>NW_020172446.1:4258571-4324886 GCF_003031525.2 Neophocaena asiaeorientalis asiaeorientalis
GGAAGCGAGGTGACGCCGGGGGGGATCCCCAGCCACCCGGCTCGGCCGCGCCGTGCGCCCCTCGACACTCTTCCCCCTCCGCTCTTCAGTGGGCCGGAGTCGGTGACAGGAATCGGCTTCCAACATGGCGGACAGGAAGCGGCCCCGCGAGGAGGAGAGAACATTCCAGCCGCGCCGGCTATGGGGGGAGCGGGCCCGGGGCGCCGGCCTCCGGGGGAGCCGCGGGGATAGACTGCGAGGTGCGGTGCCCGAAAAGGGCGTCTAGGGGTGGAAATGACCCGAGAGACGAGGGGTCCCAACCGCCCCCCCCAGACGGGGAACCCCAAGGCCACAGGTGGGCTTGGGGTGGCGGGTGAGGGAGGACACTTCCTCAGCTCTGCCCCCCTACCCTCTCATCGCCGTACGCAAAAGGGTCTCGCCACGCCACCCGAGTCGGAATTCGTTAGGCCTTCCTGAGTTACACCCGAAGGACTTTCCTGGGGGGGCGAGGTTCACCCCCAACTCAGGGCCCCCAAATTAGGGTCCCTCCGGGGCCGCAAGAAAGTAAACGAGAAAGGAATATAAGGCTAGACTTCCAAGGCCGACCCTCCGGGTCTCCCTCCAGTCCGGGCCGGGAAGGTCACACTGGCCTGGTTGGGCCTCTCCCATGCTGAGGAGAAGAGGGCGCTGCAAACCCCGGGGCCCAGCCCGAGCTTTCGGAGAATGAAAGGGGGCTTCCCCAGACCCGCAGGACACGGACACACACGCACACACACCCTGACCCCGTCCGCGTTTCCCCGATCCAGCCCCACATCCCATTCGTCCTCCCTCCCGGACCTGTTTTCTTCTTCGGCGTTTCCTGGTGCTGCTGGAGGGCGTGTTTCTGCTCATGTTTCAGCGGCTTTGGCTGGGCCTTGGGGCTGCCCTCGGCTCCATGCTGCAGGTATTGGTGAGGCTGCTGGTGATGGTGGTGGTGATGGTGGTTGTGGCTGTGGTTGTAGAAATAATAATGGTGGTGGTGGTGCGACTGCTGCTGCTGTTGCTGCTGGGGGTGATGGTGCGGATGGTGGTGGCTGTGATGGTGCTGAGACTGTGGCTGGCTGGGCTTCTCCTCCATTGAAAGCGGCTGGGACTCTCTAGCTGAGGCTGCGGGCTGCTGCACCGTCAGGATCTGAGACTGCTTCTCAGGGCTCACTCAGTATATCTGAGCGCGTCTCGCAAGCGCACTGGTTAACCGAGCGATTCTGCGAGATTGGCAGCCGCACCCCAGCAATCAGGAGCCACGCTGTGCCTCTGGCCCCGCCCCTAGCCCAAATCCTCTTTCCTTCCCCTTAGCCACTGCCTGCTGGCCAACGCCACTTACCCTATGCAACCTTACAGGGCCGGGCCTTCAACGTCAGCACTATGGCTCTCTCTTCTGTCGCTTTCTCTCCTTCACTGCGCAGTCTGCGAACAGCACTTTCTACACTTCTCGCCCGCAAGCTAGCTCATGTTGAGGGCAGCAGATTCCACTGGCGATTCCACTGGCTCTGGGAGCCATCTGTTGGTTTTGCATCTCCTAGAATCTATTGGCTTTTTTTTTTCTAAATCCTTTTCCGGGTAACCAGAGGGGAAGCTCAATTCCCTTAACCCTGAGACCACTAAAGGGGCAATACAAAAAGAGGAAATAAATACATTTTAAAAAATACAAGAGCTTCGCAATCCAGTAGATCATTTTGTATTCTGGATTCATTTTGCTTTGTATTCATATGCTAATCTCTTCCTTTCCACGAAGGGATTATAGGATTCCACAATGGGGTATCTGTGTAATTTTCTAAAAGAGCACAAAGGGTTTAAATCATTGTTTCTTTGTAGTTGGAGGCAAGGGAGAGTGGGAGGAATGAAAATCTAAAATCTACACTGAAGTAGGTTTTTTTGTTTTGTTTTGTTTTCTTTTAACGCTGCAGGTGAGGTCAACTGTGGAACTAAGAAGGGTTTTAGAATGTGAAGAGTTTCAAGAGAGAAAGAGGGTGAAAGAGCACTTTAAAAGTTAAGTTAAAAAATTTTTTTTGCATATATGGAAAATATTGGAATTTAAAGAAATACTCGGTTGCATTTTCTAATATTGATTTAACTTATCCTGCATTATCACATCACAGCCTGATTTTTAAATGTTTAGTCAGGACAGTGGTTACTCAGGAAGGAAGAAAACGGTTGTGATGGGGGCACAGGGGTGCACTCTGATAATATTTTATTTCTTGACCTAGTTGGTGATTACACATATATTTGCTGTATAATTATTTCTTAAACTGAATATGTATGTATGTATAATACATTTTTCTCAATGTATGTTATACACTGGATTTTTAAAAATTTACCATAAAATACATAAGATTTACTATTTTACTCCTTTTTAAGTATGCAGTCCGGTGTCAGTAAGCACACTCACACTGTTACGCAACCATCACCACTGTCCACCTCCAGAACTTTTCATCATCAGAAAATGAAACTCTGTACCCATTAAACAACAACTCCCTGTTCCTTCCTCCCCCCATGCCCTGGTAACCGTTATTTTATTTTCTATCTCTATGATACCTCATATAAGTGGAATCATACAATATTCGTCCTTTTGTGTCTGGCTTATTTCACTTAGCATAATGTCTTCAAGGTTCATCCATGCTGTGGTATGTATCAATATCAGAATTTCCTTCCTTTTTAAGGCTGAATAATATTCCATTGTATGCATATGCCACATTTTGTTTTTCCATTCATTCAGCAATGGACATGTGGATTGCTTCCTCAGTGTATATTTTACAATTTTTAAAAGTGGCTTGAATTCCTACAGCAGGACAATGTTAAAGGAACAAGAAGCTTAAAAGAAAAAGTTTGTGCTTTGAAATCAATGAATATCAGCACAAAAGCATAATTAAAAGGTAAAGGTCTTTTTCCAAGAGCAAATGTCACTGAATTCAGACAACCATGTCCAGACTTGACTTGTTCTTTATAGTGAGGATTTGCGTTGCCTTGCGGAATTTTACAGAAAGACCCCTTTGGGTGGTAGGGGAGTAAATTTACCCCATTTTGAGAGCTAAAACCCTAATAATAACACGTTGTGACAGATAAGTCCTTGCTGTTGAATAGTATTGCACCACTTTCCCATCTATTAAAGAAATAAAAGTGTTTATGGAATTTAGGATTATGTTGATAGGGCTTTATATTCTTTTGCTGACTTGGGACGTTTGGTTGAAAATCAAGACTCCCTGAGTCATAACTTCTCTTTCTACATTTTCCACATTATAGTTGCAGGCAAACCAAAAGCACTCACTCCGAGTTTCTGACTTTTCAAACCTTGGCCTGCCTTAGTTTCTTCACACACAGTCATATGAAGTTTAGGAAACTAAGCCTTGCTCTCAGATGCTCTAGTTACTATGAATGTCGCTGTAGTAGTATGGAGAAAGACTTGTGATATAATGTAGGAAAAAAATGCAGACTATCAAATTATATGTACAGTAAGATCATAATCTTATAAAAACATGAATCTTTATTTACTTATTTATTTATTTTGGCCGCGCCGTGTGGCTTGTGGGAATAACTATGGAACGACAACAGTAGAATGTGTACCTTTTCTTCTTCCTGATTTTTCTCAAATAGTTTTATGTAAAACATATTTTGAGATTTGCCATGTATTTGAAGATAATAATGCCATAATACCAACCCCCCTTGAAAAGAGAATAATTGGGGGACTTCCCTGGTGGTCCAGTGGCTAAGACTGTGCTCTCAATGCAGGGGCTCTGGGGTCGATCCCTGGTCAGGGAACTAGATTCCACATGCCACAACTAAGAGTTTGCATGCCACAACTAAAGATCCCACGTGCTGCAACTAAGACCCAGTGCAGCCAAATAAATAATTAAATTTTAAAAAAAGAGAATAATTGGGTCTACTTATTTCAAGCATTTTTATATTTTAAATGAAGCCTGCATTAAGGAAAAAAACACAACAAGAAAATATAGCATAAGTCTGGAGAAATTATGGGTGCTATTTTTTTTCTTTTCTCTATTCTCCAAATGTTCTGTTATGTAGTTACTACTTTTCATAATAACGTTATTTATTTTTTTATTTTTTGCGGTACGCGGGCCTCTCACTGTTGTGGCCTCTCCCGTTGCGGAGCACAGGCTCCGGACGCGCAGGCTCAGCGGCCATGGCTCACGGGCCCAGCTGCTCCGCGGCATGTGGGATCTTCCCGGACCGGGGCACGAACCCGTGTCCCCTGCATCGGCAGGCGGACTCTCAACCACTGCACCACCAGGGAAGCCCCATAATAACATTATTTTTTTAATTAAAATAATAAAAAATTGAATCTGCACAATCCTTAAAACTCATTTTACACCGTATTTTACCTACAGTCAATGTACACAGTTGTAATGGAGAGACAGGAGGTTCCCATATAAGGTAGGCTAATGTTTTAACTATCACTGTAATCATAATACCTAATCTTTATGGAGCATTTATGATGTGTCAGGAGCTGTACCAACTATTTTATCTTTGTTTTCATTTGCAATTCTTTGAGATAGATATTAAGCCCATTCTACAGATGAGGAATTTGAGACCTGAAGAAGTTAAGAGACCTGCTTATAATTTAAAAGCCACCAAGTTTATGGTGGGGCCTGAAGTAGATTCCAGGTCAGCTGGATAGAAAGAATTTCTAACACTGTCAAAGTGTGATGTACATTTCTAAAATTTTAGTAAACCTCTAAAACACATTCAAGCTGTATCATAACCACCATGAAGGTGGTATCTGGTTACCAACAGAGGCATATGTACTATGCAGCTAATGAAGGTTCAGGGCCACTCAATGCACAGGCCCCTCCAAGCCCTGGAGGGGCCCTAGAAATGGTCTCTTGAAAGAGAGAGATATTTTTTCATTGTTTTGTAAAAATTTTTTTTAAGTAACATATTTTTGTAATTTTTCCTTAATGAGGGCCTCCCTGCAAAACCTGGATTCACCCCTGTTAATAGTCATTTTTAACAGTCATTTGGGAATCTGACTCAGAAGTGTTGTAACTTCAATAGGTCCTTTAAAAGGTTCTGGTCATTTTATAACACAGAAAAATGTTATGCTATAACTCAAGGGCAAAGAGCAAAATAAACTATATGTATACATTATGATTGCATATAAAATATGAATTAAAGGATTGTGAGGGAACTTGAAAATGAAAGCAATAAAATCTTTTTATTCATTCGCAAATATTTATTAGGTACTTTTTATGTACCAGGTCTTATGCTTTTTGTTATTTGGGGTTTTTAAAAAATCTGTTTCTCTTATTGATAGAGTTTTAGAACTTGGGTGAATACATTTGCAACACTGTCTTAATTATCAGATGAAAGTCACTTTTCACACACCTGTACTCTTACACGTTGTCTACTTTGACAGCTTAAGAGATACAGAGATAGTTAATTCTCTGGACCTCAGTTTTCTCCTCTCTAAAATATGGAGAATGGGCAAAGTAGCCTCCAAATTTCTTTCTATTCTAACATTCCTTAATCACTATCACTGCTCTTTCTTTCCATATTACTCCTTTATTTCATTATAATAGACTCTACAGCAGCAGAAGTGTAACTGATAAAAATCTAGCTTTTCAACTGTAACAGTTGACTATAACTTTAGAAATTATAATCAGAAACGGAATTATGTAGTTTTGTATAAATGGAAATTGGCTCCCTGATGATAGTTCCAGTTTCAAACGAGGCAAATCATTGGTAACATCCACTGTTTTATTTTGGCAGGGAAAGAATTTTATTCATGTATATTTCCTTTAGATCTTAATATTTTTGTCTTGAGACACTATCTTCAAAAAACTTTCAAAGGAATTGAACGGAGGTATGGGTAAATTAGGTTAGTCTTTTAATAACAAATATGATGTCTTTTCTAAATATGAAAGTTTTTTAAATGACATTTTTCCTTTATGAAAAGCATTATGGGAACAAGTTTGAGGGAGAAACTATAGCAGAGTGGTATGAGCATAAATTTTGTAGTCAGACAGAACTGGGATGGAATCTCTATTCTGAAACTGCTTAGCTTTGTGACCCTGTGTGAGCAAATTATTTAACCTGTCTAAGCCTTAGTTTACTTATCTGAAAAATAGAAGTAATATTAGTGCCTAACTCACAAGGTATAGTGAAAGTCAAATTAGATAATGTAAATAAAGTTGTTGGGTATAGTGTTTATAACATTAGTAAGTGGTACTAGGTATTAAATATTAGTGATACTAAATTATTAAATATTAATACATAAAATTTCAGATATGATATTTCATTAAGGAAACTGAGTTTCAGAAAAATCAATTAGCAAGTTAACCAAGAATAGAATATTTTCCCAATTTTTAAAAAAATAAGCAAATAGCCCTTTTGGCCCTCTGAGCAGCACCATGGCAGTGGGCAAGAACAAGTGCTTGTGAAAAGTGGCAAAAAGTTTGCCAAGAAGAAAGTGGTTAATCCATTCTCTATGAAAGATTGTTATGATGTGAAAGTACCAGCTATGTTCAGTATATGAAACATTGGAAAAACACTAGTCAGGAAAACTCAGGGAATCAAAATTGCATCTGATGGCCTCAAGGGTCGTGTTTTTAAAGTGAGCCTTGCTGATCTGCAGAATAATGAAGGTGCATTTAGAAAATCCAAGCTAATTACTGAGGATGTTCAGGGTAAAAACTGCCTGACCAACTCCCATGGCATGGATTGTACCTGTGATAAACTGCTCCAGAATGGTCAAAAAATGGCAGGCCATGATCGAATCTCATGCTGATGTCAAGACTACCAATGGTTATTTGCTTCATCTAATTCTGTGTTGATTTTACTAAAAAACACAATAGTCAGAAATCCAGAAGAAGATGTTAGGAATCATGACCCGAGAGGTGCAGACAAATAACTTGAAAAAAGTGGTCAATAAATTGATTCCAGACAGCACTGGGAAAGACATAGAAAAGGCTTTGCCAGTCATTTTATCCTCTCTCTGATGTCTTTGTTAGACAAGTAAAAATCCTAAGAAGCAAAAATTTGAATTGGGTAAACTAATGGAGTTTCATGGTGAAGGTAGTAGTTTTGGAAAAGCTGCTGGGGATGAGTTGAATGCTAAAGTTGAATGAGCTTCTGGATATGAGCCACCAGTCCTAGAATCTGTTTATAATTCAGACATTTAATGGTGACAATAAAAAGTCTTATTTGTGATGTTTAAAAAAAATAGAATAGGCAACTGCTGTCAACTAAAATCAGTAGTGCATTCAGTAGCAGTCCTCTCTGAGTAGCAGGTTCAAAGTTGACTTTCTTCTTTTTTGCTTCTCTATTTTTTCATTGTACATTTAACATTTATACCTTTTGTTTAAAAAAAGTATTTTAAAAAAATGAATGAATTTAACATCTAACTCTCCTGTGAACATTAATCCAAAAAAAAAAAAAAAAAAGACCAACAGAATCAGTATGCCATTTTGGATTCCTTTCTGAGTCTTCAGTAGACAAAATGAATTTATGTATGAATGAATCAATAAATATTTAGTTGTCAATGTGTATAATACTCAGTTTGTTGGAGTCCATAGTTAGATGCATCTAGAAGTTAGATAAAATGTCACTCCCTGGGAATAAAACTAGTAAGACTCAACATAAACTGGATGAAATTAACCACTACTAGGGAATCTAGTCAGTGTGATTAGAATGCCTAAGAAGCTATTAAAATAAATAGTGTAACCATGGAAACTACTGTTATAGTTTTTATTCAATTTTATTTCCCTCCTTATTGTCTTTTAGTGTTTTTAAATTAGTATTTCAAAAGTTATATGATTGCTGTTGTGTTAGTTATTATTGCTGTGTAACAATTTACCCCAAACCTTACTGCTTAAAACAACAAACATTTACTATCTCACAGCCTCTGAGGGTTAGGAATCCAGGTGCTGCATACCTGGGTGCCTCTGGCGAGCATCTGCTTCCAAGCTCACTCATGTGGTTGATGGTGGGACTCAGTTCCTGGTGAGATGTTGGAGTGAAGACCTCAGTTCCTCACTGGTCATTAGCCAGAGGCCTGTCTATAGGGCAGCCCACAACATGGCAATTGTCTTTCCTCAGAGTGAGCAATAGAACAAGAGCGAGCTCTCAAGATGAAGCCACAGTCTTTTTGTAACCTAATCTCAGAAGTGAAATCCCATCATTTCTGCTACATTCTATTCGTTAAAAGTGAATACACACCTACACACAAGGGGAGGGGATCACAGGAGGGTATGAATACTATACTTTCATTAAAGGGATCATTGAAGGTTATCTCAGAGCCTGCCTACTGCAGGTATAAAACCATTTATTAAACAACTTCTGCTTGCTCATATGTCATCACCTGGCTACATTCTAAATATAATCCCACATTATATATGACTTGTTTATAAGGAGAGTACACTAATCAACACACATAAGTTCCTCATCATTTATTAAATTAATAAATATTTTTAAACACTTGAATTTTGTCACTTGCCAGCCTTGTGAGTGTGGCTAGTGTGATTCAGTCTTCCTAACGCTGATAAGTATATGAACCTAAACTTGTGACCAGGCCCAGGATTGTAGTCTTGCCTTGAGAGGGCCCACCCGAACTACCACAAGGCCTCCTTATGCAATAGGAATGGCAATATAAAACACCTACATGGCTAGTCAGGTTAACTTAACTTGGGTTAAGTTACTTGGCTGTAAGCAAACTTGGATGTAAGAAACATTTCTCCCAACACAGCATCAAATTCTACGGTGACAGCTCTATTAAAACATATACCTATTTACCTCAAGAACTGGATAACTTAACATCTCAGTCTAATATCTACTTTCAACTTACAGAAAGATAATCTGATACACACTCTCAAAATCCTTAGTTACATCTTTTCACATAAGTTAATATTTACTCTTTTACTGTATAAGGTAATAGTCACAGGTTCCAGTGTTTGGGATATGGACGTATCTTTTTGAGGGCCATCATTCAGCCCACGACAGGGCCGTTGTCTGCAAAGAATTTTTAAATAATAGTAAAATTGGCTAAATGTCAGTCCACTTTTTATTATTACCCTATGCAGGCAATTTTAAACAGAGTCAATGATAAAATACTCCCCATGGGGGCAGACCACTTCCAACACCTTCCCCCGCTCTCAGTGTGCCCATACTGAATATTCCAATATGAGCTATTCAGCCTGGCTTAACTTTTCACAGTCAGATTCTGCAAAAAACAATTTGGTGTTTCATCAATAGCCAGCCACATCCCCTAATCTTGGTATGACTGACCCCTCATCCTTCAGGAATCAAGTAAATGTCACTTACCCAAGGAAAATTTCCCTAAAGACCCTTTCTAAACTCAAAGTACCATACCACCCCTCCCACTTATTTCCTGGATCTGTTTGTTTCTTTCATAGCACTTGCCACACTTTGCAGTTATTTTATTTGTAGGTTAATTTTTTCCCATCTCCTTTACTTGTTTGTAAGGTGCAAGTCTTGTCTATCTTGTTCTCTGAGTTATCCCCAGAACCTAGCACAGGGCCTGGCACATGGTAGATGTTCAAAACACGTGTATTTTCATTGCATTCTCAGCTTGTGTGCTACCAGTAAAGCACATTGGCTTAACATTGAACAAACTTGTCTTTCTTCATCTCATGTCCATTACCCAAAAAGATATAGCCACTTTTTGTTTAGGACTGGTGACATAGAGAACCATTTATCTCCATAATTCAGAAACACCTTCAATGTCATGGATCTTAGTAGAATTGTTTCTCCTGATCCAAACTCCAACTCGGACATGACCATGAATGTTTTATCCTGAAAATTCACAGAGATATTGTAAGGCCTCATCACAAAATAAAATATAAGTATGACATTAACATTGTGAAGGGGGACCTATACATTTTGCCAGGCATCACACTAGAAATGACATGAGTCTAGTCTGTACCTTAAACTTAGCAAGTTCCAAAGATAAATCATCAATTTCCTCTCCTAACCATATGCTCCTCTTAATTTCCTTCAGCATTTCTTTTAGTGGCACAACTATTCACCTGGCTAGTTCTCCACGCTCACTCTTCAGCTCTCCTTTCTTCTCCCTTTACTCTGTCTTCCTAGGAGATCTCACCCATCTCCAAGTCTAAAATATTATCCCAGGACTTCCCTGGTGGCGCAGTGGTTGAGAATCCACCTGCCAATGCAGGGGACATGGGTTCAATCCCTGGTCCGGGGGGATCCCACATGCCGCAGAGCAACTAAGCCCATGTGCCACAACTGCTGAGCCTGCACGCCTAGAGCCCATGCTCTGCAACGGGAGAGGCCCCTGCTCCCTACAGCTGGAGAAGGCCGGCACACAGCAACAAAGACCCAACACAGCCCAAAATAAATAATTAGTAAATAAGTTTATAAAATAATAAATAAATAAATAAATAAAATATCATCCCTACAGTGTTATTTCTAATATATGTCCTCAGTCCTCTCCTCCGAGCTCCAGACTCTCAGTTGCCTACTTGTTCTATCTTAGATACATCACAGGCATTTCAGATTTATCATACCCAAAAGCAAAACTGGTTTTTCTTCTAACCTCTTTCTAACCTCTTTCTCTCTGATCTTCTCAGTCTGCAATGACACTACTATTCACCAGTGGCTTAATCCAGAAATCTGGGAGTCTTCTTGGACCCCCCTCTTTCTTTCATCCCCCACAATTATTTCATTCCCAAGTCCTATCAGCTATACCCACAAATATATGCAAATTGTGATGACTTCTTTACATCTCCACTACCTCCTAGTCTAAGCTATTGGTCTCTACTTCCATGGCATTCCTTGCCAAACTCATTTCATGTCACCCTCTCCTCAACCATTGTGTTACAACCATTCACGGTATCTTTCAGTTCTCTGTACAAGTCGAGCCTTAGCACATTCTGTTTCTTCTGCTGTAATGCTTCTCCCTGGCTTTTTCCAAAGCATGTTGCTTCTCATTTTAAAACTTAATGTAAGTGTCACTTCAAAGACTCTTTTCCTCCCTGCCCTATGTAGTAAGTAGATCTCTGCACTTCTACTCTTTTTTTTAAAGATCGAAGTATAGTTAATTTACAATGTTGTGTTAGTTTCTGGTGTACAGAAAAAGTGATTCTTTTTCATATTCTTTTTCATTATGGTTTATTACAAGATATTGAATATAGTTCCCTGTGCTATACAATAGGGCCTTGTTTATTTTATATACATTAATTTGTATTAGCTAATCCTGAAGTCCTAATTTATCCCTTCCCCCCCTTTCCTCTTTGGTAACCATAAGTTTGTTTTCTAAGTCTGTGAGTCTGTTTCTGTTTTGTAAATAAGTTCATTTGTGTCACATTTTAGATTCCACATATAAGTGATGTCATAGGATATTTGTCTTTCTCTGTCTGACTCACTTCACTTAGTATGATAATCTCTAGGTCCATCCATGTTGCTGCAAATGGCATTATTTCATTCTTTTTTATGACTAATATTCCATTGTATATATATTGCACATCTTCTTTATCCATTCATCTGTCAATGGACATTTAGGTTGCTTCTGTGTCTTGGCTATTGTAAATAGTGCTGCTATGAACACTGGGGTGCGTGTATCTTGTTGAATTAGAGTTTTCTCCAGATATATGCCCAGGAGTAGGATTGCAGCATCATATGGCAGCTCTATTTTTAGTTTTTTAAGGAAACTCCATACTGTTTTCCAAAGTGGCTGCACCAATTTACATTCCATTTAGCAGTGTAGGAGGGTTCCCTTTTCTCCACACCCTCCCCAGCATTTATTTGTAGACTTCTTAATGATGGCCATTATAACTGGTGTGAAGTGGTACCTCATTGTAGGTTTGATTTGCATTTCTCTAATAATTAGTGATATTGAGCATCTTTCCATGTGACTATTGGCCATCTGTATGTCTTCTTTGGAGAAATGTCTATTTAAGTCTTCTGCCCATTTGTTGATTGAGTTGTTTGTTTGTTTTTGTTTTTTTATTGAGTCACATGAGCTGTTTATATATTTTGGAAGTTAAGCCCTTGTCGGTCACATCATTTGCCGATATTTTCTTCCAGTCCATAGGTTGTCTTTTCATTTTGTTTATGGTTTCCTTTGCTCTGCAAAAGCTTATAAGTTTGATTAGGTCCCATTTGTTTATTTTAACTTTTATTTCTATTGCCTTGGGAGACTGACCTAAGAAAACGTTGGTATAGTTAATGTCAGAGAATGGTTTGCCTATGTTCTCTTCTAGGAGTTTTCTGTTTGTTTGTGTTTTTTTGAATAAATTTATTTATTTTTTATTTATTTATTTTTGGCTGCATTGGGTCTTCATTGCTGCGCTCAGGCTTTCTCTAGTTGCAGCGAGGGGCGCTACTCTTCGTTGAGGTGTGCGGGGTTCTCATTACGGTGGCTTCTCGTTGCGGAGCTCAGGCTCTAGGCGTGCAGGCTTCAGCAGTGTAGCACGTGGACTCGGTAGTTGTGGCTCATGGGCTCTGGAGCGCAGGCTCAGTAGTCGTGGCACACGGGCTTAGTTGCTCTGAGACATGTGGGATCTTCCCAGACCAGGGATCGAACCCGTGTCCCCTGCATTGGCAGGAGGATTATTTACCACTGCGCTACCAGGGAAGCCCTCTTCTAGGAGTTTTATGGTATCCTGTCTTATATTTAAGTCTTTAAGACATTTTGAATTTATCTCTGTGTGTGGTGTGAGTCTGTGTTCTAATTTCATTGTTTTACATGCAGCTGTCCAGTTTTCCCAACACCACTTGCTGAAAAGACTGTCTTTTCTCCATTGTATATTCTTGTCTCCTTTGTCGAAGATTAATTGACTGTAGGTGTGTGGGTTTATTTCTGGGCTCTCTATGCTGTTCCATTGATCCATATGTTTGTTTTTGTGCCAATACCACACTGTTTGATTACTGTAGCTTTGTAGTATTGTCCGAAGTCTGGGAGGGTTATGCCTCCAGCTTTGTTCTTTTTCCTCAGGATTGCTTTGGCAATTGTGGGCCTTTTATGGTTCCATATAAATTTTAGGATTATTTATTCTAGTTCTGTGAAAAATGTCATGGGTAGTTTGATAGGGCTGCATTAAATCTATAGATTGCTTTGGGTAGTATGGCCATTTTAACGTATTAATTCTTCCAATGCAAGAGCGTAAAATGTCTTTCCATTTCTTTGAATCATCTTCAATCTTCTTTATCAACGTTTTATAATTCTCAGCATATAAGTCTTTCACCTCTTTGGTCAGGTTTATTCCTAAGTTTTTTTTGTGTGTGTTTTTTTAAATGTGATTTTAAAAGAGATTTTTTTTTTTCTGATATTTCCTTCTTAGTATAAAGAAATGCAGCCAATTTGTGTATGTTAATCTTGTATTCTCCTACCTTTATGTATTTGTTTATCAGTTCTAGTAGTTTTTGTGTGGAGTCTTCAGGGTTTTCTATATATAGTATCATGTCATCTGCATATAATGACAATTTTACCTCTTCTCTTTCAACTTGGATACCTTTTATTTCTTTTTCTTGTCTGATTGCTGTGGCTCGGACTTCTAATACTATGTTGAGTAGAAAGGGTGAGAGTGGGCATCCCTGTTCCAGATGTTAGTGGGAAAGCTTCCACCTTTCTGCTGTTGTATTATGTTGGCTGCGGGTTTGTCACAACATAGCTTTTATTATGTTGAGATATGTACCCTCTATACCCACTTTGGTAAGAGTTTTTATCATGAATGGATGTTGAATTTTATCAAATGCTTTTTCTGCATCTGTTGAGATGATCATGTGGTTTTTGTCTTTTCTTTTGTTGATGTGGTGTATCACATTGATTGATTTGCATATGTTGAACCATCCTTGTGATCCTGGGATGAATCCAACTTGATCGTGGTGTATGATCATTTTTATGTGTTGTTGGATTCGGTTTGCTAATATTTATTAAACTTATTTTTTATTGAAGTATAGTTGATTTACGTTATGTTAATTTCTGCTGTACAGCAAAGTGACTCAGTTATACACATATATACATTCTTTTTTATATTCTTTTCCATTGTGATTTTCCCCAGGATATTGAATATAGTTCCCTGTGCTATACAGTAGGACCTTGTTGTTTTTCCATTCTATATGTAATAGTTTGCATTTACTAACTCCTAACTTCCAGTCCATCCCTCCCCAAAACCCCCTCTACCTTGGCGGTTTGCTAATATTTTGCTCAAAAGGGAAAAATTCTTATTCCTCCATTTCATGTCCATTACAGAAAAAAAAGTCACTTGTCTGAGACCAGTGATATAGAGAGCTATTTATCTCCACAGTGCTGAAACAGCTGCAGTGTCATGGATCTTAATATAGACAATATTTTTTCCCACGATTAGGGAAATTTAATATTGAATCTTATAGGAATTTCAAAAAGAAATTGAATCATAAAATACAGGAAAGATTAACGGTAGGAAGGGATAGAACCTGGAAAATTTGGCCCTGAGGCAGTAAAATATTTTCTTTAAGCTTCTGAAATAACAATACAGATGTTTCTTTTTGCACACTTCCAAGTCATCTCACAAAGATAGACAACATCTGCTGCCTATGCTGGCCAGAAGTACAAAAGTTGTTTATTAAGGCATGATTCACCCACCCAGAGGCCTTCATTTCCATGAAGAGGAGAAGCAAACTAATTTCAGATAAGCCGGGCATAGTCATTTGACCTAACAGGAAAATGGGTCCACAGTTAACACTCTCTTGCATCTTGGACAGTGTCCAAAGCAGTGTTGCTTCTTGGCTACACTTCAGAACTGCTTTGCATACCTGGGCTTCCCAACAACCAGACATCATTTGTTACGCCTCAAGCAGACAGTCTTTAGGCTAGCTTGAAAGTACTCAAAGCTATAATAGCATTCAAACAACAACAAAAAGTCCTCAGATTTCCTTAGTTTCTATCTTTGAACAGTTCAAAGAACTTCCACATTTATTTTTTTCTGGTTCTTTCCCTGTCATGGTATGACGTAAGAAGATCTGAGATTAGAGAACCTGAAGTTCAAATAGTTTGTTCAAAGCCACAGTGAAATTACATATCACAGTCAGACTCCATTCTCCCAGCTCTCTCTAGACCATGTAGTTTCCCAAGGGGTTTGAGACCCTTTATGAAAAATTTCAAAACTACATATAATTATGAGTCTTGAGCATTTTTTCTAACCTTCTTAACATAGAGAAAAAAATATTTGCCGTTTTTAAATAAAAATGGCTTTGTGAGGACAGGCTTCTAAATTGCCTCATTCTAAATTCACATAGAAAAGATCAAAGGCATAAAAATAGAGGAAAAACCTTCCATATGCCAGAAACTTGGAGGGATGTCTTTTAGTTAAAATGTAAAAGGGCTCAATTAGGAGGAAGGGTCAGCTCAATATTCCACTTTTGTAAAATATATTATCACCCCAGTAGAATTCCATGAGCATCCCCTTACTCAAGGTCGAAGGCTAGATGAAGGCAGATGGGGAGCTAGTCAGGGCACACACTCAGACCCACTTCAATCTCTGACAGAACCCTCTGCCATTCCTACTTAAATATTAACCAAAGCTGGACACATACAGACCTCTCTATGTTAAGATGAGCAAACGGAAAAAACCCATAGGACTATGAAAATATGCTGAGGCTCAAAGGATGAGGTTTCCTTGAAAAATCAGAACAAAGGTGGGTGATATAGAGAGCAGAGTCAGAAGATCCAATCAACAAAAATGTAAGCATTTATGTTCCCTAATGATGTATCCCCAGTACCTAAATTAGTGCCTAGCATAGAATAGTTGTTGAATAAATTGACTGAGTACATTAGGAATCTCAGAAGGCGGAAACAGAATAGGAATAGAAGCAATAATTAAATAATTTTCCTAATACTTAAGCCTGCTGGCAAAATGAATGAAAAGAAATCAACACCTAGACTAGCCAGGTGACATTTTTTAATATTTCTGGGATAAAGCAAAAAGCCTTCGAGAATCCAGGCAGGGGAGTGGGAGGGAACAGATTATCTCCAAAGGAACTAAACTCAAACTGGCCTCAGAATTCAGCACTCTAAGACACAAGTCAATAAAGTATATCCTGCAGAATTCTGAGAGTAAATGTTTATAATTTAAGAATTCTACACTCAGCAAAGTTGTCATGAAGTTGTGAAGGCCTCATAAATAAATACTGAGATACAAAGGGCTCAAAAGTGACACTACGCAGGTTATCAGCCCTGAAAGAAAAAACTTCTCAAACATGTACTGCTGAATAAGAAGTCAAGAATAGGGAAGAAGGGACTTCCCTGGCGGTCCAGTGGCTGAGACTCCATGCTTCCATTAGAGGGGGAGAGGGTTCGATTCCCTGGTCGGGGAACTAGGATCTTATACGCTGTGTGGCGCAGCCAAAAAAAGAGAGCGAGGAAGAAGAAAGTCAGACCACAAAAAATGTATGCATAAAAGACCTTTATTTAATCGTCTAAAATAACTCTCATAAGAGAAAATACATAATGTAGAAAAAGAAATTTTTCTTTCCAAGAAGGATAATCAAGGTAGAAAAGGCCAAATTGCATGAACAAAAACCAAGCTGAGAGGATGTGGGGAGTGGGAGGTAAAGAATGAGGAGAAATAGTGTGCTACAGCAAAGGAAACCATAAACAAGACAGAGACAACCCTCAAAATGGGACAAAATATTTGTAAATGAATCAATGAATAAAGGATTAATCTCCAAAATATACAAACAGCTCATGCAGCTCAACGTCAAAAAAACAAACAACCCAATCAAAAAATGGGCGGAAGACCTAAATAGACATTTCTCCAAATAAGACATACAGATGGCCAAGAGGCACATGAAAAGATGCTCAACATCACAATTATTAGAGAAATGCAAATCAAAACTACAGTGAGGTATCACCTCACACCAGTTAGAATGGGCATCATCAAAAAAATCTAGAAACAATAAATGCTGGAGAGAGTGTGGAGAAAAGGGAACCCTCTTGCGCTGTTGGTGGGAATGTAAATTGATACAGCCACTATGGAGAACAGTATGGAGGTTCCTTAAAAAACTAAAAATAGAATTACCATATGACCCAGCAATCCCACTACTGGGCATATACCTAGAGAAAACCATAACTCAAAAAGACACATGCACCCCAATATTCATCGCAGCATTATTTACAATAGCCAGGTCATGGGAGCAACCCAAATGCCCATCGACAGATGAATGGATAAAGAAGATGTGGTACATTTATACAATGGAATATTACTCAGCCATAAAAAGGAACGAAATTGGGTCATTTGCAGAGACGTGGATGGACCTAGAGACTGTCATACAGAATGAAGTAAGCCAGAAAGAGAGAAAAACAAATATCGTATATTAACACATATACGTGGAATCTAGAAAAATGGTACAGATGAACTGGTTTGCAAGGCAGAAACAGAGACACAGATGTAGAGAACAAACAAATGGATACCAAGGGGGGAAGGGGAGGTGGGATGAATTGGGAGATTGGGATTGACATAATATGTATAAAGTAGATAACTAATGAGAACCTGCTGTGTAGCACAGGGAACTGCACTTCGCTGTACAGTAGAAACTAACACAACATTGTAAAACAACTATACCCCAATTAAAAAAAAAAGAAATAGTATGCTAAACACACCATCTTGCACAAGAGAAATGAAGAGATATTATTTCATTGTGATATTGAAAATAAGGTGTTTTTCTTTAATCCAAAGGTGAGCATTTTTAGAATAAAAACAGGATGTATACCTTCCAAAGCATGACACAGGATTTGAAAAGCAAAGAATACATAGTTCATATAGTAAGAGACAAGAAAAAGAGAAAATCGTTTCAGAATATGAAAAGAATTAAGAAAATAAGATGACAGAAAGAGTCTGAAACATCAGAGCATCTAAGCAATCCATTCTTTACCAAAGCAGTGTGTGAGAAACAATATTTCATTCATTCATCGATTATTTCAATAATCTTATGGAATATCATAAAGCCATTAAAATTAGGTTTGTAGAGGATAGTGAAATATTATATAGAAAATATAATAAAAAGTCAAAAAGCAGAATCAAAATTATTTCTATAGTAATTCCAATTTGATTTAAGACATGGAAATGTACTGGCAGTCATAATGGTTGAGATGATAGACTTTAGAATTGGATATAGATTTGTATCTCAAATCTACCATTTACTAACTAATGACCTCAGGCAAACAAATGAATACTCTCAGCCTCAATTTGCTCATCTGTAAAGTAAGAATGATAGTATCTTCTCATAGAACTATTGAAAGGATTATAAGAGAAAAACTGTATAAGAAGGAAATCAAGATATCTGGCATACACAGTAAATGATAACTATTATATATGTGTGTATATTATTTATATATAATATATATGTATATATACACATAGAATATACATTATACATACATATTACATATACATATTATATACGCAAATATACATATGTAACATGTATATATATGCGTTGTGTGTAATATATACAATATAGATGTGTGCCTATGCACACATACACATAGAAATAGGGCCAAGAAATATACAGAAGTTTTTTTTGTTTTTTTGCGGTACGCAGGCCTCTTACTGTTGTGGCCTCTCCCGTTGCGGAGCGCAGGCTCCGGACGCGCAGGCTCAGCGACCATGGCTCACGGGCCTAGCTGCTCCGCGGCATGTGGGATGTTCCCGGACCGGGGCACGAACCCGTGTCCCCTGCATCGGCAGGCGGACTCTCAACTACTGCACCACCAGGAAAGGCCCTATACAGAAGTTTTAACAACGGTTAACTCTAAAACTAACACAACTTTGTAAATCAACTATACTTCAGTTAAAAACAACTATGGTGGGACTTCCCCGGTGGCGCAGTGGTTAAGAATTGCCAATGCAGGGGACACGGGTTCGAGCTCCAGTCCGGGAAGATCCCACACGCCGCGGAGCAACTAAGCCCGTGTGCCACAACTACAGAGCCTGCGCTCTGGAGCACGCGAGCCGCAACTACTGAGTGCCACAACTACTGAAGTCCGCGCGCCTAGAGCCCGTGCCCTGCAACAAGAGAAGCCACCGCAATGAGAAGCCCGCGCACCACAACGAAGAGTAGCCCCCACTCGCCACAAGTAGAGAAAGCCCGCTCACAGCAATGAAGACCCAATGCAGCCAAAAATAAATAAATTAATTAATTTTAAAAAAACAACTATGGTTATCTCTAGGTGGTGGAATTTTGAGTGATTTTTTTTTGTTTGTTTCTTTATACTTTTTGTTTCTCCCTGATGTTTTTCTGCATTTTCCAAAATTTCTACAAAGAATATGCTTGCTTTTACAATTATTAAAACGATTAATTAAAATTAAAATACATAATAAAATTTTGTAGGATAGCAATACAGATAGAAAAATATAACAGTCCAAAAGCAATATCCATTCTTAGATACCTAAAAGGCACAAAATTATCTATAAATACAGCAGTGTCTTTCATATAGCTTGGGTTCAGTTTTAGCAAAACAAAACAAAAGTCTTTTCCTCTGAATGGTGAATGCCTTGGAGTTACTCCAGAATAATATTGAATTATTCACATTGAATGATGAATGCCTGGAGTTACTCCAAAATAATATGAAATCAAACCTTATTTCAGTAATAACTTTTAAGCCTAAAATCCTACAAATTGAATCAGTCCTAGTACATGTATCTGTTCCAGAAACCAGTCTCCAAATTTAGAGAGTCTAGGTCTGGCACTAGGAGATTGGATGTTTTAGACAAACGCTCCTTGATGCTGAGGGTAGAGGTTGTGGGGAGTACAGGATAATGAAACCAAGCACCAATCTTTTAAATATTGTTAGTAACATCCATTTCCACCTCAGCTATCTTTTACTAGAGTAGTATGCGATAAACAACACTTCATTCATTCATTTATTCTTTCAGTTAATATTTATTTAGGAGCCTATTATGCATGCAGCACTGTGGTAGGCACTGGGTTTACAGTGGAGAACAAAACAGGTGAGGTTTCTGCTTGCATAGGGCTGAGAGCCTAGTGGAGAAGATAGACAAATACACTAATAGACATGCAGTTGCAAATTGTGATGAGTGCTATGGAGGAAAGTTCAGAATGTTTTGAAAGAGAATTGGGGGAAGGGATATTTTAGGGTAGGAGAAGGGAGTGGTCAGACATGACCTCTTTAAGTAAGTGACATTTCAGTCAAAAGATGAGTAAGAGTTAGGGGAAGAATGGTGAAGAGTATTCTAGGAAGGAAAAGTGGCATATGCAAATGCCATGAGGCAGAAAAAAGCTTGAAGCCTTAGGAGTAATTGCAAGACCACTGCAGTCTCCTATGGAAAAGCATGTCTAGGCTCCACTTTTCCTCATCCCAGTGAGGAGAGAGCACAATGCAATGAGACAACGCACAGGTGGCAGCAGCACAGGTCTTAATCACATCTGTCACTTAGCTGTTTAACCTGATGTCTGGGCCTTTCTTCAGCATCTTTGAAATGAGAATTACGGAGTTCCTTCTTGAACCTCTTGTGAAATTTCATTATATTTCATCTGTAAAATACTTGCCCTTTTTATGATGTTACATAATCATATGTGTAATGTAATAATTGACAAAATGTGGCACTTTTACTCTTAAAAGGCACATTCTGAGGAAAAAGAGTAGGAGCTACCCGCCGGTTTAGCAAAGTGAAAAGAGAGAACTATATTCACTCATTTGCAATTGTCATTTAATTCCAGAAGGCTAATTATGATCATGAGCTAGGTCATCTATTTTTGTGAAAGTAAACTGTTATTTGCAAGAAGATGGTCTATTTGAAGCTTTCTCAAGGGGAATCCAGTGACTTAGCCTCAGAGCTTCATTGTGAAGTCTCTAAATCAACATGTGTTTCACTCAAATATACTCCTGCTTTGAACCATGTGGTACTTAGATAAGTGTCAGAGTCAAACTGACAATAATATATCCAGAGTCTCACCCCCACCCCAACGCTGCACTGGTCCTAAGTCCCTTGCTGGGCACAATGCTGAACACTTGCATGCAATAGTTTTCAGTTAAGCCCTGCTATAACAACCCTATGAGACACAGTCAATTTTCATTATTTTTGGTAGTTATATTCTATAAAGTGGCCACAAGCACTGAATTAATGACTATCAAACCATTGCTCCTAAGGGAAACACAAGGTTAAGTTCCTACAAACCTCTGGTTATAATATTTTTATCAACTGATCAATACATAACCTTGTTTTATGTGTGTTTCTGTTTAAAGACACCATATTTATCATATATTGTTGATTCCTTAACGTTGAACTCATGGCCAACAGCCTTATAACTCATGCTCGAATGAAGCTTATCTAATGTTTATTTTCTCCATCTCTTCTTCATGGCAGCCTTCTTGCACCTAGGAACAATAGACAACACTTTAGCAATAAGCTTGGGGGCCATATTAAGTAGTAAAATCACCAACAGAAAGTGCAAAAATGCAAAAAACGTGGCATTAAATAGATCACTTTATATGGTTATGTCTACATGTGGTCCCCTGGAACTGCGGCGGCCATCCTGCAGCCATGAGGAGATAAGCCCGAGGACAAAAGCCAACACGCTGAAGAGCAGAAAGTTAGGGAAAAAAAACCAAAACCCTACATCCTTGATAACGTTATTTGCTGCTAAATTAACCATCCTAGTAACGATTCTATCTCTTTCCTATTAGGTGAGATAATACATTTTCCTTATTTAAATAATTTGAGCTGGAGTTTTCTGTTACCTGTAATCAAAAGCAGCCTAATTGAGAAAGTCTGCCAAGAGAAATTTTTAGCTCACTGATTTTCAAAGACAGATATAGTTCTCCTAAGAGAAATTGCCCTCTGCCTAGACAAACTAACATGTACCCTATTTCCACAAATTTGGATGGAATTTGAGCTCATGGAAGAAGATAGTGAACTGATCACTTATTTAGCTCACACATGAAGCTTAACATGATGTTTCTAGAAATTTAATGGTTTTTCTTTTTAATAATAAGACACTCACGTGAAAAATATTCCTCCAAATATTCCCCCCTCACCCAGAAGACCTCCTTTCATATATCATTAATTAGAATTACATTACATGCTCATGCCTAAGCCATAATTGGCTTAGATCAATAAAAATTCACATCCTGGAGACAGGAAGGACCCAGATATCCATATCTTAATAAAACTGGGGTTCTGTTAGAAAACAAGAATGGGAAAAGGGACAACAGTTGGGTAGGCAACGAACAGGGGCTACCACACTGCACTAATACTAATATCCTATACCCATGAGAGATGTCGTTGATAATGGGGCTCTGTAATGAGTCACTTCTTCAACATTATAGGTTTACTTTGTGGGGGCGGGGGTGGCAAGAATAATACAAATAACTCCTCCCCACCCCCAATCCATTTGGGTAAAAATTGCCAACATGATGAGCCATTATCCAGAAATACTTCAGAGTGTAGTTCCTACAGACATGGATATTTTCCTATGTGACCCCAATACAACCATCAAAACTGATATGTGACCGCCACCTAATACTCAGAATCTATTCCATTTTCAGCCATTGTCCCAATAATGTCCTTTGTAGATATACAATTCAATCCAAGATCTTATGTTGTGTAGTTGTGACCTTCAATCTGGAATAGTAGTTCCTCAATCTTCCTTGACTTTCAATACCTTACACTTCTGAAGACTACAGACCAATTATTTTGTAGAATATCCCTCAATTTGGGTTACTCTCATGTTTCCTAATGATTAGATTCAGGTAATGCATTATTGGCAGAATTATCACAAAAGTGATACTGTGTTTTTCTCATTGCATCCTATCAGGTGGTACACAATTTCAGTTTGTCCCATTGCTGCTGATGATAACTTTGATCACTTGGTTAATGTGATATTTGCCAGGTTTCTCCATTCCAAAATTACTCTTTTTCACTGTGTAACTAAGTATTTTGTAAGGAGGTATTTTGAGACTATGTAAATATCCTGTTCCTCATCAAATTTTCACCCAGTAACTTTAGTACCCACGATGTTTCTTGGTTTAATTAACTATTACTACAGGTTGCCAAATGGTGATTTTCTAATTCCAGTATTCTTTCTACATGTATTAGTGTTCGAGTGTAAAGAAAATCTTTCTAGTCTTCCCATTGGTTTTCATGTATTTATTTATATCAGTGTAGACTTATGCATTGCTGTTTATATAATCCATTACTATCATCATTTATTCTGATACCCAAATTGTCCCAGATTTAGCCCCCTTGAGGTGGCTTCTGTATCCTTTTGATGTACCCTCATTATTCTTTGAATACTACCTTATTTTGTGTGTACAAAAAGATGTTCCAAGCTTATCTTGTGCTTTCCATATTCCAAATAGTTTGGAATAAGCTATTTCTCCCAGCGTCCCTGATATCGTTTAACAGAGAGTACTATTTAGCAACCAAGATATGGCACTTGTGTACTCATTGCTATTGGATTGTTGCTGCTCTAAGGCCCTCTAAGCTAATGGATATCTATATCTATATCTATATGTAAATATAAATTATGTACACATATATGTCGTATACAATGTATAATATTGTGTACCTATATATGTATTATATGTATAATGCATGTGTACATTTATTTATTTATTTTTGGCTGTGTTGGGTCTTTGTTTCTGTGCGAGGGCTTTCTCTAGTTGTGGCAAGCAGGGGCCACTCTTCATCACGGTGCACAGGCCTCTCACTATCGCGGCTTCTCTTGTTGCGGAGCACAGGCTCCAGACGCGCAGGCTCAGTAGTTGTGGCTCACGGACCCAGCTGCTCCGCGGCATGTGGGATCTTCCCATACCAGGGCTCGAACCCGTGTCCCCTGCATTAGCAGGCAGATTCTCAACCACTGCGCCACCAGGGAAGCCCTGCATGTGTACGTTTATATCTATATTTGTTTTTATGTGTCTCTCTGTATTTTAAACCATGAGTTCACACCGATAAGTTCAATTCTAATATAACATTAGAAGGCCTTTCTAGTTTTCTCCCCTTCCATATTTGCAATTCCCATAGTAAAATATCCTCAATATTTACTCATTGAGTCAATTCCCCCCATATTCTCCAAAGTGACTAATTGCCCAAATTCATGATGCTCCCTCCTCAAGCAAACATTCTCTTCTTCCCACTCATACATCGACAACCTGCACCCAGTTGCCACTGCTCTTCATCCCCCTTCCTTGTGGACACGTATCTTGCTTGCACCCCCCATAATGGCTTTTGGATTGAATATTCAGAAGGAGAGGAAGTCAGAAGGGCAGGAAGGCAGGCAAGAAGGCAGTTGGGAAAGCAGGCAAGCCATATATTTACCTTTTAAGAGACAGTACTCTAACCCAAAGGAGAACTATAAGAGTGAGAAATGTTGGATGTTGGGTCAGGCCAGTGGAGATTATATTTTGGAGGAAGGAGACCTTCACTACGATCTTTAAATAATAGGGTAAATATCAATACTTAAAGGTTAATGTGAATTAGGATTTTTCCTTCTAAATATTTATGTTCATAATTTTAAGTTAAAATAAATCACATCTCTTAAGTTAGAGCCTTGATACTCAAAGTATGATCCACAACCAGCTGCATCAGCATCTTCTGGGATCCTGTCAGAAATACAGAATCTCAGTCCCCACCCTAGATGTTCTGAATCAGAATCTGCGTTTAACAAGATCCCCCAGGTGATTCATCTGTTCGCTAAAGTTTAAAAAGCACCGAGTTTGAACATTCACCATTTGTTGGCAAAATCCATCCTGGTCTCACCTACAAAATGTAAGTAGTAAAAATCCTTCTTCACTAACTCCAGAAGTTAAAGATAAAAGTAAATACTTCATCTATCTCACCTCACATGCTATTATTTATTATTTTTATTCCCTCACTTCCTTCTTCCCTTTCTATATGCCTGTCTGCCTCCCTCCTCTTCTCCCTTCCTTCTCTTCTTTTTAAATGTCTAGTTCCCTTAAATAGGGTGTAAACACCTTTAGAATAGAAAACATTTGCCCTATAAGTCTACAGTTTAGTCAAATAATGAAAAGTCTGGCTATCGATTTACAAACTAACTTCTAAGGGAAGTATATTCAAAGAGTACAATGAAATAAAACCCAGTTAGATTGCTCTGCTTTCAGAACTAGCTTCAGATCAGAGAACTAAATTATTTTTCTTACTGCAAAATGTCAACATTTTTATTCTGGAATCAGGCAAACCTGGATTCAGATATCAGTCTGTGATTTGCTGGCTGTGTAACATTGAGCAAGTCTCTTAAACTCTCTGAACTTTTATTTCTATTTTTGGAGTGCTCAAACTCATGAGCTTTGGAATAAGAAAACCAAGCTTTGAATCTTGCTTCTTTCTCTTCTTTGATATTTAGACTTAGGCAAGGTATTTAACCTTCGATATCCTCAGTAGAATAGAGACCCACCTCAGAGGTTTGTCCTGGGAAAATGCATTTCAAGGGCT
Source organism: Neophocaena asiaeorientalis asiaeorientalis (assembly GCF_003031525.2). Lineage (NCBI taxonomy): Eukaryota > Metazoa > Chordata > Mammalia > Artiodactyla > Phocoenidae > Neophocaena > Neophocaena asiaeorientalis. Next base: position 4,283,978 of record NW_020172446.1, read on the forward strand.
TAGCACAGTGCCTTGACACATAGTAAGATGACCATGAACAACGTGGGGATTAAGGGGACTGACCCTTCATGTAGTGGAAAATCCATGTATAATCTACAGCTGGTGCTCCCTATCCACAGTTCTGCGTCCAGGGATTCAGTCAACTGCAGATCATATCGTGTAGTAAAGTATTATCTACTATTGAAAAAAATCCATGTATATATGGACCTACACAGCTCAAACATGTGTTGTTCAAGGGTCCACTGTATGTTCAGTAATTGTTAAATCTATGTTCTTTTCTCAATTTTGAAATAAGGATAATTATCTGCAACAAAGGTTGTAGTGAGAGCTTAGATGTGAAGAATCTGTGGTACAAAGTAAGCACTCAGTAAATATTAGCTATGATTGGCTCACAGTGTTGCTGTGAGGATCCAGTGGGATAAGATAGTGTGATACTCATAATAATTATTGTTCCCTTCCAATAGGGAGCAATTCTGACTTTGAGTTTTAGAGAATTTTGACTATGTTGTCTGTAACCTGCAAGCTGTTTTAGGGTTGGTTTTTTTTTTTTAAGCCATTCTACATTTTACTTAATCCCTATACTTATCACTTATGTATATGCTGAAATGCTACAGAAAGAAACAGCTGGGCATTTCCACTTGGATCTGGCTTGATTATGCTCCTCTGATCCTAAGATCCTGCTCCTGAAATGGCCAGCACCATCCGGTTCTTCCCAGGTGAGTGGCTGGATTTTGACTGCAAAAAAAGGAAAAGGAAAAGCAGGTGGAAAGAAATGTTCCAAAATCTTCTTTAAGCTAAACGGCAAGGACTACATCTGCCTAGGAAATGACTTTTTTAAAGGCCATGCAAAGGATAAAAGGAGGAACAGAGGAAAGAGCAGCATCCAATTGCTATGGCAACTGGAATTTTGCAAATAAATACTTCAGCATAGCTTGTTTCTCAAACAAACTGACCTATTCTTTCCGTTATTTGGTTCCCCTCCTGTTTCCTTATTCTCCCTTCATTAGTGTACACTCATTCCTATCATACCTTGGAAAGAAAAGGATAAGTATTCCTTTTTGAGACTTTTTACTCCCCCCCCACCAAGTAAAATCTGGTAACACCTTGTTTGTTCATACACTGAGATGGGAAGTGTCCGTATTATACAGAAACTCTGTCCCTCCATGAGTGTCATCATGGAGGTATGGTAAGCCAGAAACTTCCCCCAAATCCTGACAGTCGAAACAATGAAGGTCTACTAATGACTTGTGAGTCACCAGATTTCTCTAAGCTTCCCTTTCCCAGTGTGCGTGGGGTAAATGCTGCCCCAAATTTTAGGAAATGTGGGCAAGATTTGGGTCATTTGTATTCGTATTCAACTGACCCAGTTTGGACCCAGTCTCCCTTTACAGCTTAAGCTGTCACTGATCTCCGGTGCTTTAGCCAAACACGTCTACGTGTTCCTGGCACATACACTTCTTCTGTGCCTTGGCTCTTCCCATCTCTCTGCCTGGAATGCCCTTTCCCCTTCTCTCGATTTCCTCCTTCTATTTTATCAGACTCACGTCTGTCTTCCTATATGTCTCAAATCAAATAACACCTCTTCCACAAAGCCTTCTCTGATTTCCATAGCTAGTACATTTCTTGCTTTTCTTATTTGTGTTCGTCTCTGGTATTTGCAGTTGTTTGTGTACATCTTTCATCCACTTCACCTTCCCCCCAGAAGTGATTAAGCCCCTTGAGAGCAGAGAACATATATTCTCCTTGATTCCCTATAGCATCCCAAACTATAAATGGCCTTTTTACTTACATGTATCCCTCCCCAACAAACCCTTGACTTATAAGCTTTTTAAGACCAAGGGCCGTGTCTCGTTCCCTATTACTTACCCAGTACCTAGCTCATTGCTTGGCACATAGCTGGTGCTCAAAAAAATAATGGTTGAAGTAATGAATAAAAGTAGATGCTTTTGGAAATGAATTAGATTAATTTGTAAAATAAAACGTTAAATAGTGGGGAAAGTATATCGAGTAGGTACATGTGCATGAAATTCATTCATTCATTCAATCAGCAGTGAACAAGGCAAATGAGGATCTTGACTTAATGAAGCTTATGTTTTAATGGGACATGCAGAGAATTAACACACAAGCAAACAAAAAGATAAATTCAGGGACTTCCCTGGTGGTCCAGTGGTTAGACTCTGCACTTCCACTGCAGGGGGCACGGGTTTGATCCCTGGTTGAGGAACTAAGATCCTGCATGCCACATGGCACAGCCAAAAAAAGGTAAATTCAGACTGTGATAAGTGCTGTGAAGGAAATAAACAGGGCAATGAAATAGAGTCACTTTAAATAGGGTGTTTTAAAGTGTTGTTTGTAGGGTTTCTCAACCTCTGCACTATTGTCATTTTGGAATGGATAATTCTTTCTTGCAGGGGGCTGTCCTGTGTATACTAGGTTGTTTAGTAGCATTTCTGGCCTCTATCCACTAGATGCCAGTAACAAACCCCTCCAGTTGTGTTAATCAAAAATGGCTCTAAAAAAAATGGCTCTAAACGTTGCCAAATCTCTGGGGGTCAAAATCACCCCCAGTTGACAACCACTGTGTTAAAGTACTACCTCTTTGAACTTGTGACATGAGCTGAAACCGGAAGACAAGACATAAATAAACCTTCAGAACTAGTGAAGTGTATTCCAGGTAGGAAAGTAGATTACAGAACACACACACACACACACACACACACACACACACACACACACACACACACAAATAGACTATAGATATGAAGATTATTCATGTGGAGGGGAGTGATATATGATGTGATTGGAGAGGGAGGCAAGGGCCCAATCATATAGTGGCTTGAAGTCATATAAGGAAGCTCAGTTTTCATTTTAAAGCAATAGAGGCCATTAAGGATTTTAAGCTGAGATGTAGCATGATCTAATTTGTTTCTAAAGCTTGCTGTAAGGTGGCAAATGGATTGGGCAAGAGTTGAAGCAAGGAGACTAATGAGCAGACTATTGGAACAATCCAGGTGAAAGATGATGAGGCTTTAGTCTGGGGTAATAACAATGGTAATGAAGACACTTGAACAGATTTATGATATCAAAGAAGTATAAGACAAATGCTATCACTTAAAATTAAATACTACCAGCTAGAACAAGACAACCTATGGAGTGGTAATCTGGGCTCCTTGCTCCGCCTCTCATAGTAATGGTTGGTCTATTGTCTCCATTTTCTTTGCAGATGAGTTTCTGTGCATCCACCAAACTAGCCCTCACATGGTTTTGATCTACTGTGGCCTAGCCTCTATAGTACCTTTTCACTCAAGCACCCATCACCTGCTAATTGCCTTGGTCTCTCAGCTTCTCAATTCCATATTCCTGAGAGAGGGAATCTGATTGGTCTAGTTTGCTTCAGGTTACCCTCTCTTCTAGGGAATATGGGAAGAACAAATTCACTAAAGATGGGATTCAAGTGAGGAGACAATGATTGGCACATCTACTGAAGATGGCAGGTTTTTGTTTTTTTTTTAACTCTGCTAATTTGAAAAAATTTTGTGTGGGGCTTCCCTGGTGGTGCAGTGGTTGAGAGTCCGCCTGCCGATATACACAACACAAAATCTGCCATTTTAAGCATTTTATGTACAGAATTCAGTGGAATTAAGCACACTCACAATGTTGTAGAACCATCACCAATATCCATTTCCAGAACTTTTTCATCATCCCAAACTGAAACTCTGTACACCTTAAACAATAACTCCTTTCTCTGCTCCCCCTAGCATCTAGGAACCTCTGTTATACTTTCTGTCTCTGTGAATTTGCCCACCTTCGTTACCTCATGTAAGTGGAATCATACAGATTTGTCCTTTTGTGACTGGCTTATTTCATGTAGCATAAGGTCTTCAAGTTCATCTATGTTGCAGCATGTATCAGAATTTCATCCTTTTTTAAGGCTGAATAATATTCCACAGTATGTATATACCACATTTTGTTTATCCATTCATCTGTTAATGGAAATTTGGGTTGTTTCCACTTTTTGGCTATTGTAAATAATGCTGCTATGAACATGGGTGTACAAATATCTGTTAGAGTCTTTGCTTTCAATACTTTTGGGTATACACCTAAAAAAGGAATTTTTTTCTTTTTGCTGGATCGTATGATAATTAACCTGAACTTTTTGAGGAACTGCCAAACTGTTTTCCACAGTGGCTACACCATTTTTAATTCTCACCATCATTCAGCACTTCAGACCACTGCAAATTCCAGGAGTCAACTCAGTCTATCAGATCACCAATGCAACAACCCAAAATAAATAAATATTTTTAAAAGTAAATAAATAAGTAAAATTAAAAGTGAGATACAGATAAGTCTTAAATAAGCAGCATTCAGCTGGGTAGTACAACATAGTATGTCATTAAAGAGGTATATGCAGGGACTTCCCTGGTGGTTAAGACTTTGCCTTCCAATGCAGGGGGTGCAGGTTTGACCCCTGGTCAGGGAGCTAAGATCCCACATGCCTTGTGACCAAAAAGCCAAAACATAAAACAGAAACAATATTGTAACAAATTCAATAAAGACTTTAAAAATGGTCCACACCAAAAAAAAAAAAGGACATATGCAAAGTGCTTTTGGAAGCACAGAGGATAGAGTAATGCTGGCAGAGCCAGAGAGGAAGTGACATTTGAGCTGTGTTAAAAGATGAAATGGAATTTTCCCGGCAAAGAAGAAAAAAAACAGTTATACCATGCATAAGTAAAGACATGGCATTTTCAGAATCTGTTATCTAGTTAAACTTTCTCCTGTAGGTCTTAGAAGCAAACAGCAGAAAATTACCTTTTATTATTCGGGTCCATGGTTGATACCTGTGATGGTAACGTGGAAGATAGTTTGGAAGACAGAGATTCTTAAATTCTGGAGATCTGCAATGATATTGTGGTTGCCTAGGCAAGAGGCACAAAGAATCTGTTGAGGTATGGAAGAAAACAAAGAGCTATGAAAGAAGTTGCCTATCGACTGAAGCAGTGAAAGAGGGGGAGTACTTGGAGATAACTTTCAAGTTTCTGGCTTCGGCAACTGGGTAGATGGTACTGCCATTCTCCAAGCTAAAGAACGTAAGAGAAGCAAGTCTGTGAGCATGAAGAGTATACACCCATTTCTTTTTTTTTAATACCCACTTATTTTATTTTTCTGCCTACGTCTCTGGAAAAGAGGATTTCCCTGCAAGTATTACAGATAGTTTAAAAAACTGACTTTTATCTGTAAAATAAAATTTTAATTTTGCTCCTCTTTAAAAAATTTTAAACTGTTGCATGATATTCCACTGTATGGATGTAATAATTTCATGACTTATTTCAAAAGTTTGTTATTTATTGTTATCATACCATTGTTTATAGATAATTTTGAATTTAAAAAATTTATTGCTTTCCACATTTTCAGGAATAGGCAGGTACCATTAATACAGTTTTTTAAAAGTTAGAGAAAAAGCAATGATATTGGAGTTTTGAGTAAGGGTACTAGAATGTTGTCATTGAACAGAAAAAGGGAACTCAGAAGAATGAACTTTTTCTTGGGACAGACTTGGGGGTGCTGAGTGAGGAGCCAGTGTTTCTGGAACAGGTTAAGACATAAGACTAGAATTCAGGGGAGAAATGAAATACGAAGATTTGGGGTCATTCACAGAGGGAGAGTTGAAATTACACAAAGAAGAGAGGGTAGAGGGAAAGAAGAGAGGGTGAAGGAAAAGGAACTGAGAACACACACACACACATACACACACACACACACACACACACACACAAACACACCACACAGAAAACATGAGGGTTTGTTGCTAGATTGAGTTCATATTCTAGTTCCATAAATTACTATCTGTTCCAAAAATTACTAGCTAAGAGTCTTCTGGACAAACCACTTAATGTTTTTGAACCTCAATTCTCTCTTTAGTAAAATGGGTGTAAATAATACCATTTACCTAGAGTGCTGTAAAAATAGAGAAAAAATGTAGGAAAAGTATTTTATTGATTATTTTTGTTGTACAACAAATTATCCCAAAATTTAACTGTTGAAAACAACAGTAATTTATTATTTCACAGTTTCTAGGGGTCAGAAATATGGAAGTGAGTTGCTTAGCTGGCTCAGGGTCTCTTATGAAGTTGAGATCATGATGTCAGTGAGGGCTGTGGTCCTCTGAAGGCTGTAGGATCTGCTTCCAAGAGGGCTTATTCATATGGCTGATAGCAGAGGGCCTCAGTTCCCAGACACATGAACTTCTCCATGGGGCTGTTGTGTGTGCCACTTCACAACGTGGCAGCTGCTTCTCCAGAGTGACTGATCAGAGAAAGCTGTGATGCCTTTTAGGACCTATCTCCAAAGTCAAACACCATCACTTCTGTTGTAGTCCATTCATTAGAAGCGAGTCACTAAGTCCAGTCCACACTCAAGGAGAATGGGATTAAGCTCAATCTCTTGAAGAGAGGAGTGTCAAAGATTTTGTGGATATATTTTAAAACCACAACAAATACCTGGCACACTGTTACTTCTTCTTTTTTAAAAAATAAATTTATTTATTTATTTTTGGCTGTATTGGGTCTTCATTGCTTGAGAGGTCTTTCTCTAGTTGCGGCTACTCTTCCTTATGGTGCGCGGGTTTCTCATCATCCTGGCTTCTCTTGTTGCAGAGCACAGGCTCTAGGCACGCGGAATTCAGTAGCTGTGGTGCGTGGGCTTCAGTACTTGTGGCTCACAGGCTCTAGAGCGCAGGCTCAGTAGTTGTGGTGCACAGGCTTAGTTGCTCCGCTGCATGTGGGATCTTCCTGGGCCAGGGATCGAACCCATGTCCCCTGCATTAGCAGGCAGATTCTTAACCACTGCACCACCAGGGAAGCCCACTGTTACTTCTTGAGATTTGATCCGGAATCCTCTTTTCCTCTCTATCAGTCTTGATTTTCTTACAAAACCCATCTTCCCTTAGCTTTCCCTTTCTTCGTAAGTGACACTACCTTTCACTCAGTTACGAAAAGCCTGAGTCATTCTTTTTGTTTTCTTTATTACTATTATTATTTTTTGGCTGTGTCGGGTCTTAGTTGCAGCACTCGGGGTCTTCGTTGTGGCGCACGGGCTTCTCTCTAGTTGTAGCGTGAAGGTTTTCTCTCTCTAGTTGTGGCACGTGGGCTCCAGGGCGTTCAAGCCCAGTAGGTGGGGCATGCAGGCTTAGTTACCCCACTGCATGTGGGATCTTAGTTCCCTGACCAGGGCTCGAACCCACGTCCCCTGCATTGGAAGGCAGATTGTTTACCACTGCACCACCAGGGAAGTCCCCTGAGTCATTCTTGATTCTTTTCTTTCGCTGACCTTGTATATCCCAAGAAATCTATCTGCAGGTATTGTTGGTTCTACTTCTAAGGTAATGAATATATGAAAGTTGGGGAATTGAGGTGGTAGGGACCCACTGGATAGATGGGGAAGCAGAGGTTTCGTATGGTTCTCCTGCCTTCCTAAGGCAGCTTTTCAAGTGTACAGGTCTCTGTTAAGTGTTAAGTATGGAGGGTTGGTGAGATTGCTTCCTAGCATTCATAGCAGCCACCCCTTTTTTCCAGGTTTATCGAGATGTACCTGACATATAACGTTGTGTAAGTTGATACATTGTGATGATTTGATACACATATGTATTGCAAGATGTTTACCACAATAGGGTTAGTTAACACATCCTTCACTTCACATAATTATCATTTTGTTGTTGTTGTTAAAGTGAGAACATGTAAGATATACTCTCTCAGCCACATTCAAGTATACAATACAGTACTGTTAGACAGTACAAGCTATACATTAGATCCCCAGAAATTATTCCTCTTATAACTGGAAGTTTGTACCCTTTGACCACCTTCACTCATTTCCTCCGCCACCCAGCCCCTGGCAGCCACCAATCTACTCTCTATTTCTACGAGCTCAACTTTTTTAGATTTCACATGTAAGTGAGCTCATACAGTATTTGTCTCTCTGTCTGAACTTTTCACTTAGCATAATGCCCTCAAGGTCCATCCATGTTGTTGCAAATTGCAGCATTTTCTTCTCTTTCTATAGCTGAATAATATTCCATTTTGTGTGTATATATATAAATATAATATATTTATATATATATATAATACATATCACATTTTCTTTATCCATTCTTCCATCAGTGGATATTTAGGTTGTTTCCATGTCTTGGCTGTTGTGAATAATGCTGCAATGAACATGCAAGTGCAGATACAAGATAGTGATTTCATTTCCTTTGGATGAATACCCAGAAGTGGGATTGCTGGATCATATGGTAGTTCTATTTTTAATTTTTTGAAGAACCTCCATACCACTTTCTATAGTGGCTGTACCAATTTACATTTCCACCAATACTGCACTTGGGTTCCCTTTTCACCATATCTTTGCCAATACTTGTTATTTCTTTTCTTTTTGATAATAGTCATTGTAAGAGGTGTGAGGTGACATCTCATTGTGGTTTTGATTTGCATTTTTCTGATATTAGTGATGGTGAGCATTTTTTCCTGTATTTGTTAGCCATTGGTATGTCTTCTTTGGTAAAATATCTATTCATGTTCTCTGCCCATTTTTAAATTGGATCTTTTGGGTCTTTGCTACTGAGTTTTACATGTTCCCTACGTATTTTAAGTATTCAGTATTAACCCCTTATTTAATGTGTGGTTTGCAAATATTTTCTCCCGTTCTGTAAGTTGCCTCTTCATTTTGTTGATTGTTTCTTTTGCTGTGCAGAAGCTTTTTGTTTGATGTAGTCCCTCTACAAATATAGTGTCATTTGTTTATTTTTGCTTTTGTTGCTTGTGCTTTTGATGTCATATCCAAAACATTATTGCCAAGACCACCGTCAAGGAGATTTTTCCCTATGTTTTCTTCTAGGAGTTTTAAGGTTTCAGGTCTTACATTTTAGTCTTTATTCCACGTTGAGTTAATTTTTGTGACTGGTGTGAGATAGGAGTCCAAATTCATTCTTTTGCATGTGAATATCCAGTTTTCTCAACACTGTTTACTGAAGTGACTATCCTTTCCTCATTGAGTGTTTTTGGATCCTTGTCAAATATTAGTTGACTGTACATGACAGCCACCTTTTATTAAGCATTTACTTTGTACCTTGCACTACACTAAGTAATTTTCATGCATTATCTCATTTAATCATCACACCTCTCTAAGGAGTAGCTGTTACTATTGCTCACCTAACATGTTTGCTTAAAAACTTACTTTTACTATTATCAAGATAATGCATGTTCACACATATATTTTTTTATTCTTCTGTTAAATTATTTTCTTAGGATAATTTTCCAAAGTGGAATTACTGGGTCAAAGAATATAAAACTTTTAAAGCCATCAATAACTTTTTTCTAGGCTCACTTGGAGGACTTGTTTGCTCTCTTTCTTCATAGTCAACTTTTCTATTAAAAAAGAAAAGTGGGCTCCTTCCCTTCCTGATGACCTGCCCAACCCAGAGCCTGACAGACAGTAGATCCTTAATAAATATTTACTTTATGAGTACCAAATATATTTAGAGTATCTTATCTAAAAGCCCATCTAAGAAAAATGAGTAGGGACTTCCCTGATGGTCCAGTGGCTAAGACTCTGCACTCCCAATGCAGGGGGCCCGAGGTTGATCCCTGGTCAAGGAACTAGATGCCACAAGCTGCAACTAAAGATCCCACATGCCACAACTAAGACCCGACACAGCCAAACAAATAAATAAATATTTTTTTAAAAAAAGAAAGAAAGAAAAATGACTAGGTCTGTCTTTAATGGAGATTCAAGGATGGGGCTTCAAGGAATTGCCTGATTTTAATTGAACTCATTCATTCATTCATTCATTCATCTATAGTTTCTCTTCTTGCAAACAAGACCTTGGACTTCCCTAGTGGTCCAGTGTTTAGGACTTGGTACTTTCACTGCCATGACCCTGGGTTCAATCCCTGGTCGGGGAACTAAGATCCCACAAGTTGCACAATATGGCAAACAACAACAAAAACCTTAAGGTGGCTTAGTAAGTTGCAAAAACATATAGCAAGAGAAAATATATTCCATATAAGAAACGTAAAGCAAACGGACTATAAGGGTAGGAAAATGGAGCCAAGAGTGAGGAAATCTCAAAAAGTGCATACCATGAAGTTTTATATACACTTGCTAATAAGGGCAAAAAACAATTTTGATTTTAAGCTCCCTGGCAACCTGAAAAAAAGATGAGAATGTGACCAGCTGCAACAATATTTGCAGTGTTCATAGGCAAAAACAGTCTGGTTACTTAAGGAAATCACCACCTTTCCTGGAGATAAAACTTGACATAGCCCATCAACAGACGAATGGATAAAGAAGTTGTGGTACATATATACAATGGAATATTACTCAGCCACAAAAAGGAATGAAATTGGGTCATTTGTTGAGACGTGGATGGATCTAGAAACTGTCATACAGAGTGAAGTAAGTCAGAAAGAGAAAGAAAATATCGTATATTAGTGCATGTATGTGGAACCTAGAAAAATGCTACAGATGAACTGGTTTGCAAGGCAGAAGTTGAGACACAGATGTAGAGAACAAACATATGGACACCAAGGGGGGAAAGCCACGTGTGAGTGGGGATGGTGGTGTGATGAATTGGGCGATTGGGATTGACATGTATACACTGATGTGTATAAAATTGATGACTAATAAGAACCTGCTGTATAAAAAATAAATAAAATTTAAAAAAAACCCCAAAACTTGACATAAATTTCTGCTGTGCTTTCTCTGACTGCAAATCTTGTGAACAATGTCACCTCCAACAGCATCCTCCTTATAGTAAGCATGGAGATACATTTTGAAGGGCTGTTTCTTATAGTGCCTATAATAAAGGCTGAGAACATGACAGCCATGTATAGTTCAGTAAAGGCAAAGGATGATGATGATTGATGATCATGATGATGCCCAGAAGATAAGCAACTCTCCTGTTTTTATTCAATCTATGCTTCTTTTATTTAAGGGATCTCTTGTGAAAGTTCTTGATCTAAGGTTCATGGACAACATTTGGAGTATTTAAATTCTCTGAAATTGTATGCAAAAATATTGTGTCACTTTGAGGGATTATGACATGTCAAGGTAGATTCGGCAGTTGCAACAAATGTACTGCTATGATGGGGAATGTTGACAATGGGAGAGGCTATGCACATGTGGGGCAGGGAGTATATGGGAAATCTCTGTATCTTACTCTCAATTTTGCTGTGAACCTAAAACTGCTCTTAAAAGGTAAAGTCTCGGGCTTCCCTGGTGGCGCAGTGGTTGAGAGTCCGCCTGCTGACTCAGGGGACACGGGTTCGTGCCCCGGTCCAGGAAGATCCCACATGTCGTGGAGCGGCTGGGCCCGTGAGCCATGGCCGCTGAGCCTGCGCGTCCGGAACCTGTGCTCCGCAACGGGAGAGGCCACAACAGCGAGAGGCCCGCGTACCGCAAAAAAAAAAAAAGAGGTAAAGTCTTAAGAAAAAAAATTATGTCCAGGAGTGAATGCATTTTCCTAGGAAAAAGTTTAGAGCAGTAGTTCTTAAGCTTAACTGCACATTAGAGTCACCTAGGGAGCTTTAAAACTATAATGGTGGGAACTTTGGGTATCCTGATTTGATTGATCTTGAGGAGCCGGCACATGGCCGTGTTTTAAAAGCTCACCAGGTGATTCTAATGTGCAAGGTTTCTGTGAATACAAAACACCTAACGATTTTGTGAAAATGCAGATACTGATTCAGTATATCTGGGGTTAGGTCTGAAATTCTGCATTTCTTTTTTTTTTTTAACTGATTTTATTGAAGTATAGTTGATTTACAATGATTCTGCATTTCTAAAAAGCTTCTACTGCTGCTGACCTTCAGAACATACTTTCGGTAGTAAGGCTCTAGAGCAGTAATATTCCAAGTGTGATCTGGGGATGCTTAAGGTGGAGGGAATGGCTTATTTGCGTAACAAAACCAAGATATTATTTGCCTTTCTCACTATGTTGGCATTTGCACTAACGGTGCCAAAACAGTGGTGAGTAAAGCTGCTGGTGCCTTAGCACAAATCGAGGTGGGTAGCACCAACCGTATTAGTACTCATTGTATTCTTTACTGCCATCTGCTTGCAATTTTTTAAAAAAGTGCAGTTTTACTTAAGAATAAATGACGATGCAGTAAAAATTATGAATTTTATTAAATCTTGACCCTTCGGTACACGTGTCTTTATTTTGTATGACAAAATGGGAAGTGTGCATGAAGCACTTTTGTGCTGCATGTGTAAGAAGGATCGATGGCTGTCTTGAGGAAAAACATTTATGTGATTCATTGAGTTGTGATCTGAGCTGGCTGCTTTTCTCATTGACTATCAGTTTTACTTGGGAGAATGACTAACAGACAAACTCTGGCTATTCAGACTTGTGAACTTGGCTGAAATTTTCTGAAAAATGAACAAAGTGAGCCTGCGTGTCAAGGGAAATAACTGACGGGTTTCCTTGCCATTGATAAAATTTGAGTTTTCAAACAAAAATTAGGAATTTGGGAAACTTGTTTTTACCACCATGAGCTCAACAGCTTCCCAATACTTTAAAGACTTTTCTGATGATGATAAATGTATTTTTTAAAATATTGTACAATAAAATGTGTCAACAGTTGGAAGATCTGCATAGCTCAGTGAACCAATATTTTCAAATGACCAGTGCATATTAAATCATGCATGGTTAAAAGATCCATTCAATGAGCAAGAAAGACCAATGGATTTTAATGAAACAGAGAACAAAAAGTTCATTGATATGGTTTCAGATTCTACACTGCAAGTAACCTTTAAGAAATGACTACTTGTTGAATTTCCATACAATATCAAAAAATAACCACAATTATCTGAAAAGGCTATTAAAGTACGTCTCCTTTTTCCAGCCAAATAGCTGTGTGAGGTCCAATATTCTTTATATACTTCACCTAAAACAATATATTGTAACAGACAATGTGCATGTATATATGGGAATCTAGCTAGAGAAGACATGAATGAAATTTGTAAAAATGTAAAACATTGACAGTCTTCTTATTACATTTTTTGGAAAATATAGCTACTTGTCATAAAAATATATTATTTATGTTAACATGTACTAATAAGTTTACATCTATTTTTAAATGAAATCATTATTTCTTTAATTTCTAATACAGTAATTACTGATAGATATAACCAACATAAACAAAAGCTCATTAATTTTTAAGACTTTTTGGTCTGAGAACTGCTGCTCTAGAACTTTCATTAAACTACAAAGAAGTCCAAGACTTCAAAATGGTTAAGAACTTCAGACTTTTAGAAAGGAATGGATGAACCGATTGCATATTCTCCACAAAGCTTATTTTTCTCAGGTAAGATTTTTTTTAATAAATTTATTTATTATTTTATATTTATTTTTGGTTGCATTGGATCTTCATTGCTGCGCACGGACTTTCTCTAGTTGCAGTGAGTGGGGGCTACTCTTTGTTGCGGTGCGTGGGCTTCTCATTGCGGTGCCTTCTCTTGTCGCGGAGCACGGGCTCTAGGCACGCAGTCTTCAGTAGTTGTGACACAACAGGCTCAGTAGTTGTGGCGCACTGGCTTAGTTGCTCTGCGACATGTGGGATCTTCCCGGACCAGGGCTCGAACCTGTGTTTCCTGCATTGGTAGGCGAATTCTTAACCACTGCACCACCAGGGAAGTCCCTCAGTTAAGCTATTGAAAAGTATGGAATGGCAGTGTGTTCTAGAATATATTTCTGATAAGAAATTGGAGTACAACAGTTCTGAGCTGCCAGTTATCTATAGTCTTAATATTAACAGTTTGAAAACAACTCTTGAAGCTCAAATCCAATTCCATTTCCTAATATGATATACAAAAATCTTTATGAACTATGCTTTACAAGAATTAACCAGTTTAATTCATGACAACCCTGGTAGGTACTCTTCTTTTTTTCCAATAAATTTATTTATTTATTTCTGGCTGCATTGGGTCTTCATTGCTGGGCACAGGTTTCTCATTGTGGTGGCTTCTCTTGTTGCAGAGCATGGGCTCTAGGGATGCAGGCTTCAGTAATTGTGACTCGCTGGCTTCAGTAGTTGTGCCTCACGGGCTCTAGAGCACAGGCTCAGTAGTTGTGGTGCATGGGCTTAGTTGCTCTGCGGCATGTGGAATCTTCCCGGACCAGGGATTGAACCCGTGTCCCCTGCATTGGCAGGCTGATTCTTAACCACTGCACCACCAGGGAAGCCTGGTAGGTACTCTTATTATGTCTGATTTGTACATTTTGTTGAATGAATGAATGAGTGACTACATGAGTAAAGAAACTTAAATTTTTTACCTGTACGCAAGTCTAATTTATTATAGTAAAGGGTTCTCAGTAACGCTCTACTCATCCAATTAGCGATCACTTCTTATCTTTTTTCCCCTCTTTACTTGCCTATCTTCAGTTTTCATCTGTGTTTTTTGTTTTTTTCTTTTAATAAATTTATTTATTTATTTATTTTTGGCCGTGTTGGGTCTTCGTTTTTGTGCGAGGGCTTTCTCTTGTTGTGGCAAGCAGGGGCCACTCTTCATCGCGATGCACAGGCCTCTCACCGCCGTGGCCTCTCCTGTTGCGGAGCACAGGCTCCAGACGCGCAGGCTCAGCAGTTGTGGCTCACGGGCCCAGTTGCTCCGCGGCATGTGGGATCTTCCACAGACCAGGGCTCGAACCCGTATCCCCTGCATTGGCAGGCAGATTCTCAACCACTGCGCCATCAGGGAAGCCCTCATCTGTGTTTTTATTACCACCTGCTTCTTTATTTTATCTCCTGAAAAGCCCCAGAGTTAATTCTTTTCCTTCTTAGGACTTGAGATCTCTTCCCTCTAAATCTCCATGCACATTTTGAAAATAAATACACATAACTCAGTCTCCATCATCTAGTCCCACCTGGCTTGCTGCACCCCAGTGCTCATGCTCCCTATATGGGCCATGTGCTCATCCTATCAGGCAGATCTCCTCACCACCTTCTGATAACACTAATAATGACAAGAACTAACGTTCACTGGGTAATTACTATGTGCTATGTGCTTTACTGAATGACCTTACCTAGTCTTCACTGCGTAGCTACAGTACTATTTTTGTCATCCCTATTTTACAGATGAAAAAGATAGAAGTTTGTGGAGCTAAAATAACTTGTCCAAGTCTCATAGCTAGATAGTAATAGAGCCAGGATTTGATTTAAACCTTCCACCACCTCCCCACAGGTCTACTGAGGTATAATTTACATATCATAAAATTCACCTATTGTAAATATACAATTCTATGATTTTTAGTAAATTTATGGAGTTGTATGACCATTGCCACAATCTGGTTTTGAAATATCTCCCTAAGCCCAAAAAGCTCCCTTGCGGTCATTTGCAGTCAATTCCTGCTCCTACTCCTAGCTCCAGACAGCTACTCATCAGCTGTCTCTATAGAGTTGCCCTTTGTGGAACACATGTAACTGGAATCCTACATTGCATTTAAGTGGAACTTTCTGTGTCTGGCTTTTTTCACTCAGCGTGATGTTTTTGAAGTTCATCCATGTTGCATAGTGTGTCAGTAGTTCATTCCTTCTTATTGCTGAACAATATCTGTTGGATGGGTGGTTTATGATGGTAATCATAAACCATCACCAGCTGACGTACATTTAGGTGATTTCCACCTTGGGGCTATTATGAATAATGCCGTTATGACATTTATGTACAAATTTCTGAGTGGACACGTATATGGTCATTTCTTTTGTGTAGTTCTTCAGAGTGAAATTTCTGACTCAGAGTTAAGTTTATGTTGAACATTTTAAGAAACTCTCAAACTGTCTTCCAAAGTGGCTGTGTCATTTTATATTCCCACCAATGATGTATGAAGGTTCCAATTTCTCCATATCCTCATCAACACTTGGCATTGTCAGTCTTTTGGATTATAACTGTCCTATTGGATGCGAAGTGGCATCTCATTGTGGTTTTAATCGGCATTTCCTTAATGACTAATAATGTTGAGTATCTTTTCCTGCACTTGTTAGCCATTCATATATCTTCTTTGGTGAGAACCCATGACTACAAAGTTAATGCCTCCCAAATATGCCATACTCATTCTTGCCTTTCTGCTTTTGATAGTCTTCCTATAACCTAAAATGCCCTGTTATTTTATGATCCCAAATTTACAATTTTAAAAAATCTATTTCTAGATTTGCATCCCCTATAGGACTAATCCTGGCCCAACCTTTTATACATCCTATCTTCCATCCTTTTTTTTTTTTTTTTTTTAAATTTAGGCTGTGCTGGGTCTTAGTTGCAGCACTCAAGATCTTCGTTGCAGCACGCGAGATCTTTAGCTGCAGCATGCGAACTCTTAGTTGCGGCAGGAGAACTCAGTTGTGGCATGTATGTGGGATCTAGTTCCCTGACTGGGGATCAAACCCAGGCTCCCTTCTTTGGGACCGTGGAGTCTTATCCACTGGACCACCAGGGAAGTCCCTCCCATTATATTTTTCATACAGCAAAAATCCAAAAACTGTTTATTAAGTTTATGCATGGACTTTGCCCCAGTTAAAACATGTGAATTCTACTCAATTTCTGAGCAGAACAGATCCTCAACATATATATCCTGAAGACTGATACGGAAGATACCAAGTCAAATAGAGCAAAATAAAGTTCATCATCTATTTAATCATCTGGTACAAGGCACAGATACAGGCCCAAATAATGCAAAAGTACATCTTCTGCAGTTGTGTCATCACTTCAGGCTTACATGACACCCAAAAGCCTACTATCTATTTATGCATCGGTTTGTTTAACTATCATTTATTGAGCACGTCCAATGTATCAGCAACTGTGTAATTGCTATTGTTAGATACTAGAGGTAAATAAGATCCTTCTATTTGTTCATAGCAAGAGGAAGGGAAGTGATAGGTAATCAAATAATTCTAATACAATGTTAAGTGTTGTAATAAAGGTAGTTCCAACGTGGCACCGCTGAGGAAAATGCAATCATGCTGTCACAAAAGAGATGACTGATTTTGTTCTTTAAGAAAGAATATTAGCCAAGTGAAATGTTGGGCTTCCTGGTAGGAATCTGGCCCATCTCTGGGTTTTTCTCTCACCTCAAGGAAGTCAGACTGTCAAAAAACCATATCCAGGGGCTTCCCTGGTGGTGCAGTGGTTGAGAGTCCGCCTGCCAATGCAGGGGACACAGGTTCGTGCCCCAGTCTGGGAAGATCCCACATGCCGCAGAGCGGCTGGGCCCGTGAGCCATGGCCGCTGAGCCTGCGTGTTCGGAAAAATTAAAAAAAAAAAAAAAAAAAATCCAATTTTGGACTCAGTTAAATAATCAGGGCACAAAGTTGTCCTGGATTGACCTGAGTTCCTAGGGATGTTGGAATAATGTTAACAACAGCACTTCTCTTCACCTTTTCCCTCTCTGGACTCATTTCCGGGCATTATCCTCTGAGTTTTTAGGAAATGAACAGTCGTAGAGATTAACAAGGGCACAAGGGCATGAATACTAGATAACAAATGAACCTCTAGAAAAAGGCCATCTTCAGCAATCTGATCTCTTCAGTCCCGGAGGATAGCCTAAGAGCTGGAGGCTCTGAATTGTAAATAAAGTAAATTGTTCCAAAGTGAAACCATTAGGTTTTTAGGTCCAAAAATTCTGCCCACTTGTGTTTGGTTTTAGCCCATACTGACTGCTATTTAAGCCTTTCTTGGAGGACTTAATCTGGAAAACAGAAGTGGATGATGGGACTTCCCTGGTGGCGCAGTGGTTAAGAATCTGCCTGCCAATGCAGGGGACGCGGCTTCTAGCTCTGGTCTGGGAAGATCCCACATGCCGCGGAGCAACTAAGCCCATGTGCCACAACTATTAAGCCTGCACTCTAGAGCCCGTGAGCCACAACTACTGAAGCCCGCATGCCTAGCCTGTGCTCCACAACAAGAGAAACCAGTGTTATGAGAAGCCCGCGCACCGCAATGAAGAGTATCCCCTGCTCTCCGCAACTAGGGAAAGCCCGCGCACAACGAAGACCCAACACAGCCAAAAATTAATAATAAATTTATTTTTTTAAGTGGATGATGTCCAAGGAAACAAAGTAAGCATAAATATCGAATAGTAATATTTGTCTTGGGAATTGTTATTCTGAGTAACTCTAAACAGGAATCTGTTTCTCCAGCCATTAACCTGGTGTAAAGACATAATTTCAGTCCTGACTCTGACACCTTGGTCAAACCACTTAAATCTCCTAAATCTTAATCTCTTTATCAGAAAAATAATCTGCCTTTCATTCTTTATTGAAAGTTAAAGGAAGTAAAGTATGTAACAACCCCTGGTTATCTGCTTGATGATGGTGATGATGATGCTAATACTAATAGCAAACATTTATTGAGCATTTTCTATGTGCCAGGCAGTGTTCCAAAGTGCTTTTTATGATAAAGATTGTGATTATTTTTTTAAAAAATTATTTATTTTTGGCTGTGTTGGGTGTTGGTTGCTGCATGTGGGCTTTCTCTAGTTGCAGCGAGCAGGGGCTATTCTTTGTTGTGGTGCATGGGTTTCTCACTGTGGTGGCTTCTCTTGTTGCAGAGCACGAGCTCTAGGTGCCCAGGCTTCAGTAGTTGTGGCACGTGGGCCCTAGAGTGCGCCAGCTTCAGTAGTTGAGGCGTATGGCCTCAGCAGTTGCTGTGCGTAGGCTCAGTAGATGTGGCACAGGGGCTTAGTTGCTCCACGGCATGTGGGGTCTTCCCAGACCAGGGATCTAACCCGTGTCCCCTGCATTGGCAGGAGGATTCTTAACCACTGCACCACCAGGGAAGTCCTGTGATTATTTGTTGAATCACTGCTCAGCAGTACATCTATATGAAAGACCAATGGATTATCAATTTTCTTAGCCAGCTTGGACTGTTATAACAAAGTATGTATACTGGGTGGCTTAAACAACAGACGTGGATTTCTCATAGTTCTGGAGGCTGGGAAGTCCAAGATCAGGCTGTCAGCGTGGTCACATTTGCAGTGAGGACTCTCTTCCTGGCTTGCAGATTACCACCTTCTTACTGTATTCTTACATGGAGGTTAAGGGAAAAACTCTGGTCTCTTCTTCTTCTTATAAAGACATTAATCCCACCATGGGGGCCCCACCCTCTTGACTTTATCTAAACCTAATTACCTCCTGAAGGTCCCACTTCCAAATATCATCACATTGGAAGTTAGGGCTTCAACATATGAATTCTGAGGGGGATACAAACATTCAGTCCATAACCTCATTTTAGGAATTTGTTCTCCATCCTGACTGCACATTAATCATCTAGGGAGCTTTTAAAAAATATCATTGTCTATATGCGAGACCAATTAAGCCAGAGTATCTGGAGGTAGGCCCAGTTCTTCATTATAGAATAAAGGAGAGTTAGAAGGAGGTAGCATTCACATTTTCCTAAGTAATGAGTACCCAAATTCATAAAGCCCAAGGAGCCCTGATTCACCCAATTTTCACTTCATTCCTGGATTTCTTTGTTTTTCCATATAGGAAGAAAATCGAAAGAGATACTTCTTTGATTATTTCTGTGACTTCTGAAGAAAACATGTATCTGAAGCATGGTTAACACAGCGCTTACTTTCTCTCAGAGTCCTATCAGGTCTCTTATTACTAGTTTCTGGGGCAAGCTTTGAATTTCTTGTAGAGATGTTCTGTTCCAGGTTGACTGATTGATTGATTGATTGATTTACCGTGCGGCATGCAGGCTTAGTTCCCCGACCAGAGATCAAACCGACAGCCCCTGCAGTGGAAGCAGGGAATCTTAACCACTGGACAGCCAGGGAAGTCCCTGGATTTATTAACTTGATTACGATATATTGACTGCATATCCAGAGCTGTGCCGGGTGGTGGGGATTTAAAGAAGAAAACAAATACTTTGTTCCTAAAGAATTCACCCTCCAGGGTAAGAGACCCACACAAATAACACAGATAAAAAGTGGAAACTTTTATGTAAAAATATTGTGAAAGGTTTGAGAATGCTCATAAGGGAGCAGTTAATTATAGGCTATTAGGGAAAACTGGAGAGGGAGTATGCCATTAGCACTGGGCTTTAAGGACAAATGATAACAAGGGATGGGAGTGGGTAGAGAGGGTATTTCTGGCAGATAAATAATGTGAACAATGGGTTGAAATGTGATGGAATGTTGAGTGGTCCAGTGTCACTCAAATGTAGGGCATTTAAGGAAACTGTAGAAAATGAGAATAGGATGGTAATTTCTGGTTAGATTTTAGAGAAGATAGAGATTAGAAGATGTAGTTTAAAGAGAGTAGTAAAGCTTTGAAACAGCCGTTTTACAGAATGAGAAAGGGAGTTCACTAGGAATGAAAGTAGCAGTTACCATTTCTGAGCACTTACTATGTGCCAGGCAATGTGCTAAATGCAGGATATGCATTGATGAACTAGGTGGACATGGTCCCTGCCCTCATGGAGCCTCCAATCTAGGAGGGGAGGCAGAGAACCAATAGGTGTATTCTAAAAATATATAACATTATTGTTGAGATAAACGTATGAAGAAACAAATGGTATCATGTAAAGGAATGGTTAGGGATGAAGGCCAGGCTGGAGAAGGGGAATAGCCTCGGACCAAGACTCAAAGGATAAGGAATAGAACATGACAAGAGCAGAGGGAAGAGAGCTTTTGCCAAAGCTTGTGTCAAGAGAGAGTTTTGCCTGTTCTAGGAATTGAAAGAAGGCCAGTGTGGCTGGAGCACAGCAGGAGAGAGTGGCATGAAGTTAGAATAGATAGCTGGGTAGAGGCCAAATCATTCAGGGTTTCTTCTAGGCCCTGGTAAGGAATTTGAATTATATTCTTAGAGCAATAGGAATTTGTAGACTAGTTTTAAGCAGGGCAATAACATGACTGGATTTGTGTTTCAACAGTAGTTACTGAAAGTGGAGTGGATTGTGTCAGAGCAATCAGGAGGCCTCGAGAAAGTTTTGGAGGACTAATGCTTCTGTCAAATGAAATCCTGAAGGAAATTAAGAGCACAGAGTGGTTTGGTGAAGGAGTTGATGGTGTAGGTTTAGGTTTTGTTGACTTTGGGGCATTATATATTAGTTATTTCTAGCATAGCTCCAAGTGGAACTGAGATAAGGAGATTTGTAGAGTCAGTATAGAGAATTGCACAGACTGTGGACAGCTAAAGTAAGGATAAGAAGGGTCAGAGAGGTAATGCCTTGACTGGAGTACAGAGAAGCCAAGGTATTTTTTTGCCCAGAGCTACTTTTACAGGGCTGTCAAATACCTCACATTATCCTGTTGAAGATGTTCCACAAACTGGACTAGACCAGTAAGATCCAGGTTGTAGCACATCATGTAACCGAGAAGGACCCTACGGGGCCTTCCCAGGACAGGCCTCTCCCCCATATCCTCTGCTTTAGCTCCTCTCTGAAGTACCTAGATAATAGTATCTGAGGTACATTTCCTGAGTTGTTTCACAGGTGTGAAAAACCCCCACCAAATGGAAGATGTTAACTATCTGATGACCGTGAGCACATAGGCCCAGGTCTCCTGGAGCCTAAGGACTGATAATGTTAACACCTGTGCCACCGCCCTGTTACTTCACCATCAGCCAATCAGAGAATTGTGCATGAGCTGATCACATACCCTGTGACCTCCCTCCCTCACCTGTTTTTTAAAATTGCTTTGCTGAGGGACTTGCTTGGTGGTCCAGTGGCTGGGACTCCACACTCCCAGTGCAGGGGACCTGGGTTCTAATCCCTGGTCAGGGAACTAGATCCCACGTGCTGCAGCTTAAAGCCCCCCACGCTGCAATGAAGACATGGCACTGCTAAATAAATAAATTAATATATGTTTTAAAAATGCTTTGCCGAAACCCTTCTGGGAGCTCAGGGCTTTTTAGGGCATGAGCCGCCCATCTCCTTGCATAGCCCTGCAATAAACCTTTCTCTGCTTCAAATTCCGACATTTCAGTTTGTTTGGCCTCACTGTGTGTCAGGCTCACAAACTGACACTAACAATAGCAAGTAGTTAATTAAATTTATTGAATGAATAGGATTGATGTGGTAATTCTCTATCTAGCAAGGGTAGCTGAAGGTATAGGAGTGGATGAAACCACTGAGGGAGAAAAGAGAGAGAAGGAAAAGGGAACAGCCAAGAACAACTAAGATCTGATTGGAATTGATCTGACATAAACTGAATGGTGTGACCACAAGAGAAATTTGAGTTAGACTCTGGAAGATCTTAAAGTTGATATTTTTAGTAAGAATGGGAGAATATCTGTTAAAGAAAGATGTTTAATTTTCTATCTCTTACGCCCAAAGAGATTTTTAAGAATAGACAGCCTACTAGATAAGCAGGATCTCAAGCATTTGGGGACACGATTTCAATTAGATTGGTGTTTTTTACATAGGTCTTGCCAGGACCAACTAGGTGTTTTTAAAACAATAGAATATTGAATAAAATGGCATTCAGTCATTGTCTCTTGTACAAAATGGCTAAGTAGGGTCTCTATAAAGAACTGTAATTAAAGGGGAGTGAAAACAAATTCTTTGCTTACAGTTTCAGTGGGTTTAATTAAAATATATTTATGTGGGGCTTCCCTGGCGGCGCAGTGGTTGAGGGTCTGCCTGCCGATGCAGGGGACACGGGTTCGTGCCCTGGTCCGGGAAGATCCCACATGCCGTGGAGCGGCTGGGCCCATGAGCCATGGCCGCTGAGCCTGCGCGTCCGGAGCCTGTGCTCTGCAGAGGGAGAGGCCGCAACAGTGAGAGGCCCGCATACTGAAAAAAAAAAAAAGTATATATATATATGTGGATGAGCCAGCCCATTACACATGTAATATGTGTCTAAAGTATCTGGATTTAGAGTTCTAGGAAACAAACTCAAAGACACTAGAATAGACCAGTTGATTTTCTACTTTTCTATAGGAGAGTTACTATAACCTAATTATTAAGATTGAGGGCATTGTTAGACAGACCTGGTTTTGATTCTTACTCGGCCACTTCCTAGCCCTGTGACTTTATGCAAGTTACTCAACCTCTCTAGGCCTAGTTTTCTCATCAGTGCTGTATAGAAAATGAAAGAACCTACTTCAAAGGGTTATTGTGAAAATTAAATGAAAAAATTAAAGCGTTTAACCCAGTGCCTTAAAGGCAATCCCTGACACGTTCCATTACAGAAAAACATAATAGAAACAATATAATATCCAACACTTAATATATGCCAGCTACTGTGCTTAGGTACTTTAAATACCTTATCTCATTTAATCCTTTGAGATAGGTACTATTTGTTACCTGAATTTCACTCATGAAGAAACTGAGGTTTGAGGAATTCCAGGAATCAGAGAGCTATACAGATACCTAGTTAGCTCAGTCACCCACAGGTGTGCACGTGTAATTTAATGCAAACATATGCAAGGATATTTACGTGCTCATTGTTGCCAGTCCCACATTTCCTGGCACTTCTATCTGAAACTGGTGGTGCTGGAATAGCACGGTGGCATTAGTGGAAATGAGTGGAGGAGCACCTACTCAAGCAGCATGAGTGTTTTCAGGAAAAAGGTGATGTAATATCGCAAAGAGCACAACTCTGTCTCTAACTTGCCTTAGGACCCTAAATAAGTCATTGAATTGACGCTATGGGCCTCAATTTCCTCATCTGTAAAAGGAGGGAGCTGGCTCAGTTCTAGAATCCTCCGAAGCTAAGCAGCTCTCAAGCCTACCACCTTGTATAGGCAGTTCTATACAAAACACTCTCGCCCCCATGGCAACGGCCACTCAGCTCTCAGCGGCACTGGTATGCGGCTCTACTCTAGCCAGCAGTACTATTTCCATCTCAAATTCCTGGGTGAATAGAGGGCCTGAATGGGGGAGGGATCTGTTGGTCAGAAATCTTAAAGCCTCTGGCTTTAAAAGAAATTCTGGAATAAATTGCCTGTGGGTGGTGTGTATGTGCTAAATCAGAAAAACAGCATCAGTTTTTAATTCACAAAATCATCCTTTTAGCAGGTAGAGGAGCTGTCTTAGCTGAGATGAGACTTAAAGGGTCACTTTGCCACTAAGTGCTGAGTCAATGAGTGGAGGAGACTGTGGCCCAAGTTCATTAGCGTTGGTGAGGATGCCAAAGGAACGTTGCCAGAGGGCATTTAAATCAATCCGGATTTTTGAGAAGCGATTCCAGTATTTATTTCCAAGATCCATACACTTGGATGTGACTCTTTCATTATGATGGGCATTATCAGAACTCCATTTGAGAAGCGTGGGGACTCTGGGACAAAAGGACAAGAATTAAGGTTTGAGAGAAAGGTAACAACTCTTTTCAAGGAAAGCAGGAGATGTCTTTGACGAGGCTACCCTATATCTGCCCTACTCTGTTTTCAAGCCTTTGATAAGTTGTTTTCCAAGTCTGTTACTGGTAATGGTGATGATGACGATGCTGAATTCATGGAAGGGAGGAGCTCCTGCTTTTTCCTCCTCCACATTGCTTCCTTAAGTTTGAGTCCTAGAGTAGAAGGGGGCACTGTCTTTTTATAACTCGGATGCAAATGAAACGGAGGCTCCATAAGATACCAAGTTTAAAGAATTGACTTTCTGAGAGGGAGTGGTTCCGGGAAAAATGCAATGCACACTTCCCTAGGTCTCCACTGGAGGGCAGCAGTGCTAGCTTTTGCAGCCTCTTTAGGGCTGCCCACTGCCAGATCTGCATTTCAAGGGCACTGAAGAGAGGAAGAGTGTGGAGGTGGGGATGGGAGGTTGGGAACAAGGCTGGTAAGAGTTCTCAGAAGAGGGCTTTCTAAAATGGGAGACAGAGCTGTGTCCATGGAACTGGGGGAATCCTGGAATAAATGGATGATCTTTGCTGAAGACGGAGCAACAGAACTTGCTCAGAGATACAAGAGCTGTGACATTCAGGGCAAATCAAAGCTGGCTGCTCCTTATAAACCTGTGGAGCTAGAACTTGCTAATTTTCCTCTTGCCACTAGAGGACAGAATATGAAAAGAAGATTTGAGCTTCATCACCCTTTCAAACTGGCTATACAGCCCTGGAGGAATTCTAAGTTTCAGAAAGGATAAATCTTGGTCTTGCTAACATGTATATCTGGTCAAACCATTTCCCTGATGACACGTTTTCAATGGCTCTCTAAAGTCTCCAGAGTAAAGTCTGAGCTGATGAGAATGGCATACAAAACTCTTTCCTAATTATCCTTGGTCTTCCTTCCTAACTTTATTGGTTAACTCCCTGTTCCCCACCTGAACATACACAACCTTAGAGGGAGTAGTGAGGTGGGAAGGGTGAGGGTGCTGGAGCCAATCACAAGCCAGTAAATCATCCCAGACCCTCTCTTTTCCATCACTCCCACATCCAACTCCACTAATTCTCTCTATTCTATCACAGATAAACTCTGTGAGGCAGGACCCCATCTGCCTTGTTCATCTTTATATCCCTGGTGCCTAGCACTCATAGTAGGAGCTTATTAAATATGTATTGATCAGAGTAATAAATGAATGAATACATCCATGTCACTGTTACCGTCCTGTCCAACTTACTATTATCTCTCACCTGGTCTGCAATAAGACCTCAAAGAGTTTCCCTGTGTCCCCCCTTTATTCCCTGTAACCTGTTTTATACTCTGCAACCAGAGCAATCTTTCTGAAATGCAAATTCGCTTAAAATCCCTCCATGGCTTCCCCACTGCTCTTAAAATAAGGACAATAACCCTTAATATGGCCCATACAGTAAGTATAATTTAGCAGTTTGGGCACTTGCTAGTTAAGTGATCATAAGAATATTATTAAATCCCACTGAATCCTGGTTTCCTCATCTAAAAAATGTGAACAATAATTATTCTTACCTCATAGGGTTATTGGGAGGGTTAAATAAGCCAATTCATATATATAAAATGCTTAGCATAGTGTTCAGTTCTGTGTTCAATAAATGGTAATTACAATTATTAGGTCCTGAATGATGTAGTTCCTGCCTGTCTCTTATTATTCCCTCTCATTTCTGGCAGCTTCATTAAGCTACTTTCAGATCCTGGAATGTGCTATGCTCCTTTTTATTCCTATTCCTCTTACTTCTTTTTTATTTTTAAAATATTTATTTATTTTGGCTGCGCTGGGTCTTAGTTGCCGCATGCATGTGGGATCTAGTTCCCCGACCAGGGCCCCCTGCATTGGGAGCTCGGAGTCTTAACCCCTGGACCACCAGGGAAGTGCCCCTATTCCTCTTTCTTGTCCCAGTGTAGAGTTTACTTCCTCTAAGAAGGCTTTCTTGACACTCCCTGTCTGCTTCAGGTGACCCTGCAATGGGTTCCCATAGCACCCTATATACCATTTATCACGGCACTTGTTATCCGCTCCTGGCACAGTGACTGACATTTAGCAATGCCTCAGTAAATAAATGTCTTGAACCAACTCTACACCCACTGCACTTCTCTTTCCCATGCTCTTTGTTATGTTATTTCTTCTTTCTGTTCTAAACAGAACTTCATGACTGCTACATCCATATTTCCTTTCCAAGGGAAAATTCCTCACCTACAGCCACTGTTGAAGAGGCAGCCCTAGGTAGCCATAGTTCATGTACAGTGCATGGAGGTACTTTTGCCTTAGCTGACTAGACCAGAATTGGCATCTGATGCAATGGTGGACAATCCAGAACCTGGCCAGCAACTTACAACATACCTGGCACCAAAAAAGGACTAGGTCAATCAGATTCTCTCTTACTCTCTAAACATGAGTTAGAGAAAGGAGAGAATGTGGTTGTTTTTTTAAATAAATTTATTTATTTATTTTTGGCTGTGTACGGGCTTTCTCTAGCTGCAGTGAGCAGGGGCTACTCTTTGTTTCAGTGTGCGGGCTTCTCATTACGGTGGCTTCTCTTGTTGAGGAGCACGGGCTCTAGGCGCGTGGGCTTCAATAGTTGTGGCACACGGGCTTCAGGAGTTGTAGCACTCGGGCTTCAGGAGTTGTGGCTCGCGGGCTCTGGAGCGCAGGCTCAGTAGTTGCGGCGCACGGGCTTAGTTGCTCCGCGGCACGTGGGGTCCTCCCGGACCAGGGCTCGAACCCACGTCCCCTGCGTTGGCAGGCAGATCGTTAACCACTGTGGCACCAGGGAAGCCCAAGAATGTGGCTGTTAATGACAGGAACAAGAACTAAAATGACATGTAAAGAAAAGTCATGAGGGCTTCCCGTGGTGCAGTGGTTAAGAATCTGCCTGCCAACGCAGGGGACGTGGGTTCGAGCCCTGGTCCGGGAGGACCCCACATGCCGCGGAGCAACTAAGCCCGTGCGCCGCAACTACTGAGCCTGCGCTCCAGAGCCCGCGAGCCACAACTCCTGAAGCCCAACGCCTAGAGCCCGTGCTCTGCAACAAGAGAAGCCACGGCAATGAGAAGCCCATGCACCACAACAAAGAGTAGTCCCCGCTCACTGCAACTAGAGAAAGCCTGCGCACAGCAACAAATACCCAACACAGCCAAAAATAAATAAAATAAATGATAATAAAATTTTTTTTTAATTGTATAAAAAAAAGAAGTCATGAGATAAACTCAGAGTCATGAGGGGTCAAGGCAAGCTAGAGCTGTGAGGATATAGAAACTATAAATTAGAGAACATAAATACAAAGCGAAGAATAAGGAACCAGTTGGAAAAGAGGTCCTGCCTGGAGGATAGCTAAGTCGTGCTAATAGTCACTAGCATCCTGAGCATCAGGATGAAAATTCCTAAGATGCTGTCTCTTGCTCTTCTGGGCTGTTAGTTTTCCTGGGTTTCTTGTGACATATATCTTTAAAACAAAATTGTTGAGCTAAATGGGGTGAGTCATCCTTTGCAACCCAAAGTGCCTAACTAATAAGCCATTTGTTTTAGGAAAACCCAGACATCCTTCAAGGTTGAATTTCTGGCCCTCTTGTCTCTTCTGTCTCTCCACTCAGAGAAGTACTTGTCACATTACCTGTAATTATTGGTTTTTCTATCTGTGTCATATGGATATCAGCCTTTGAACTCTTTGAGGTCAGGTAATTTGTCTGTGTTTCTCAGCAACATACTCTGTCCAGAGGCATACTTGATATATAAAACCAGGTACTGATCAAAGTACTTTACATATTTTAATTTATTTAATCCTCATGGAAGCCCTCTGAACAGAGTACTATTTTTTCTATAGATAATATTGAGGATTTATTTATTTATTTATTTATTTATGGCTATTAGCTCCTGACCAGGGATTAAACCCGTGCCCCCTGCAGTGGAAGCGTGGAGTTCTAACAACCGGACCACCAGGGAATTCCCAAGGATTTATTTTTTAAAACCACACTCTCAATGCTTTGCTTTAGCAAACTGTAGCCAGAACTTTTAGCATATATTGGTAATTTTAGTTTCTCCTACTTTTTCTGACTGTCATTTGATAGTTCTTTTTTAAAAAAATTTTTATTGGAGTATAGTTGATTTACAATGTTGTGTTAGTTTCAGGTGTACAGCAAAGTGAATCAGTTATACATATGCATATATCCACTCTTTTTTAGATTCTTTTCCCATATAGGTCATTACAGAGTGTTGAGTAGAGTTCCCCGTGCTATACAGTAGGTCCTTATCGTTATCTATTTTATATATAGTAGTGTGTATATTGAACAGGGTACTATTATCTTCCCCATTTCACAGATGGGGAAAGTGAAGCACAGAGAAAGCCTTGCCAAAAGTGCAAAGTAAACGGTAGAGAAGGAATTCATACTAGGAAGTTTGGCACCAGAGTCCTAGGCAATATAGCTTTGAACTAAAGGGGAATGTGGGCATGGAAGAGTAGTTAAAAATGAATATTTGAACACTCTTCTACAGGGTACAAAGAGCTTCCAAGGGTAGTTAAAAATGAATATTTGAACACTCTTCTACAGGGTACAAAGAGCTTCCACATGTATTATTTGAGGACATCAGAAGTCCCTTCACCCTTTGTGGGAAACTAGCCAGCAGTCCTAGCCCTGAAATACTAAATGCCCAGATTCTCCCTACAGGCACAGAAAAAAATGAAGTATAAGTAAAGGGTACATATGGATGTATTTTGTAAACTCCATGGACCTTTAGAGATGTTAATACTTGGTAGGTTGGTCAGATTTCTAGGCTAGTGTCCAAAGAAAAGAATTGTATTAGAATATGGAAACCTTTCATTTGGGGCAAAACAGCCATTTTCTCAGCTCTTCCAAGAATTGAGTCTGTCTATAAAACCTTCAATTGAGGGCTTCCCTGGTGGCGCAGTGGTTGAGAGTCCACCTGCCGATGCAGCAGACACGGGTTCGTGCCCCGGTCCGGGAGGATCCCACATGCCGCGGAGCGGCTGGGCCCGTGAGCCATGGCCGCTGAGCCTGCGCGTCCGGGGCCTGTGCTCCCCAACGGGAGAGACCACAACAGTGAGAGGCCTGCGTACCGCAAAAAAAACAAAAAACCTACAATTGAGAGTGTGTATTTGGTGGTGTGAGGAGGGTGGATAGAGTGGTGATTCCACATTATGCTATATTGTGTTTTGAAAGGAGGCTGAGTTTAGGGACTCTTGCAGATGCCTATATTGGCAGCTGCAACCATTTCTTCTGAGTTACCATGACAACAGGAAGCGGAACTTCGGGGCCTATATATTGACGATTGGTAAGGAGCCAACTGAAAGGAAAACTCTTTGAGGAGGCCTGGTGTTGTTTGGGGTGGTAGTGGAGCAGGGTGTGTATGTATTGGTATAGGGTAAATCCAGATGCCTCCTGGCGAGATACACAAGTAACTTCCTCCTAATTGCCTATATCTCAGAGATCTGAGTTACCAGGGGAGAGGTCTGACAGTAGCAACTGTTCAGCATGAGAATGTTCTTAAATAGTAATGGTGCTGTGTAAGAACAGGAAGAGTCTTTAGGTTCCCCAGAAAGGGAGGGAACGGCAGGAGATGCCTTTACCTGAGTAAAATTTCCCCAGGAAGTGAGTGCGATTTGTGTTTGGGCTGAATTCCTGGTGACACAGCCATATGGCTTTTGCTGACTGCCATCCTCCAGACAGTATATTCCTTTTGCAGAGCAGCTAAAATGTATAGAGAACTGTGCTTCCCTCACCGTCACCTTTACTCCCTCCCCCATCATCAGCAGGTACTCTTTTATTTATTTATTTATTTATTTATTTATTTATGGCTGTGTTGGGTCTTCGTTGCTGCGTGCAGGCTCTCTCCAGTTGTGGCCAGCGGGGGCTACTCTTCATTGTGGTGCGCAGGCTTCTCATTGTGGTGGCTTCTCTTGTTGCGGAGCACGGGCTCTAGGCGCGCGGGCTTCAGTAGTCGTGGCATTCGGGCTCAGTAGTTGTGGCTCCTGGGGTCTAGAGCGCAGGCTCAGCAGTTGTGGTGCACGGGCTTAGTTGCTCCATGGCATGTGGGATCTTCTGAGACGAGGGATCGAACCTGTGTCCCCTGCATTGGCAGGCGGATTCTTAACCACTGTGCCACCAGGGAAGTCCCCAGCAGGTACTCTTAAATGAAGATGCCCCTACCTATCCTTCCAGCCTGAATTCCTACTCAATATGCAGAATCTGGATCTTTTCCCCAAGCCACTTTCCCACATCTCTGATTTTCTCCCAGGAGTAGGAGGCTCCAGGGGACCACAGCTGACTCTGCCAGGCACAGAGGGTTGAGTCATTCTGCAGGCGTCAGAGCTGTTAGCAACAGCTCTGCTGATCTGTATGCAGCTCCAACTCCCTCTCCAGTTCAGAGTTTTGGAGCTGTCTTGTTCAAAAGTAAAGAACAGAACACAGATGGCTGGTAACAGGATCCCACAGGGGCCTCCTTTCCCACTGAGCCCATCCTGCTAATCCTTTTATAGGAGAAGAGGAAATAAATGGTGAATGAAGCAAAAAAGGAGTATCAGCTTTTGCTTGGTTCCTTGGATCTTAGGATCTTGGACCTGAGAACAACCTTAACCTCCTGCTACCCATTACATTTCCCAATCATTTTCCTGGTCCTTCTTTCTGGTCCTTCTTTCTTCTCATCCACTTCTTTTCCTTCCCAGTTCTCTATTCTCTGTAGCATCTTTGAATCTGATGGAGTATTTTGTTGAATGTCTTCTATTTAATCAGGCAATTGTAATCCATACATGTATAAGAAAATCAAATGCACTAGAAATGCATTTATCAGTTTTATCTCTTGGAAATCCCTTTAGTTTCTTCTACTGAGGCAGCATAATGAATTACAAAGAGAACAGGCTTTGGAGCCAGAAAGTGGGTTCTAGGCTCTGTCCTAGGAAATAAATAAATACATTTTAAAAATCTGCTCTGTCATTTACTAGCTGCGTCATCTTGGGCAATTTACCTAACCTCTCTGAGCTGCAGATATGGCATCTGAAGATGTGTATAATAGTATCTACTTTGCCAGTTGATTTATAGGTTAAATTAGACAGAGGTAAAACATAGTATCTGGGCCATAATAGATGTGCTCCGTAAATGTTAACTCTTTCCTCCAGTCTCCTGTTGCAATAAATACGAGGTCCCTGATTTTCAAGAATCTGAAGAAAATTTTTCCCATTGAGAAAGTCAGCATCCATGCTCAGGTGCTGCAATTGAAGAAAGAAAGGCCTGTGAGGTGTGTGTGAGTGTTTTTGCAAGACTAGAGGACCAAGACTTTGTAATAACTAGCATGTGAATACGCTAATGTTGCTTTCACCCAATTTAAAGATTCTTGGTAAAGATTGCTGGTTGCCTCATGTTGCTGCTGCAGTGTGGTTGATATTAATTTATTTTCCTTGGAAGATAAGATGCTGGGTTGCTGATTAGGTAAGTTTTTATCCCTCTCTAAGCCTCACCAGAACAAAGGATCACTGCTCCTCTTCAGTTCAGGAAAGGAGGAGGATTGGTTGAAGTTTGTGTAAATTCCAGGAGAAAAGTTAAGTATGGTTTGGTATTATCCTTGGCACTGAGAATACCAGAAGTGTTTGTACAATCAGGTCAAATGCCACTGTTCAATTTATGTGATTACCAAAGACGCAGCTGATACAGGGCTGTGGTTTGACACGGTCCCTTTGTTCCCAATAATAAACATGTGTAATGTCAATTATACTAATGTGCTTTTGCTCTATTTGAAACAAGGAGACTGATGACGAGGCCAGGACACCGTACCTCATTCTCTCTGACCAGGTGCTCTCTGATAACACGCTTTTCCTGTCTTTCTTTGTAACTGGTAATTAGGTTCTCAGCTGAGCTGTCAGGAATCTTGACAGTTTTCACAGGCAGTCACCATCTGACAGTTTACACCTGTGGGCTTTTCACAGCTGGCATGTTCCCTCCCTGGAAAGCAAAGTTTCTCAAATCCTAAGCTCCTCCTATCATTCAAAGAGTCTGATGTGAGTGGAAGGATAGCTCTCTCAGTGCATCATCCAATTCCAAAGCAGACTCTTGGGTCCCGTGGTGGTGATGGGGGAAACCTCTGTATTCATGTATATCCTCAGCAGTAAGGGCATATAATTGGGCAACAGAGTGGGAGTGGTCCAAGTCAGAGGCAGCATGGGAGTTTGGGAATTTGACATAGTCTATCAAAAAGAGAGGAAAAAAATTAGCTAATAGAGTTGCTTTTTCTTTTGTTCTTAAAAAGCTCAACCCCTGTACACCCAAACAATTGAAAGCAGGGACTCAGATATTTGTACACCATGTTCATAGCAGCATTATTCCCAATAGCCAAAAGGTGGAAACAACCCAAATGTCCATTGACAGATGAATGCCTAAACAAAATGTGATACATACATACATGGAATATTACTCAGCCTTAAAAAGGAATGAAATTCTGACACATGCTACAACATGAATGAAACTTGAAGACATTATGCTAAGTAAAATAAGACAGTCACAAAAAGACAAACACTATGTGATTCCACTTATATGAGGTACCTGGGGTCATCAGATTCATAGCCATAGAAAGTAGACTAGAGATTACTGGGGGCGGGGCGTGGGCAGGACGGTGGAGGTTGTTGTTTAATAGGTATAGAGTACAGAATTTCAGTTTCTTAAAAAATTTTTTTCACTCTTTATTTTATATTGGAGTATAGCCTATCAGAGTTTCAGTTTTGGAATACGAAAAAAATTCTGGAGATGGATAGTGGCGATGGTTGTACAACAATGTGAATGTACTTAGTGCCACTGAACTGTATATTTTCAAATGGTTAAAGTGGTACATTTTGTTATGTATGTTTTACCACAGTCCCTTTTGGATTAGGGGACCTAAGTAGTCTATTAAAAGAAATCAGTTCTTCCCAGAAGCTCCTCAGATGGGCTCGCATACTTACCATGATCGCAGCACTGGCCAGACTGTAACATTAAGCCTATTTTGCTGCTCATGTCTTGTTTTTGCTGCCTAGCATCCAACTCCATTGCTGGGAACAAACCTGTCCTCTATTCATAGTCTATGTGGTTCTTGTGACATTGCATTCCAGAGATGGAGCACGTTTATCAGGCCTAAGCCCCCAGTGTGTGCAGTATATGGCATTCCCCGGTGTCTGGCTCAGGGATGGGCACATGATCCAGATAGAGCCAATGAGAGGCAATAAAACTTTCTCTGGCATTTTGGGGGAAAAAATTCTCTTATTTTTTTCCTGAAATTTGATGCCAATAATGATAACAAAAATAATGAAATAGTTAACACTTATTAAGTGCTTATCCCGTGCCAGGGAGAGTTCTGAACACAATTTATTTTCTTTGCCCTCACAATAACTATACGGGGTAAGTACAGTTATTATTCCACTTTTACAAATGGTGGAACTGAGGCACAGAGTGTTTCGATTGACTTGTTGAAGTTCTCATAGCCGGTATGTGGTGAGGCCAGGCGTCAAACCAGCTCTCACTCTGAACCACTACAGTCTGTTGCCTTGAAAGGATGTAAGGACTGGACTTGCTGATGCTTCTTGCTGTGAAGCCTCCAGACCAAAGTTAACATGGTGGAAGTCCTAGAGATGAAACCAGAGCATTTAAGCCCTAAACTAACTCTGCCTGAAGCCAGCCCGAACTGTGGACTTTTTAGCTTGTGTGAGCCAAAATATTCCCATTTTTTTCTTAAACTACTTTGGGTGTATGTCACTTACAGCCAAAGAGTCCTAAATGACTTAGGACTGTTTATTCGTTGGCCTTTTCCATCAGGCTGTGATGTCAAGAATAGGAATTGTATCTTATTCATCTCTATATCCATAGAGCCTAGCATAATGCACAAACTGACATTCAATAATGCTTGCTATCTTTCAATTCATTATTCCATAAACACTTATTGTGGGTTGTCTGTGTGTCAGAAATTGGGTTAGATGTGGGAGATGGAAGTAAAGTGAGTGAATGAAGGCTGTTATCCTGGAGTATGTGGAAGAATAGCAACTATAAATGTTAATGTGATAGAGAAATCTAGGAAAAGATGCATATGTGTGCTAGAGTTCCCAGGAAGTTGCAGTCACCTTGGCACTATGTACCTGGATGCTGGGCATTTTCTGGGTTCCTGCACATGCCAGATACTTTCAGAATTGTCTAACGTTCTAAGAATGTCTGGGAAGGCACCTGCCTCCCAAACTGACGTACATACCAGATACATAAATACCAGATACCTGGTCTTGTCATGTGAACCATGTGTTTTCCACTGTGCTTCTCTGTGTTGCTTGACTCTCAAAAGTGCATTCTGTAAAATAAGTATGCCCTGACCATTCCTCAGAGTTATGGTGAAGATCAAAAGAGGTCATAGATATGAAAGTTCTGTTGTGTCCAGGTGATAGTTGCTTTCTTTTACCTGGCCACAGCAAGTGCCAATATATTGTACTCTAGCTAGCATCCCCACAACACCATATCATTTGGCCTCGCCAGCAGTTCTATTCTTCTTGTAGTGAACATCTGTTGTTTTTGTCTGTCCAGAATTTCTCCCTCATCTTCTGGCAGAGAGTACCCTACATTTCTTTAAGGAATTTCCTCTCCATCACTCTGTGTAGTTTTGTGGAACTGTTACTCTGAGCCTCTTGCCACAGAGTGGACACACAATCCTAGCTAGGGCAATCAAAATGTCTCACCCCTTGGTGAAATGACTAGCCCAGAGAAGGGCATATAACACAGGGTCCAATTTGGGCCACTCAAAGATGTTCCTTTGGATATTATATACTGTTAGGTGAGAGTGAGAACCTTTCCTTTGCCTTTAGGGTCACTAAACTGGGATGAACTGTAAATCTGGACTTCTGTGGCCATTCCTCCCATTCCACTCTGCCCCCTGCCTCAGTCCAGCATCCATGCCTCTGCTACATGAATAAACTACTAAGATGGAAGTTCATCTAATATGATCTATGTGAAGCCTGTTTGCACCTCTCATGGAAACACTGTCTCTGGTCCATAGGACCCAAATTCTGATCTGCTCGTCCTCACAAAGTACCAAATGACTTCAATTTCTACATTTACAATATTGTTATATTTTTGTGTTGAGAACATTTGTGAAGAGGAGAAATAAAGGATGAGTTTCATGATAACCATTTATATGGTACCATTTGATCACTAGACTAGACCTCTGTCCCCTGCTCGGGGGTTTTGGGCAACAGGTGAGAGAGAGCAGGTTATGCAGGAAAGGCCACATAGCAGGAGAGATTAAATGGTTGTATAAAGCTAAATTTTGGGACGGGGCTCCTGTCACTAGTGATCATAATACAGTGTCATATCAGCAAAGGAAGCATCTGGTTAAAGCCAATATTAGAAATGCCCTTGATTCGTTTCCTGTGTATAGACAGTATTAATGGCAGCATTCAGTGTTGAGGTATATTAAACTAGATGACAGCAGTGGGAAGCACCCGGATCCTCAGTTGCATTCCCTGCTCCAATACAAACACAGACAACCTTATAACAAAATCCAATCTATGGAGAAAAATAGCCAAGCAATTGGGAGCTGGGTATGGTGCGTGGAGAGACTGAAAACGGGAAACAAAAAGAGGCAAACACCTGACAAAATTCTTTTAATTCCTGAAGCACTGGACTTTTCAGTTACAGGGTTTAATAAACTTCCTTTTTTTTTTTTTTCCCTGTAAGGTGATTTCAATCGTCACTTTCAACCAAAGACTTCTTACCACTATCATATTACTACCTAGCAAAGAGAAGGCTAAAGAGGAGGCCCAGAGACAATCCTAGGCCAATAAAATAACAACTTATTTTAAGTTTTGATTGCCAGCTGTTTGTTTCATATCCTACATATCAGAACTCTGGTAGGAATTTGTGTTTTCAATTGTGGCAGATGTCAGCCAAAGACAAGGGAATGACAAAATCACCAACTGGTCCAGAAGATACATTCCAAAAACCTCTCAGTCCACAGACATGCTGCCCAACCCTTGCCACATTCACAGATGTCCCAGACAGTCGTGATGCACTGATCATGGGTGCCTGCCAGAGGGTAGCGTCAGAGCAGTGCGATGGATATTTACCTCCTGACACATACACAATAACAGCTAACACTTTAAAACATTTCCCATGGGTTAGGCACTTTACATGGTATCTTATTTAAATCCTCACACAACCCTGTAAGGAAGGTAACGTTAACCCCATTTTACAGATAAGGAAAGCAACACCCAGCCTGGTTGTGAAACTGGCACAAAGTAACATACTCACTGACAGGAGTAAGAGATGGAGGTGGGACTCCACAGTCAATGTTTTTAACTACGGCTGTACTACCTTCACATCCACTGCCTGATATCTTCAGGGCTGGCTTTCTTTTAGACTCCGGTGCGGCTGCTTTAATTTATTCATGGCTTGCTGCAGATGCTTATCTGATAGATACATGAGACTGAAAGGTTTCTAGGACAGGACTTTCTTGAACTGAATTGTATTCTACCATCCTTAGGGGACCTTGGCCCAGCATTTGTCTATTTCTGCGGGTTAAAATAGAATAATCTGCTGCCTCCACATGCAGGGCATTTTCAAATGTGGCATTTGTAAATGGTTCACAAAATGAACCCGGTGAATACGGGGATGCAGAGCTCAAGAACCAACTCTGTATATGATGAGTGTTACTTTGCAGTGTGTGAAACCATGCTTCTATCAGGCAGCCTTTTGTAGACACATCTGAATGAGGTATGACCACCAGACTTCAAGCTGTCAACAAATTTAACAATTACTTGTTAAATTGAGTTGAACATGACTTGGTCTTTTAATGAGTGACAATACTGAACAGATAGTGTCATTAGCTAGATATCATATCAGTCAGTGTACCCACCCACACATTGACAAGCTATCTTTTTGCACACAGATACATGTGCAACAACAAATACACTGACATTACACGGTCAGGCATCTCTTAAACACTCGAAATGTGTACATGGCATCAAGCTATCCTCGGTTGGTGGTACCAGGAGTATAATATGGTAGAAAGAGAGCATGCTTTGGATTCATTCACAACTGGGTTCAAATTCTAGCTCACCACTTACTTATTAGTTTTTTGATTTTGGGGAAGTGACATAAACTCTCTGAACCCTGGTTTCCTTACCTATAAAACAGAGGTAATAATAATAGTACATCACAAGTTTGTTGTGATGATTAAATGAGACAATGTTTGGAAAGAGCTTATCCTTGGTTTTGCCACTGCTTGTGTAACTTTTCTGTCAAGGTCAAATCATGGTTGGTACCCATTCATCTCCCACAGCTTTCTGACCCCAATTTATAGGCTCAAAAGAATACCTAGTTGAGATATGAGATGGCCTCTCAGGGAGGTGACACTTGAAGCATATTAGCCGTTAGCAGAAGAGTGAATAATATCAGGATGGTAGGAATATCCTAAGGTTAGAGAGGTATGCAGGGGTTTTGTTTGGATTTAATTTGGAAGGCTTTGGGGAGTCATGCAAGAGTTTTAAGCAGAGAAATTAAACATTCAGCTTTTAGAAATTGCATTTTAGGAAGAATAAAACCATTTAGCTCAGGACAGAGAATGGGGCATCCTGAGGGGTAGCAAGGAGAGTAGTTGGAAGGCAATTACAGTACCTCAGGTGAGAAACTGAGGTGTGAACCACCACAGCAGAAGCAATGGGGATGAAGAACGAGACCAATCCAAGAAGTGTTCAGGAGTTAAATCCACAGAAAGTGCAATATCTGCAACCATTCTAAGCATTGACTTATTTTCCTACCATCGATGAGTGTAATTTTCTTTTTTTTGATAAATTCTAAAAATTAAATAACTGATATGTTTTGCAGTATCTACTAACAGTACTTTCCTGTTGAACAAATTTGACATTGGGATAAGCCCATGTGTAGGTGTGTGTGTGTGAAATTTGAAGAATTTGAGGAGGGAGGCCTATTTGCACCAGATCATAGGCACAGATCTGGAATAATAATAATAATAATGAGACAGCCAGAATCTCTTAAGATGCCCCATGTGCTGAGGAAATGGGGCGGGGGGAACTACAATTTGTGGTAGAGGTGGAGGTAAGTGTGAGAACGAGGTAGTGGCAGATACAAAATACTATAAAAACACCACACATACAACATCAAATCTTTAGATTTAACTACCAGTTTATAAGAAATATAATCATTGAAGCAAATATGAAATGACATCATGAGGAGGCAACTGGCCAAGTCCAGAATGTGGAAAATTCTTAGGATATATAATCTGATTTCTTCAACAAATAAACTACATACGAA
This sequence comes from Neophocaena asiaeorientalis asiaeorientalis, assembly GCF_003031525.2. Classification (NCBI taxonomy): domain Eukaryota; kingdom Metazoa; phylum Chordata; class Mammalia; order Artiodactyla; family Phocoenidae; genus Neophocaena; species Neophocaena asiaeorientalis. The sequence continues at coordinate 4,322,596 of NW_020172446.1, forward strand.
AAAGAAAGAAAAAAGGAAGGAAGGAAGAAAAAAGGAAGGGGAACATGAAAAGAGACTTAAGAGACATATTTATCAATCAAATGCAAAGTGGAGAATTTGTTCAGACCCTGATTCAGATAAATGTGCTATGAAAAGATATTTTGGAAACTATTGGGGAAAACTGAACATGGATTGGGTATTAAATAATATTAAGGAAGTATTGTAAAGGTGTGATAATGAAATCAAGGTTATGTTACAACAAAAGTATTTGTTAGAGATACGTATTAAAGTGCATACTTACAGGTGAAATGTTATGATGGTTTATTAGAGATTTACTTAAAAGTACATGGGGTGAGGGGAAAGGTTGTGGGAGAATAGGTGAAACAAGATTGATAAAGTGTGATAACAGCTGAAGCTGGATGATAGACACATGGTTTACTATTCTATCTGACTCCTTTTTTTGTATGTGTGAAATTTTCTATAAAAAGATTAAGAGCAAATACTATGGGAAAGCATGAATCTCTTTCCATTCCCAAATGTATGAAGTAACTAGAACATTCTTGCTGTAACACTTTCTGAAGATGGGATCAGGACTGGAGGGGCATCATTTAAGGAGTGGGTGGAGGATGAGGGGCTTCAGGGACAGGAAGGTACAAGAAAAACTGGTTTTGAGTGGTGCTGAAAAGCCAAAGAGGAACACAAGTTTCAAGATGGAAGGAGTATCAACTGTGTCAAGTATTGTAGATGTCAAGAAGGAAGGGATTAAAATGAATACTCCACTAGACATAACTAGGAGGACACTCTTGACCTTGGCGAGATCAAATTCTTAATTTTCTGTGGAGGTGGGATGATAGACAAATTTTCCAAGACTTTGTCTGTGAAGGACAGGAGAGGTGAAGATCATAATCTTTCTTTTCCCCTCAGAGAAGGAGAAACTTGGGCTTGTTTTTTTTATTTTATTTTGTTTTATTTGTTTTGTTTTTAATGCTGAGGGGAAGTTGCCGTTTGAGAATGGTTGACGATATAGGTGAAAAGAGTAATGACTGACTGACTTGCAAAGCAAGGACCCTTACTAGGAGAGGGAACATTTAGAACAAATTACATGTACATCCGGCTGAAGCAGAGAGCTTGTTTTTTCTATCACAGCCAATGTACTTTCCTAGTTTATTGTAACTTCCAACAACTGTTCTGGTGTACATTTTCACTCACAAATCTCACACAACAGATCTATTCATCTCAGTTGTTTTATTGATTGAAGAACCAAGATTTTTTATGACTGCACCTTAGGCATACCTTTTGGTTCTTGAATAAAATTTCTCTTTGTGGCCCACTGGAGGGGTTTTCCCCTAAAAAAAATGTTTTTCATTTAAAAAAATGAGAAGCACTACCTCTTCCCTTAGAACTCTTTAGTTTGTTTACTGCACTTGTTACTCAACCTACTCAATCCACAAAAACTTTTCAAGAATTTGTCCCTTTCCTACCATTGCTAACTATAGGATGGTTTAGCTCTGTATTTCCAACTCTTGTTACAGTTCCAAAAATTATTATAAACGTTTAGAATCTGAAAAACTCAGTTATATACTGATTACACTGACCAGCTTACCTCTGAATTCCACGGAGGGATTGAAATAAGCTGTGTAAGAAGGGAGCTATTCAACATGTCAGGGCAAGCTTCTCATTCGCAGGGTTTTTTTGGGGGGGACGGATATTTTGGGAGTGGGAAAAGCAAAGGAGAAGAGCAGATAAGCTCTTCTTTCTTAGATTTCAGGGTGAAATGAATGTACCTGACGCCCACGTGGCAGAACGGCTCCGCCAGGTGAGCGAGGCCGGACTGGAGACAGGACGGAACTCTGGGCCATTCTGGAGACTCCGCCCAGTGTAAGCACTCGCGCGCTCCCGTGAGGGCGTGCACGCGTACGCAGTCTTGCCTCGCGCAGGGTCGAGCCTGTCAGGCGGGAAATCTCGCGAGATTGGAGACTGGGATGACTGTCGGGAGGAGGGGAGTGGTGTCTGGGAAGGGGGGGGGAATCTGGGCAGCGGCCGGGCTCTGTGGCTTCAGGGCTCGGAGAGAGAGAGAGAGGGAGGGTGGCAAAGAGAGTGAGTCGGTGCCGCCGCCTGCCTAAGGAGAGAGGAGGGGTCCTGCTTGCCTGCGCCCTTCGCGGGCCGAGAGCGCGAGGCACCCGCGAACCTCTGAGGCCTCCAGCCCCTGGGGACCCCGCCCCGCCGGCCGGCCGGCCCGGGGCCTCTCTTCCCTTTGTGAGCGCCCCCTTCCCAGGGGTGGTGGTGGCTGAGGTCTGGGGGTGGGCCCGCCC
>NW_020172446.1:4325044-4376467 GCF_003031525.2 Neophocaena asiaeorientalis asiaeorientalis
CCAAGCGCTGCAGGGGGCTGTGGCTGCCTACTCCGCCCCAGACCTGTCGGCGAAAGGGTAAGGGCACCTCTGCCTTGGGAAAGGGAGACATGGAGGGGGCGGGGAAATTCGGCCCACTTTGGCCGCTGCGCGGAAGAAGGGATGTGGGGGTGGGGTGGGGGAGGGAGACAAGGAGGGTCTGTGATTCTGTGGGTGGGGTGAAGAAGCTGGTGAGCTGGGCGCCCTCCCGTTTTGAGGGGCAAGAGCAATTACATTCCTCTTTCCTGAGGGTTACCGGAAGGGGTGGTAGAAGAGGATGTCTCGAGGAAGGTGTGGCCCTCCTAGGGAGACTGGGTTGATGTGCACCCCGATTTAAAGGCGCGAGGTCCCTTTCCCTTCTGATTCCTCTGCTCCTCCCTCTCCTCCTTTGTAGTGTCTGTGAATTCTTGGGAAGGGAGATCGCTCTGGGTAGTCTACTGGGTGGATTCCCACCCTCCCTCCTCGCTCGGGAAGTCTATACCCCTCTTCTCTAGGGGTGATGGAAGCGTTTCTTTCCCCCAGCCCTTCCCCATTCTTTAGTCTACTGCAGTGCTGCAGAAGTCCAAGGCAGTTTCTTCATACACAGGCCCGTGTATACACTGAAGGGAGGGGGAGCAAGAGAGGGAAGTAATGGCGCTTCCCTTAGAAAGGTTACCCCTTTTCCTTTGGTTTTAAATCGATAACGGTACTGGTTTAATACTCTTCCCCTGAGATCTGTCCCTGGGAAGTATGTCTGTTACTTTTGAGGGGCTACGGCCTCTCAAGAGAGACCCTACCGTGTTAGAACAGTTTTGATGTCTCTCTTTTCAAAACACTGGGTTGACTTTTTTTGTGTGTGAGCATATTGGGTTTTCGTTAGGATTAAAATAAAATAATTTTGTACTCCCTCATTTCCCTCTTTTTTTTTTCTTCCTATGACTTTTGTAGTTCTTGAAGAATTATTAAAGATTATTGCATACAGACAGGCTGTCTGATGGACATTCCTTCTCCCTGAGCTGTGAATTTTTAGGGTTAATACTATTTTGTATACATTGAAATCGGAATTTTCCGAAAATGATTAGGTTACAAACCTTTCTGTTGAAAATGCCTTGTTTCTTAATGTAATAAAAATTAGTAAAGATTAATTTGCCTAATGATACTGTGATAGGATCTGTATTCTGTAGTCAGTAAGTCGTTTTTCCACTTCTTTTGCTTCATGTCACATTTGTTTAAAACAAATCATCTTGTCTGGTTTACAGTAGTACTTGTTGGTTTTGTTTAGTAGAGTAGAAATAAATTAAAAAAAAAATTAACATTCTGTAAGTGTGTTGCCAAGTTCTTGTGACCAAAGAGTAGTCTTGAAATCTGCAGTTGATACTTTTTTCTTTAAGTATTTAGAGTTACTGATGAAGTGATTTCAAAATGTTCCGTACATGAATATTCATATAATTAAATAACTTTTATACAAAGTGATGAAGGTGACTAAACTAACTACAGAGATCTTGTCTTGACATTTTACTAGCAAGTTGTATTTGGTGTTTAAGCTTTACTTAGTGGGTGACTTGTTTTTAAATACTTCCAAATGCCATCTGAATATTACATTGTCCATCAGAGCTTTTTTGGTGTTTGTTGCATTTTGAAACCTGTTTTAAGACAGGTATTTAAAGATGTTAGTAGTAGTGGTGTTAAGCATTAATTTAGTTTCTGTCATCTTATTTCATGATTTTAATATAGGGAGACACATTAATGGTATGTTAAATCAGTTTTTATTATTTTTCCTCAGCAAATGGAATTCTCCTTACTTTATTCTCTTTTGATTTTTATCTGAACTCATTTTAACTTAAACAGCACTTCTCATTTGAATCTTTATTTCATGGCACAAAGCTGCATGTTGTGGTGTGTAGTTTTCCCCTCTTTGGCAAATTGTGAGGTAAAGTCTAATTCCTGTGTTATGGCTTGTTGGTAATTAATTCATATATACTAGCATGTATAAACCCAAGCATACTGCTCAGTAAAAAGTGACTGTTTTTGTCTTCGAAAGGTGAAGGCACAGGGGATTTATCAATAAGGGCTACAAAACTTAAGGATGTACACTGGATATAGGTAAACTACTTGCTATATATCAGCATACTAGAACTAAGAGGTACTCTTTAGAACAACTATGAAGAAACCCTTTTCAATAGTTGGTAGGAATTCTGTTAAAGGTGGTAAAACTATGTTCATGACCAATCAGATAAATTCATTATTAAGGAAAAACTGTCTGCGGGTTTATTGCAAGGTGAGTTCTGGTGCCCCTGTCAGAAAGAGAAACTAAGAGCTGTTAGTCTGAGTTAATTGATTCCAGATTATATGGTACCTCTTGGGTTTCTAGTTATCTACAAAATGGCAGTGTACATCACTTCCTGTTCTTTCACAACTGATTCTCTGAATTCCCTCTTAGTGACTTAATTTTTGGCATTCTGATACCTGATTTGTTAATTTGGTTATAATTCTCATGTTTTATAGATGGAAGAATTTCTAAGAATCAGTTGGGTTTAAAAGCTTTGTATAGTCTAGGATTATCTTGACAGTAACTAAATTTCCTTCCAAATTAAAGGATAGTTTCTCAAACAGATTTAAACTGAGAGGTTTTAAAGAAATACAGCAATATACAGGACCAAAAGTATGAGTGAATTGAATAGAAAATAATTATTGTATTTTCTGTAATATATATTTTGGGAGAACTGTAGATGTGGCAGTTAACTGACCATGTTAATATAAAACAAGTTTTCTTTATATCAAGGTATATACATGATATTTGGTCCCATGCTGTGATGCCATCCCGGTAGTAAGAAAGAAACTGATTACTTACAGAATACTAGGACTGAATACTCTTAACTAACCATAAAAAGTGTAATTTATTTTAAGAATTTGCTGGTACTTAGTAGATATGAATCCTTAGTAAATCCAGAAGTTATCTAGGGGGCCAACTGTTGGCATTGAAATTAGATTTGAGATTAATCTGTTATTCAAATTAATAAATTCTTTTTCATTTGACTGCTCTGTATATTAAAATCATTTTATTTCTTCTCTGTATATCTCTTTGGTTATCAGTAGTCTGTTGTAATAATTGTACTCATACTGATTTAACCTTTTAGAAATTAGGAGCTTTTTTCTATGTATAAGTTAAGGGCTGCTATTCAGTTCAGGATCATATATGAATGCATCTCTTCTAAAAAGTGTCAATTCTGTAGTTAAGTCTTGCATAAAATTGAGAATGTTCCATTAAGCAGAGTGCCAACGTATGTTCGTCTGCCTTTAGGTTTCTGTACTTGTTCATGGCTGGATTATTTTTTTATATTCTTCAAGATTTCAAATTCTAAAAATGTAAGTGTAAAAGATACAAACCTCTATTCATTCCATTATATTGGATGAAAATATTTTAATTTTAATGATAAAAATTGATATTTAATATCATTAAAGTGTTTCATACCTTTTTAAGAAATCCACATGAATTTAAATGTTGTGTGGAGGGGCTAGAAACAATTACTTTCAATTGGGATGTTCTTTTAACATTTGGTAACAATTATTTCTATATCAGTCTCTTCTGTTTGTGCTAGAAGCAGACTTTTTGTTCTGAAATACAGTTTAAGGCTGCATTTTCTTAACTAGTGACAAAATTAAGCGGCCCATAAAAGGTGGAAAGGTTTTTCACAATATAAAAAATTTACGTGGCATGTAAATAAAGTTAATAAAAGTACAGATTACTAGGTACTTCGCATAATTAATATATAGCCTGTTAAAAATGCCAGTAGCAGTGACATTGTTATAAAAGCATAACTACATTTAATTGGCCTCTAACTTATCTTTAAAGCTGAGAAGGGGCTGAATTTTCTTTTTGATAAAATTATTCAATATGATTATGTTGTGCAGATTCAGAAGTAGATGAATTACTTCATTTAGAAAGACATGCAAAGTTTAGTTTCTGAGAAAAACATCAACAGATACTGGAATGGAACAAAATATTTGGATCTGCAGCCACCAATAATACAACTGTCACTTAATATATCTTAATTTTACCATTTATTAGCTGTGTAACTTCTTTATGTAACATTTTTAAGCCTCACTTTCCCTGTCTGTAAAATGAAAATAATACCTACTTTATAAGGTTGCTAGGTTTAAATGGGATAACCCTTGTTAAGTACCTAATGTATTGCTTGACACATAGTAAGCACCCAATAAGTTGTTGGCTGTCACATATTAGCCACTTAATAAATGTTTACAAATGAAAATAGTCTAATATTTAAGAATGAATTACATTCCATAATTTTGATTTGAAGTTGGATTTATACATTTGCAGCTCAACGTATATTTTTTAAAGAAATGGTTTGAATTTCTAACCAAGGATAGCTTACAAACTTTTTTGTACCTGAGATGGACTACTATGTAGTTCTATAAGAGATTTTCTTTTTCCTTTGCTGGATGTAAAACCTGTCCTAAAGAACAAAATTTCCTTCCCCTTTGGTACTTCATTTGTTTATTTAAGTCTTTTGGTATCATACTTCTACTTCCTGGAACTCTTTTCACCATCCCTGGCTTTGAGGGAATCCAAAGTACTCATGTTCTCCTAAGCCTCTTTTTTAGGTATGTTTTGTAGGTATGTCTCATCTTGAAAGTGCTTTATATTCCACAATATATTAATTCAGCAAATGTTAAGTGATGATTACATGTCAGTAAGGTTTGGTCCCTGCCCTGGAGGAATTCTGTCTTCTCACTTTTTCCACTTCCTAAATAGTTTTCTCAAACCAGATATTCAGAGGAAAGCAAGGATCTTCCTGTGGTTGTCAGTTCCTCTAAGCCAGTGCTTTTCAAACTTCAGGTTGTGACCCATTAGTGACTTGTCAGTTCAATTTACTGGGTCACAACACCAATTTTTTTAAATAAAAAATAATGGGAAATAACCAGAGTGTGTTGTGTAAGTAAGGGTGAGCATTGTAATGGGAAACTTTTTTTGGCTTTATTTTTATGTGTTCTGGGTACACAGATAAATTTTTTTGAAGTTTCTTTTTGAACTCATGCTTTTTACTTCTAACTGCATATTTCTGAAGTATGAATATGCTTGTTTTTTCTTTTTCTTTCAACAATTCTCCTTTCAATCTCTCCTGATTCTAGTCTCTAGTCTATTTGTTTGTTATGTTGCACATATTTACCTTTCCTAGGTCTCAAAGCTTGTTGGGGTACTGATAGGTCCTGGGCAGGATACCAGCAGTTTTGGGTATGATGATAACTTCTGAGGTTTTTATATTGGGGAGCACGTTATCACATGCTCTAATGTCACGTCTTATGTATGTGAGGGCAATTTCTCATGAATTGCAGGATTTATTTTTAAAAAGAAAACTTTATTTGGAGCATAATAAGAAAATATCTTTTATTTTTATTTGAGTCATATATAGATTTAATTTTAAACTATTAATTGCACTATATATACGTTTGTTTGTTTGTTTTTTTGCGGTACGCGGGCCTCTCACTGTTGTGGCCTCTCCTGTTGCGGAGCACATGCTCCGGACACGCAGGCTCAGCGGCCACGGCTCACGGGCCCAGCCGCTCCGCAGCATGTGGGATCTTCCCGGACTGGGGCATGAACCCGTGTCTCCTGCATCGGCAGGCAGACTCTCAACCACTGCGCCGCCCTATTAAGTATTTTTAAAAAATTTCAGTGTGCTTCAGTGCATTACATCTAATGATATCCTTATATTTTGGTTGATGTTTTTAGTTCACTTATGGTGGTAGTTACGAGTCTCTAGTTTGTATTTTGGATTGATTTTTTCCAGTTTGTTTCCACTGAAGCAGAGAAAGGTTTTAGAAAAAGTTGATGAACAGCATTACTAAACAAGGTCAAGGTTTTTCCTTTTTTACACTTGGGAATTCAGTGTCACTCAAAATTGGAAAACTTGTCTCTTTGCCAAAAGCATCCATATTTTTGATTGGAAAGACTAAAATTACTTATTAACCTATAATGGTACTTGATAAGGAAACTTTACTCTTCACTGTTGCACTCTGTATAGTATGTGTTACAGTATTTAATATACTGCGGTTAAGGAAGCTCATGCTGTGTAAATGGTAGATGATGATTGTGATGTTTTTTATAGGGAACATCACATTATTGGAGTACAGTATTTCAGTTGGTTTTGTTTCTTACAATTCAAGGGTTTTGAGTCCTGGGGGCGCAGTATAATGTGCTCACTCTCAGATTCTTTACTTTGACATATGTGCTTGTTACTGATGATAATTTTTCCATTACCCAGAAAAGCACAAGTAATTTGAAAATACCGTAATGAAAAGATCCTTTTATCTTTGGTTTAGATACTGACAAAATATTTTTGTGTATTATGTGTGAAAGTTCAGTTCTATGAAATAATGCCATAAAACTTAAATCAAGAGTAAAAAGATTTTAAGGAAAAGATGGGAAATTTTTCTGTTTAGGAAAGAAATGTTCTGTAGTAGAGAAACTTGAATGCTAGCAATAGAAAGTATAGAATTTGGATATTTCTTTGTTTATGTGGCATTTTGATTGAACTGATTATGCATATGCATACAAATGTATGGTAAACTGGTTGGAGAGGTCCACTGCCTTCAATAATAGCATGGTTTTAGGGAAAAACAAAAATATTGATCCACGAATTTTGTTTTGTAATATGTATTAGATAATTTGATAAATTAGAAGAATAAGTTTCACAAGAGAGTTTATTCCTGTAGTAAATGATGTTATACCAAAATCCTAAATAATGCATTGTTACCAAATGAATTTTTTTCTTTCTCTGGTTGAATACATGTGAAATATGTGTTGTTTATTATTTGAGAATCAAATAAATGATAAGGGTGGTGGGCTTTTTAAAATTTGTTTTTTGTTTTCTTTTTGCATTTAGTAGTTTCAGTATCAGAAGTGAATTAGATTTTGTGTCTTTAAGGAAGACCAAATGTAATTTTTTTGCAATTGTTTTTTTCAGTCAACAAGAATGAACCTATGTTGGAAGTTAAATGTTCTGAGAACTTTAAATAGGAATCAAATAAAGAACTTTCATTTTTATTTATCAGATTTGAAATGTAGATGTATTAATAATATATCATTCTCTCAAAAATTTAAGTTGGAGACTTAGTCTCCTAACATTTTACAGTCTGTCTACTCTAAACAACTAAATTTAACAAGACATCTGGTTAATTTAAGAGTCTTGTAAATACACATTTTCTTTCAACCTTCCTGGAGATGGCATGGAATATATTAGGGGAGGAATGGTGAAATAGATACAGTAAGCAAACATCGAAAATGCGTTTTATGATTATCTTTGAGGTGGTAAATCTAGTCATTGACAATATAATGGTTCTGCTTTTGACGTACGAAATGTGTATTAAATAATACAAAAACTGTCTAATTGTTTTTGACAATTAATATATTAAGGTACACCACCATTCTGTTTTTTTTTAACATGAATTATATTGGATTAATATTAGGTGAAATGGTATCCCAAATTTTAGTATCTATTATTCTCCTTTATCTCATTCAGGTGGCATTGTGATATGAGATTATAACTTTTTTTTTTTTTGAAAAAGTGTTCTTTGTTAAATCCTTTTGAAGCATAGTTATTAAGCTATTTGGTTTACTCATATTTGGTTTAAGCTTAATATAGAAATCAATTTCAGTTTAACACTTTGAGATACATAGGTTATAATTTATGATCTGTCGGTATGTACTATGAAAACACCAAATCAAAATAGTGATTGATGGAATTTGAATTTAAAGACTACCAGTTTAACCATTATCTACATAGCTTTAGTATCAAAATAAGATTCAGTCATAACACATGTACTTATGTATCTTTTGAGTGCTGCATTCTAGGCACTGTACTTATCAAAATAGGTTCAGTGATGACACATCTATTTATTATACATTTTGGACTGCTATTTGCTAGGTACTGTGCTGGGATACAGAAATGAGTACGATTTAATCTCTCCTGTTTTTTCAGTTGAACAGGGATATGGACTTGCAAATAAATATATCATACAATAATGCAATGCAAAGTTTCGAAAACATGACAGTGTTGACATTTTAGGTAGGATAATTTATTGTTGTGTGGATTTGTGCTGTGTATTATTAGATATTTTGAAGCATTCCTGGCCTTTACCCATTAGATGCCAGAAGCACTCCCTCTCCCCAGTTGTGACAATTAAAAATGTCTCCAGACATTGGCAAAAGTCCCCTGGGGAGTAAAATCACCTCTTATTGAGACTCACTGGTGTAGTGAATACTAAGGTACAAAGAACTGTCATCAGACAAGTGAAATAAAGTCAAGGTGGAATGACCCCTAAGGGAATGCAGTTTTATATGGGTCTTGAAGAAAAGTAAGAGTGGAATTATATACCTGAGAGCATGAAAGATCAATGTCTATGAATGTAATTAGTAATAGTTTGTGGCTATAGGCTATTTATGTGGTTTGGGATGGAAATTCAGTAAAATGAAGCTGAAAAACTACTTTGGGGCCATATCTTTTTTTTTTTAATTTTATTTTATTTATTTTTTTATACAGCAGGTCCTCATCAGTTTTATAGATGACCCAATTTCATTCTTATTTATGGCTGAGTAATATTCCATTGTATATATGTACCACATCTTCTTTATCCATTCATCTGTTCATGGGCATTTAGGTTGCTTCCATGACCTGGCTATTGTAAATAGTGCTGCAATGAACATTGGGGTGCATGTGTCTTTTTGAATTATGGTTTTCTCTGGCTATATGCCCAGGAGTGGGATTGGATCATATGGTAATTCAATTTTCAGTTTTTTAAGGAACCTCCATACTGTTCTCCATAGTGGCTGTATCAATTTACACTCCCACCAACAGTGCAAGTGGGTTCCCTTTTCTCCACACCCTCTCCAGGATTTGTTGTTTGTAGATTTTCTGTAGATGCCCATTCCAACTGGTGTGAGGTGATACCTCGTAGTTTTGATTTGCATTTCTCTAATAATTAGTGATGTTGAGCAGCTTTTCATGTGCTTCTTGGCCATCTGTATATCTTCTTTGGAGAAATGTCTATTTAGGTCTTCTGCCCATTTCTGGATTGGGTTGTTTGTCTCTTTAATATTGAGCTGCATGAGCTGTTTATATATTTTGGAGGTTAATCCTTTGTCTGTTGATTTCATTTGCAAATATTTTCTCCCATATTGAGGGTTGTCTTTTCGTCTTATGGTTTCCTTTGCTGTGCAAAAGCTTTTAAGTTTTATTAGGTCCCATTTGTTTACTTTTGTTTTTATTTCCATAACTCTAGGAGGTGGATCAAAAAAGATCTTGCTGTGATCTGTGTCAAAGAGTGTTCTTCCTATGTTTTCCTCTAAGAGTTTTATAGAGTCTGGTCTTACATTTAGGTCTCTAATCCATTTTGAGTTTATTTTTGTGTATGAAACCAGCTTTTAGTTTTATTGATCCTTGCTATTGTTTTCTTTGTTTCTGTTTCATTCATTTCTGCTCTGATCGTCATGATTTCTTTCCTTCTGCTAAGTTTGGGTTTTGCTTGTTCTTCTTTGTCTAGTTCCTTTAGGTGTAAGGTTAGATTGTTTATTTGAGATTTTTCTTGTTTCTTGAGGTAGGCTTGTATAGCTATAAACTTCCCTCTTAGAACTGCTTTTGTTGCATCTCATAGGTTTTGGATCATCGTATTTTCATTGTCATTTGTCTCTAGGTATTTTTTGATCCTGGAGAATGTTCCATGCGCACTTGAGAAGAAAGTGTAATCTGCTGTTTCTGGATGGAATGTCCTATGAACATCAGTTAAATCTATCTGGTCTATTGTGTCATTTAAAGCTTCTGTTTCCTTATTTATTTTCATTTTGGATGATCTGTCCATTGGTGTAAATGAGGTGTTAAAGTCCCCCACTATTATTGTGTTACCGTCGATTTTCTCTTTTGTAGCTGTTTAGCAGTTGCCTTATGTGTTGAGGTGCTCCTGTGTTGTGTGCATATATATTTATAATTGTTATATCTTCTTCTTGGATTGATCCCTTGATCATTATGTAGTGTCCTTCCTTGTCTCTTGTAACATTCTATTGTCTATCTTTCTGTGAATGTGGTTTTTGTTCCACAGGCTGCAGGATTGTAATTCTTCTTGCTTCTGCTGTCTGCCCTCTGGGGGCCATATCTTTTTAACTGTTTAATTGAGGCATAATTAATGCAGCAAAGTGTATAAATATTAAGTGTAAGCTTGTTGAATTTTTGCAGATGTATATCCTCATGTAGCCACCGTGCACAACAACATATGGAACATTTCTAGCATCTCTTACATTTCTTTTTTTTTTTTTTTTTTTTTTTTTTTTTTTTTTTTTTTTTTTATGGCTCACGGGCCCAGCCATTCCGCGGCACGCGGGATCCTCCCGGACCGGGGCACGAACCCGTGTCCCCCGCATCGGCAGGCAGAGTCTCAACCACTGCGCCACCAGGGAAGCCCCATCTCTTACATTTCTTGAAGGGCCATTGCTGTGCTCCTGTTTGATGTGAAAATCATATAAAAGCAGAGGTGTGGTATCATCAGATTTATGTTTTAAAAAGATTACTCTGGAGTTGTGGAGAATAGATGGGCAAAAATTACACGTAGGGAGTTTGGTTATAAGGTTATTCGAGAAGTCTAAATAAGGAGTTGAGCTGACATGATGGATTTTAGAGAGACTAAGGTGGAAATATTGATGGAATCAAGGGTTTACTAGAGGTAAGGGACAGGATATGTTGAGAATGACTCTTGGTAACAAGCAGTTCAAAGATTTCAGTGACTTTTAACAGGACAAACATTTTTTGCTTGACATGATGTATGTGTAGTGTGGGTTTGTGGGGGATTCTGTTTGTTCTCACTATGTAGGGTCTCAGACTGATGGAGGCTCCATCACATGGTTCCATGATCTCCGTGGCAATGGGAAGGAGACTGTTGCTAATAACTTATTGGCTCTTAAAGTGTCTACCTAGAAGAGGGTCATGTCGTTTTGGCTTATTGTTCATTGGCCAAAGCAAGTCATATGGTCTTAAGAGATTTCACAGAGAGGGTAAGAAAGTGCAGTATGTCCAGAAGGGGAGAACTGAAATATTTCAGCTATGGTAAATATATGTCGTTTTGATTTACAGCTTATTTAGTCAGTTAAAAAGTGAATAATATTGAAATTTATGGTAAGAATTTTAGTAGTAACAAGAGCCACCATTTATTGAGCATTTACTGTGTGCCAGGTACTATTTATGTATTTTAAGATATATTTTTCATTTCAATTTTTTACAACATCCCTGGAAGGTAGATGGCAGTTGCATTTTATAGAGGGGAAACTGATGCTCATGAGGTTAAATAACTTAAGATCACATAGCCAGGAGTGTATGTAAAGCCTGAGCTAGTTGTACTCTATTTGGTTGAGTAGAACCTTCTTGGCAGTAGGGTAGAAGGAGGGAAAAAACCCAAAACCTCTTTGATTGAATAATCAATCAAATATTGTTAATTCGACTTGTTGTTAATTAGGCTTAAATGAATTAACAGTGGTATTGTTCTTGTAAATAACATTTTGTCCTCCAAGATTTTTCTGAAATTTCACAAGTGTAGACTATTTAATTGCATTGTAAAGATTCACAGATTAGAAGCTGCTGTTTGTTATTCATTTATTCTGTTTTTTACCGCCTTCTGTCTGATTCCTGCCTATATTGCTCTACTTAACTTGTTCTCTAATTTTTTTTTAATAAATTAAATTTAAAATAAAATTTTATTTATTTATTTTTGGCTGCTTTGGGTCTTTGTTGCGGCGATCGGGGGCCGCTCTTTGTCGCAGTGCATGGGCTTCTCATTGCAGTGACTTCTCTTATTGCAGTGGCTTCTCTTATTGCGGTGGCTTCTCTTGTTGCGGAGCATGGGCTCTAGGCTCGCGGGCTTCAGTAGCTGTGGCTCGAAGGCTCTAGACCACAGGCTCAGTAGTTGTGGTGCACAGGGTTAGTTTCTCCGCGGCACGTGGCATCTTCCCAGACCACGGCTCGAACCCGTGTCTCCTGCATTGGCAGGCAGATTTTTAATCACTGTGCCACCAGGGAAGCCCTCGTCTAATTTTTTGAGTGTGAGAATCTTTGGTCAGTTCTTTGTACTTGAAATTCTAGTGTATGTGATTTATCTCTCTATTACTACCCTTAGTGAGAATTTCCTTTCAGGTATGTGAATTGCTAGTCATGGGGATGTTGGTAATTAGAATAAGAGGGAGTCTGGCTGTTGGGAATAGAAAATTCAAGTAGAAGGCTGAGTCAGGAGTAGGGATTTTTGTAAGAAAACCTTAGGAAAGATTAAAGGAAACAAGTAAATCTGATCTGTAAAACTGTCTTCTTACCTCCATTAGAAGGAAAGGGCTTATTTTTGAGAGGCTGACAGTACTTCAACATGAAGTTAATGGGCAGAGCTAAAGCTCTCTGTAGTGGGCAAGGTCTGTGAAAAATAAGTTAGTCAAAGCATTTCCATCATCCAAGCTGTCCTTGCATCCTTGGACCATGGTTGGCCTTTGGAAAATCAACTTTTGCCTTAAAATTTTTAAAGTCCTCAAATAATGGAAAAAAGTTAAATTGTTTAGAATAAGTTATAACAATACATGATATAAAATTCAGAAGGTACAAAAAGATGGGACTTTCCTCGCCGTCCAGTGGTTAAGACTCTGAGGTTCCACTGCAGGGGGTGTGGATTCCATTCCTGCTCGGGGAACTAAGATCCCACGTACCATGAGGTGCAGCCAAAAAAAAAAAAAAAGAGAAAAAAGAAAAATACATAGCAAATTAACTGTATGGTGTGTGCATAGCTAATATTGGATATATAAATGTTATTAGTATTCTCTTAGTCATTTAGTGTGTCCAAAAACACATGAAAAAAAGTTTCTAAGACCATAAATCTACTTGTGACATCAGTCCTCCTGACCCTGTTTTCTTTTTTAATATCTCAAGTGCCTAAAACATCAATTTGTTTATTAGGTAGATTTTCAGGGAGCAGGACTTTGACTCTCAGAAAGGGAGACTCTCTGTTTGCAAAACACTGTGTTCAGTGTTAGAAAAAAAAATGTTCATAAAAGACAGGTTTAGAATTCACAAGAATAAATTCATGTGTGGTCCTTTATGCCCTCTGCTTCTTTGTAATACTTAAGACTATTTACCATCTCCTTCCTTCTTAAAAATTTTATTTTACTGATTCTTCTTTCTGACTGCCCCTAACTGTAGATGTCTCAGCAGTTGATACTTTTCTTTCTCTCTCTGCTCCTCTTTCTTTCTCTCCTCTTTCCAGTGCCTCTCCCATTCCCATCCTGTATACCCAACTGCCTATCTGAGATGTCTTGAACTTCTTGGATATCTATAGGCACATCAGGTTCAACACATCTAAAATGAACTCATCTTTTTCATCCCCTTTCGCAAAAGGTTCCCCTTATTTACCCACCTGTTTCAATGCTAATAACACTTTTTTTAAAAGTCAGCTTACTTTACCAAGGTATAATTTACTTGCAGTAAAATTCACACATTTTTAGCGTAGAGATCAATGGCTGTAACCATCAACCTAGTGAAGATGTAGAACATTTTTATTTCATCTGAAAATTCCCTAGCAATCAGTCTCATTCCACTCTTATTCTTAGGCAGCCAGTGATGTGATTTCTGTTACTATGAATTAGATTTGTCTTTCCTAGAGTTTCATAGAAATGGAATCACACAATATGTGGTTTTGTGCTTGGCTTCTTTCTCTTGGCATAATGTCTGTGATATTTATCCATTTTGTTGCATGTATCAGCAGTTCATTTCTTCTGTTCCTTAGTAATATTCCTGAGTTTGGATATACCATAATATATTAATTCACTTGATTGATACTTGAATCTTTTCCAGTTGTTGACTTTTTTTTTTTTTTTTTGCGGTAAGTGGGCCTCTCACTGTTGTGGCCTCTCCCGTTGCGGAGCACAGGCTCCGGACGCGCAGGCTCAGCGGCCATGGCTCACGGGCCCAGCCGCTCCACGGCATGTGGGATCTTCCCGGACCAGGGTATGAACCCACGTCCCCTGCATTGGCAGGCGGACTCTCAACCACTGCGCCACCAGGGAAGCCCTGTTTTGATTCTTTTAATCTCTTTCCTCACCTATATTCATCCAACATATTGTGAAGTCATGGGGTTTCTTCCTTTGAAATATGTTTAACCCTTTGTTCTCTTTTCCGGGGATTTTTTTTTTTTTTTTTTTTTTTGCGGTACGCGGGCCTCTCACTGTTGTGGCCTCTTCCGCTGCGGAGCACAGTCTCCGGACGCGCAGGCTCAGCGACCGTGGCTCACGGGCCCAGCCGTTCCACGGCAAGCGGGATCTTCCCGGACTGGGGCACGAACCCGCGTCCCCTGCATTGGCAGGCGGACCCTCAACCACTGCGCCACCAGGGAAGCCCTTACTCCAGGGATCTTTAACAGTGTTGTGAGAAGCTTTTTTTTTTTCTTGAAGCCTTATTTTAGGAGTAAGGGATAGAAGGGTAATTATGCAAATGGAGTCCTTGCTGAGTGAGGTTTATAGTCAGGTGGAAATGCTGACTGAAATTGGTGAGAAGATGGTACTGACATTGAAGGATGGGGAAAAGGGATGTTGCTGCTGAATGCTCTCCATCCCTGGTAAAGCACTGTTTTAGTCCCTGTTTTTGTTGGTAGGTTGAGATTGCCATTTTTTAGCTTGTTTTGATTTTTGTTTTGTTGTATATTCATGGGTATATATGTAGTGTGAGTGGTGAAAAAGAAAGGTTTTTTTCACGGATATTCTCATTATGTGACTACTTAACCTGGTCCTTGGCTTCATCATCGGTAAAACGGGGATAATAATAATACCTGTCACATAGCGTTGTTAAGAAGATCAGGTGCGTTATTATATGTAAAGCTCTTAGAACAGTACCTGGCATGTTGTGTTCTATCAGTGTTAGCTAGTATGATTACCTTAATTCTAAGTTACTTAAAAGGCTGTCTTTTTCTCTCCCATTTCAGTTCCTCTTACATATTAATGTAAGATTTATCTCCTAACACACCACTCTTTGGCTACCTGTTCAAAGCTATAAAGCTGTTGTATTATTTGGCAACTATTTGTGTGTCCTTTTTTTCAATTGTGGTAAAATATACAAACAGTAAAGTGTACAAATTAAATTTTACAAATGTATCTACCACTCAGACTAAGCTATAAAAGTTTCTAACATTACAGAAGCTTCCCTCTTGTCTCTTTCCCTTCAGTAACCACTCCTCCCACATCTGATTTGACTTCTTTACCATAGATTATTTTTGCAAATATGTCCTTTTTAATTTTTCATTTATTTTTTAAAATATTTATTTATTTGGCTGCATCGGGTCTTAGTTGTGGCAGGCGGGATCTTTTGTCATGGCGAGCAGGCTCTCTAGTTGTGGCGTGTGGACTCAGTAGTTGTGGTACATGGGCTTAGTTGCCCCGTGGCATGTGGGATCTTAGTTCCCTGACCAAGGATCGAACTTGCATCCCCTGCATTGGAAGGCGGATTCTTAACCACTGGACTACCAGGGAAGTCTCTGTCCTTTTTTAAATTGAGGTGTAATTGACATACTAGTATCAGGTGTACAACATGATTTGATAGCTGTATGTATTGTGAAATCATCACTGCAGTAATTCTAGTTAACACTTGTCACCATACATAGTTACAGATCGTTTTTCTTGTAATGAAAACTTTTAACATCTACTCTCTTAGCAACTTTCAAGTATGCAATACAATATTATTAACTAGTCACTCTGCTGTACATTACATCCTTATGACATTTGTTTTATAACTGGAAGTTTGTACCTTTTGACCCACTTCACCCATTTTATCCACCCGCAGCCCCTGCCTCTTGCAACTGCCAATCTATTATCTGTATCTAGAGCTCCACCCCACACCCCAATTCCACATATAAGTGAGATCACATGGTATTTGTCTTTCTCTGTCTGACTTATTTCACTTAGGGTCCATCCCTGTTGTTGCAAATGGCAGGATTTTCTTGTCTTTTTATGGCTGAATAATACTCCATTTTATATATGTGTGTATGTATGTATCGCACATTTTCTTTATCCATTCATTAATTGATGGACACTTAGGTTGTTTCCGTTATCTTGGCTGTTGTAAATGTTGCAGTGAACATGGAGATGCATATATCTTGTAGTATTTTCATTTTCTTCGGATAAATACCCAGAAGTGGAATTGCTGGATCGTATGGTAGTTCTCTTTTTAATTTTTTAGAACCTCTGTACAGTTTTCCATAGGCTGCCTCAATTTACATTCCTACTAACAGTGTGCAAGGGTTCCCTTTTCTCCACATCCTTGCCAACACATTTCTTTTCATTTGGGTAATAGCCATTTTAACAGATGTGAGGTGATATTTCATTGTGGTTTTGATTTCCATTTCCCTGATGATTAGTGATGTTGAGCAGCTTTTAACCTGTTGGTTAAAGCAATTAACCAACAGGTTAAAAGCTGCTGCAACAGGTTAATTGAGCAATTAACCTGTTGGCCGTCTGTATGTCTTCTTTGGAAAAATGTCTGTTCATATCCTCTGCCCATGTTTAAATTGGATTGTATGGTTTTTTGCTCTTGAGTTGTACGAGTTTTTTTTTTTTTTTTTGCGGTACGCGGGCCTCTCACTGTTGTGGCCTCTCTTGTTGCAGCGCACAGGCTCCGGATGTGCAGGCTCAGCGGCCATGGCTCGGGCCCAGCCGCTCCGCGGCATGTGGGATCTTCCCGGACTGGGGCACGAACCCGTGTCCCTTAGCATCGGCAGGCAGACTGTCAACCACTGCACCACCAGGGAAGCCCTTGAGTTGTACGAGTTTTTAAAAATATATTTAGGATATTAACCCCTTATCAGATATATGATTTGCAAATATTTTGTTTTAATAAATTTATTTATTTTATTTATTTTTGGCTACTTTGGTTCTTTGTTGCTGTACGCGGCTTTCTCTAGTTGCGGCGAGCAGGGGCTGCTCTTCATTGTGGTACGTGGTCTTCTCATTGCGGTGGCTTCTCTTGTCGTGGAGCACGGGCTCCAGGCGCACGGGCTCAGTAGTTGTGGCTTGCGGGCTCTAGGACACAGGCTCAGTAGTTGTGTGCACAGGCCCAGTTGCCCTGCGGCATGTGGGATCCTCCCGGACCGGGGCTCGAACCTGTGTCCCCTGCACTGGCAGGCGGATTCTTAACCACTGCGCCACCAGGGAAGCCCGAAAATATTTTATTCCTGTTCTGTAGGTTGTCTTTATTTTCTTGCTGGTGCAAATAATTATTTGTTTAATTTTAAGCTTATCTGTGGTTGGCCCCTCCATATCTGTGCAGTCTTATTTCCCATTACTGCTCAGCACACAGATTTTATTGCATCTGCTCTGCCTGTGTTCATGATG
Source organism: Neophocaena asiaeorientalis asiaeorientalis (assembly GCF_003031525.2). NCBI lineage: Eukaryota > Metazoa > Chordata > Mammalia > Artiodactyla > Phocoenidae > Neophocaena > Neophocaena asiaeorientalis. Next base: position 4,342,452 of record NW_020172446.1, read on the forward strand.
TCCCTTGGATGCCCTTGTGATCTCATCTGCCCTTTTCTCCCTGTCCATTCAAGTGTTCCATGAAATTGTCCCCAACTGTTCCAGCTTATATTGTCCTTGTTCTTTTTTTTTTTTTTTTTTTCCCCCCCCCAGTCCTAACCACTGGACTGCCAGGGAATTTTCCCTGTCCTTGTTCTTATCTAAGTACTTTTTGGCTCATTATCAGTATCCCAGTTTAGTACTTAATGAGATATTCTCCTTTTTTGTAGTTACTTAATTGTCTCAACTTTAGTGGGACAGTGGTTATTTTCTGTTTCTCCCTTATGATGCCTAACATAGTATACATAGGACTAATTGTTGATGAGAATCTAATTGAATTTTTAAAGTTTAAGTTCTCCTAAGTGTTGGATAGCAACTAGCAGTTGTAGTAGACAGCTTGACAGTGAACTAGGACAACTATTTATAAAACTACCCAAAGTAGGGCTTCCCTGGTGGCGCAGTGGTTGAGAATCTGCCTGCTAATGCAGGGGACACGGGTTCGAGCTCTGGTCTGGGAGGATCCCACATGCAGCGGAGCAGCTAGGCCCGTGAGCCACAACTACTGAGCCTGCGCGTCTGGAGCCTGTGCTCCGCAAAAGAGAGGCTGCGATAGTGAGAGGCCTGTGTACCGGGATGAAGAGAGGCCTCCACTGGCCACAACTAGAGAAAGCCCTTGCACAGAAACGAAGATGCAACACAGCAAAAATAAATACATTAATTAATAAACTCCTACCCCCAACATCTTCAAAAAGAAACCCAAAAAACAACTACACAAAGTAAAAAGCACATCTTCATGAATCTATGTAGATCTTGAGGCTATTCCAGTGTATTAGACTGCAGTAGAATGTGAAATTTAGAACTGAAAGGATCATAGAGATAATCTAATTAGGTTATTCTTACCCCCTCCTTAATGCTGAACCCATGGGAATTGCCTTTGTGAGTTCAGTAGGTCTGAACTTCCTGAGATTGTATGTAATTTGCCATGTATATATGTGCACACGTGCATTTTTCTATGGTGATAATCTGTAGCTTAATTGGATTTTCACAGGTATCTGTGGCTCTAGAACTGTTAAATATCCTGTGATCTAGCCAAAATATGACATTTCACAGATGAGACGCCTGAGGCTCAGAGATAATTAAGACATAAGACGCTTACTCATATAGTCATTGTTATTCACAGTGATGATTCTGAGTCAACAGGAAAATATTATGTTCAGTGTGCTTTTCTTTAAAAAAAGAGAAACAAGACTGTATGGAAGATTCTAATACAGTTAGGAAATGTTTCTGTCCCAGATGGTTAAAACAAACTTTTAAAAAATTGAGATGAAATTCACATAACATTAAATTAATAATTTTAAAGCGAGCAATTAAGTGGCGTTTAGTACACTCAAAGTATTGTGCAACTACCACCTCTTTCTAAGTTCCAGAGTATTTTACTTACCCCAGAAGCAAACCATTTACACATTAAGTAGTTGCTCCCTCTTTTCCCCTTTTCCTGCTCCTGATAACCACCAGTCTGTGTTCTGTCTTTGTAGATTTACCTATTCTCAGTATTTCATATAAATTGAATCATAGAACGTATGCATCTAACTTCTTTCACTAACATAATGTTTTGGAGGTTCATCCACATTTAGTACTTCATTCCTTTTTATGGGTGAGTAATATTCTGTTGTATACAGAATTGTATACACAATTTATCCGTTCATCTGTTAATGGACATTTGGGCTGTTGTGCTAGTGCTGCTGTGAACATGTGTATACGTGTACTTCTTTAAGTACCTGTTCTCAGTTCTCATGGGTTTATACCTAGGAGTGAAATTGCTGGGTCATACAGTAATTCTCTGTTTAACTTTGAGGAACTGCAAACTATTTTCCAGTGGCTGAATGCACAGGGGTTCTACTTTCTCCACATCCATTCCAATAGTTGTTATTTTTCATTAACTTTTTTTTAAATGATAAGCCATCCTCATGGGTATGAAGTGCTACCTCTTTTGCTTTTGATTTCCATTTCCTTAGTGGCTAATGATGTTGAACATCTTTTCATTTGCTTATTGGCCTTTTGCATATCTTCTTTGGACAAATATAAACTTTTGATTCTCAAAGAGGAATATTTTAGTTACCAAGAAAAATCTTTGAAGATGTAAAATATTTGGTGTTACTGTATAATTAAGTGCCAAACTGGTACAAATACAACATACTATGGGTAATTAAAAGATGTGGGGCTTCCCTGGTGGTGCAGTGGTTGAGAATCTGCTTGCAGATGCAGGGGCCGCGGGTTCGTGCCCCGGTCCGGGAAGATCCCACATGCCGCAGAGTGGCTGGGCCCGTGAGCCATGGCCGCTGAGCCTGTGCGTCCGGAGCCTGTGCTCCGCAATGGGAGGGGCCACAACAGTGAGAGGCCCGCGTACCGCAAAAAAAAAAAAGGAGATGTGGTGAGACTAGTTTAAACTTTGAGTTTACAACCCCTTCTAACATTGTGTACAATTATAAATTTTAATGCAGATAAAGTAATTTGGGGGCTTTTCTCACTTCAAATATTTGAATATTGTCCTCTGACTTGGCATTGAAAGATGTTCGTTTGATTTTGTGCATGAAAAAAAGCACAACATTTGAAGTTATGCATATCAAATTACTTGATTTCAGGTGACTAACATAAAAACATATAATACATTAAATAGACAATAAAAATAAGCAGGTGAAAATAAAGGTAGGATACTAAGATAAGTGCTGTAGTAAAATACACTGAAAGTATCCATGATATTCACTTTTTTTTAGCTTTATTGAGGTGTAATTGATATATAAATAATTTCACATATTTAGTGTATACATTTTGATGAATTTGGACATAAGCATACACCTGTGATACCATCACCACAACCAGAGTATCCATCACCTCCAAAAATTTCCTTATGTTCTTTTGTCATGTTATTTGTTTGTTTAGTCAAGTAAACTTCAGTTTTTAAAAAAAGCTGAGGGTTTCCCTGGTGGCGCAGTGGTTGAGAGTCCGCCTGCCGATGCAGGGGACACGGATTTGTGCCCCGGTCCGGGAAGATCCCACATGCCGTGAAGTGGCTGGGCCCATGAGCCATGGCCGCGGAGCCTGTGTGTCCGGAGCCTGTGCTCCGCAATGGGAGAGGCTACAACAGTGAGAGGCCCGCGTACCGCAAAAAAAAAAAAAAAATACTATGTTGAGTAAAATTTTTAAAAATGATTCAAGATTTTAATTTCCCTCTTTGTAATTAAATTTAGTACCTTGTTTGGTACTTTAGAGAGGCAGATTTGAACTCATTGATTTTCTAAAAGGGGTATGCTTCTTCAAAGTAGGGTGATCTTTTACTTGTCTTCTATTATTTAATAAATATTTGTTAAGTGAAATTTCAGTTGTTCGTATATTTGCCTTCCCACTTAATCATTTCTGAATTCCCACATCTAGGACTGGGCCTGGGACTTGGTAGCGGCCTAGTAAATATTGAATGAATTTGGTTTACTGGTTGGTTTTTTTAAATTAAGTTATTTATTTATTTATTTTTGACTGTGTTGGCTCTTTGTTGCTGTGCGTGGGCTTTCTCTAGTTGCAGCAAGTGGGGGCTACTCTTCGTTGGGGTGTATGGGCTTCTCACTGTGGTGGCTTCTCTTGTTGCGGAGCATGGGCTCTAGGTGTGCGGGCTTCAGTAGTTGTGGCTTGCGGGCTCAGTAGTTGTGGCTTGTGGGCTCTAGAGCTCAGGCTTCAGTAGTTGTGGCTTGCAGGCTCAGTAGTTGTGGCACACGGGCTTAGTTGCTCTGTGGCATGTGGAATCTTCCCGGACCAGGGCTCGAACCTGTGTCCCCTGCATTAGCAGGAGGATTCTTAAGCACTGCACCACAAAGGAAGCCCTTCTGGTTGGTTTTCATGTTGTCTAGTTGTGTCAAATGAAAGCAAGTTGGTTCAAGCTTGACAAATAAGAATGCTTTATCTACATGACCTTCCTCTTCCCACATGAGTTATTGTATATATTTGGATATTGGCACTTGGAGCATTATTATACCTTACTGTTAATGATTTGCTAAGATAATTATATCTTTTAATGTATGGTCAAAACTGACATATCTCCCCCTAAAGTTTTACACATTTTAAAGGATATTTTGCCCCTCTTTTTTGGTAATCGTCCTTTTACTTAAAGAAGTATTACAATAATTGCTTAGAATAAAATGCATTTCTCAGTTTGCTAATATTCTGGCATACCATAAAAATTCATTAACTACAAAGGAATAGGTATTGTGAAAATTTAATATTTCTTCCATAGGATTATTTATAAAGTAAATGCTGGAATATCATTTTAATACATAGCTATTGGGTAAGGGCTTATAAGTTTGGTGATTTTACTAGAGTCAGGAATTCTTTTTTTTTTTAATTTTTATTGGAGTATAGTTGATTTACAATGTTGTGTTAGTTTCAGGTGTACAGAAGAGTGAATCAATTATACATATACATATATCCACTCTTTTTTAGATTCTTTTCCCATTTAGGGCATTACAGAGTATTGAGTAGAGTTCCCTTTGCTATGCAATAGCTCCTTATTAGTTATCTATTTTATATGTAGTAGTGTGTATATGTCAATCCTAACCTCCCAATTTATCCCCCCCCTTCCGCCCTGGTAACCATAAGTTTGTTTTCTACATCTGTGACTCTGTTTCTGTTTTGTAAATAAGTTCATTTGTACCATTTTTAGATTCCACATATAAGCAGTATCATATGATATTTGTCTTTCTCTATCTGACTTATACTTCACTCAGTGTGACAATCTCTGAGTCCACCCATGTTGCTGCAAATGGCATTATTTTGTTCTTTGTTAAGGCTGAGTAATATTCTATTGTATATATGTACCACATCTTCTTTATCCACTCCTCTGTCGATGGACATTTAGGTTGCTTCCATGTCTTGGCTATTGTAAATAGTGCTGCAGTGAACATTGGAGTGCATGTATCTTTTCAAAGTATGGTTTTCTCTGGATATATGTCCAAGAGTAGGATTACTGGATCATATGGTAGTTTTGTATTTAGTATTTTAAGGAACCTCCATACCATTCTCCCTAATGGTTGTACCAATTTACATTCCCACCAACGGTGTAGGAGGGTTCCCTTTTCTCTACACCCTCTCTAGCATTTATTGTTTGTAGATGTTTTGATGATGGCCAGGAATTTTTTGTAATTTTTTCTCAGTTTTATTGAGATATAATTGACATGTAATGTATTTTTTAAATTTTTGTAATAATTTTTGTCTTACAGAAAAGTTACAAAGTTAGTAGAGTGTTCAGGTATGCCCTTCATCTAGCTTTCCCTAATCTTTCGTAACTATAAAATAATTACCAAGACAAAGAAATCAACATTGTTATAATCCTGTGATCTTAACATCAGCCCTCCTTTGAATTTTACATTTTTTCACTAATAACCCTTTTCTGTTCCAGGACTGCACTCTGCAGTTTGTTGTAAGTCCTTGTTCTCCTCCAGTCTGTTGGTGGAACCTCAGTCTTTCCTTGTCATTCATGACCTTGATTTTTTTTTTTTAACCTTGCCATGTTTAATGAGTACTGGTCAGTTACTTTTAAAATGCCTCTCAATTTGGGCTTCTTTGGGGACTTCTCTGGTGGTCCAGTGGTTACGACTCTGTGCTTCCATTGCAGGGGGCAGGGGTTTGATCCCTGGTCGGGGAACTGAGATCCCACATGCTGCGTGGCATGGCCAAAAAATTAAAATACACACATTGAATTAAAGTACGTTACAACTGGGGCTTCCCTGGTGGCGCAGTGGTTGGGAGTCTGCCTGCCGATGCAGGGGACACGGGTTCGTGCCCCAGTCCGGGAGGATCCCACATGCCGCGGAGTGGCTGGGCCCGTGAGCCATGGCCGCTGAGCCTGCGCGTCTGGAGCCTGTGCTCCGCAACGGGAGAAGCCACAGCGGTGAGAGGCCCGTGTACCGCAAAAAAAAAAAAAAAGTTACAACACTAACAAAAATTTGGGGCTTCTTTGGGGCTTCTTTGGTGTTTTCTCATGATTAGACTGAGGATATGTTTTTGCCAAGAATATTGCAGAGTGTATTGTGGCCTTCTCAGTGCATCATATCAGGGATATGATACATGATGTTGGTATGTTTTACTGTTGATGGTAACGTGGTTTTTTTGCTTAAGGTGGTATCTGTTGGATTTCTCTACTATGATTTTCCCCTTTATAATTAATAAATATCCTGAGACTGTGTGTTTAATAGTACTTTTGTCAAAACTAAGAAAACTGACATGAAACAGCAAGGTCTTACTGTATAGCACAGGGAACTATATCCAATATCCTGTAATAAACCATAATGGGAAAGAATATGTATATATATGTATAACTGAATCCCTTTGGTGTACACCGTGAAGTAACACAACATTGTAAATCAACTATACCTCAATTTAAAAAAAGAAAGAAAGAAACTGATATGAGCATATTACTTATTAACTCACAGACTTTATTTGGATTTCACCAGTTTTTCCATTAATGTTCTCTTTCTGTCACAGTCTCCTCTGGAATATGATAGTTTCTCAGTCCTGTATGTCCTTCTTGTTTGGAAGAATGTCCGCCAGTCTAGGTTTGTCTGGTGTTTTTCTCATGATTAGCCTGAAATGATGGGTTTTGGGGAAGAATACTGTAGAGGTGTAGTGCTTTTATTTTTTTTTTTGGCCTTGCTGTGCGGCATGTGGGATCTTATCGGACTGCACCCCGTGTAGTGGAAGCACGGAGTCTTAACCAGTAGACCGCCAGGGAAGTCCCTTAGTGCCTTTCTTATCACGTCATATCTGGAGGTACAAGATAGCCACATGACAACACTAATGACGTTAGCCTTCCTCGCTTGGTTAATGTAGTGTTTGCCAGGTTTCACCACTGTAAAGTTACTAATATTCCCTTTTCCTACTCTGTTCTTGGGAAGTGAGTCACTAAGTCTAGCCCATCCCTTAAATGGGGAGGAGATTCATGTGATTTGGTTTGCATTTCCTTGATGTCTCTTCATGTGCTTACTTGCCATCTATACTTTTCTTCAGCTAAGTGTCTGTTCAAATTATTTGCCCGTCTCCATTTTAAAATTGGGCTGTTTGTTATTATTTAGTTATGATTGTTTGTTATTATTTAGTCATGAATTATTTATTTGTATATAAGCCTTTTATTAGGTAGATACATGTTTTGCCAGTATTATCTCTCAGTCTGTGGCTTGGTTTTTTGTTTTCTTAACAGTATCTTTTAAAGAGCAGAAGTTTTCAATTTTGATGAAGTCTACTTCATCAGTTTCTTTTATGGGTTGTGCTTTTGGTTTTATATCTAAGAAATTTTTCCATAAACTAAGGTCACAAAATTTTTTTTATGTATTTTATTTATTTATTTTTGGCTGAGTTGGGTCTTTGTTGCTGCTCATGGACTTTCTCTAGTTGCAGAGAGTAGGGGCTACTCTTCTCTTCGTTGTGATGCGCGGGCTTCTCATTGAGGTGGCTTCTTTGTTCTCTTCTTGAGTGCGGGCTTTAGGTGCGTGGGCTTCAGTAGTTGTGGTGCACGGGCTTAGTTGCTTCGCGGCATGTGGGATCTTCCTGGACCAGGGATCGAACCCGTGTCCCCTGCATTGGCAGGTGGATTCTTAACCACTGCATCACCAGGGAAGTCCCACAAAAAATTTTTGTCCTGTACTTTCTTTTAGAAGTTTTAAAATTTTAGGTTTTACATTTAGGTCTGTTATTTGTTTTGACTGAGTTTTTGTTTAAGGGTGAGGTAAGTGAGTTAAAACATATATATTTCATAACATTTACTGTCCTTTCCTCATTGAATTATCTTTGCACCTTTGTCGAAAAACAGTTGACCATATATGTATGGGTCTACTTCTGGTCTCTATCTGTTTCATTAATTTGTTTCTATTCTTAGACCAGTATCACACTGTCTTGATCACACTATCTTGATTACTGTAGTTTTATAGTACATTCTGAGTACTATAGTATAGTTCAGTCGGAGTGAGATTTCCAACTTTATTTTATTCAGAATTGTTTTGTTTATCCTAGGTGCTTTGCTTTTTAATGTAAGTTTTAGAATCAGTTTCTACAAAAAAGACTACTGGTCTTTTGAGATTGTGTTGAATCGTTGGCTCATTTTGGGAGCATTGACATGTTAACAGTATTGGGTCTCGCAATCTGTAAATAAGGTATATCTCTCCATTTGTTTGGGTCATCTGTGATTTCTGTCAGTGTTTTGTAGTTACCAGCCTACAATCTTGCATGTATTTGTTAGATTTATCCCTAAGTATTTAATGTTTGATGTTATTGTAAATGTTACTTTTTTCCCCCAAATTTTAATTTCATTACTAATATGTAAAAATACAACTGGTTTTTGCATATTGACTTTGTATTCTGCAACTCTGGTAAATTCACTTATTCTAGAAGCTGTTTTGTAGATTATTTGGGATTTTCTATGTAGACAATCATTTATGAATAAAGACAATTTTATTTCTCCTTTCCAGTCTTAATGCCTTTTCCTTTTTTTGGTCTTATTGCCCTGGCTAGGTCTTTCAATACAGTCGAATAGGTCTGGTGAGAGTGGATATCCTTGCCTTGTTCTCCATCTTATGGGGAAAATATTTAGTTTTTCATCATTACATATGATATTAATTGTAGGGTACTTACAGGTATTCTTTACTAGGTTAAGGAAGTTCCTTCTGTTTTCAGTTTATTGAAAGTTTTTGTCACGAATGAATTGAACCCTGTCAGTTTTTTATTTGTTTTTTGCTTCTACTGAGATCATATGGTTATGCTTTTTTAGTCTAATATAGTGAATTACATTGATTGATTTTCACTCCTGGAATGAATTCCACTTGGTCATGATTTATTATTTTCATAAATTGCAGGGTTCTAGTTGCTAATATTTTTTTCAGAATTTTTGCATTTATATCCCTATAGGATATTGGTCTGTAGTTTTCTTATTCATATCTGGTTTTGGTATCATGGTATTGTTGACTTCCTAAGTTAGTAAGTGCTTAAATGCTGGAAGAACTTAGTAGAACTGGTGTTATTTCTTAAGTATTTGGTGGTGTTATTTCTTAAGTATTTGGTAGAATTTGCCAGTGAAACCATCTAGGCCTGGTATGTTCTTTGTTGCAAAGCTTTTAACTGTGAAGTCAGTTTATTTAATAGAAACGGAGCTATTTAGATTATCTGTTTATTCTTGAGTTAACTTTGAATCAGTTTGTGCTTTTTAAGGACTTTATTTTAATAGACTTTAAGTCTGTTTCACCTAAGTTATCAAATTAACTGGTAAAAATTATTCATAATATTCCCTTATTCTTTTAACATCTTTAGGGTCTGTAGTGATATCCTCTCTTTAGTTGCTGATACTGGTAATTTGTGTCATTTCTCTCTTTTTTTCTGTATCCGTCAGGCTAGAGAGATTTCTCTGTTTTTTCAAAGAACTAGAAGTTGATTTTTCTCTTTTGGTTTCTTCAGTTTTTAATTTTATTGGTTTTTACTGTTATTACCTTTTTTTTTTTTGCGGTACACGGGCCTCTCACTGTTGTGGCCTCTCCCGTTGCGGAGCACAGGCTCCGGACGCGCAGGCTCAGCGGCCATGGCTCATGGGCCCAGCCGCTCCGTGGCACGTGGGATCTTCCCAGACCGGGGCACGAACCCGTGTCCCCTGCATCGGCAGGTGGACTCTCAACCACTGCGCCACCAAGGAAGCCCTGTTATTACCTTTTAAAAAAATAAATTTATTTATTTATTTTGGGCTGCATTGGGTCTTCGTTGCTGCGCGGGTTTTCTGTAGTTGCAGCGAGCGGGAGCCACTCTTCGTTGTGGTGTGCAGGCTTCTCATTGCGCTGGCTTCTCTTGTTGCAGAGCACGGGATCTAGGGCTCACGGGCTTCAGTCGTTGTGGCACACGGGCTCAGTAGTTGTGACACATGGGCTTAGTTGCTCCATGGCATGTGGGATCTTCCCAGACCAGGGCTTGAACCTGTATCTCCTGCATTGGCAGGTGGATTCTTAACCACTGCGCCACCAGGGAAAAATCCCTGTTATTACCTTCTTTTTTTTGTTTTGTTTTTGTTTTTTTTTTTTTGTTTTTTGCGGTACGCGGGCCTCCCACTATTGTGGTCTCTCCCGTTGCGGAGCACAGGCTCCGGAGGTGCAGACTCAGTGGCCATGGCTCACGGGCCTAACCCCTCCGCAGCATGTGGGATCTTCCCAGACCGGGGCACGAACCCGCATCCCCTGCATCAGCAGGCGGACTCCCAACCCCTGCGCCACCAGGGAAGCCCTACCTTCTTTATGTTTGTGTTTAATTTGCTCTTTTCTTGTTTAAGTTGGAAGCTTGCGTTACTGATTTCAAATCTTTTTTCCTTTTTTTTTTCTTTTATATTTTGGCTGCACTGCACAGCACGTGGGATCTTAGTTCCCTGACCAGGGATCGAACCCACGTCCTCTGCATTGGCAGTGAGGGGTCTTAACCACTGGGCTGCCAGGGAAGTACCCTCTTGTTTTCTAATATAAGGATTTAATGTTATAAAATTTCCCTTTAAGTACTTCTTTAGCTGTGAACCAGAGTTTGATATATCATGTTTTCACTTTTATTCAGTTCAGAATATTTATTTTCTAATTTCCTTTGTGTCCTGCTCTTTGATTAATTGTGTCATTTAGAAATATGTTGTTTAATATACAGATATGCAGCAATGTTCCTAATTTAATTTTTAATTTAATTCTGTGTGGTCAGAGAACACACTTTGTGTGAATTTAATTCTTTTATATTTACTGAAACTTGTTTGTTTATGGCCCAGTGTATAGTCTAGATTGGTTAATGGTCCATAAAGCTTAAGAAGAATATGTATCCTGCATTTATTGATGGTGTGCTTTTTAAATGTGAATTAGGTCAAATTATTTTGAGTGTTAAGTTTCTGTACACCTGTTGCTTTTCTGTACTTGTTCTCTCAGTTATAGAGAGGAATGTTGAAATGTCAACTATAGTTATTCATTTCTCTATTTTTCTTTTCAGTTTTGCTTCATGTATTTTGAACCTTTGTTATTAGGTGCATACCCATTTAGGATTGTTGTATATTCTTGATGAATTGTCCTTTTCTCATTGTGAAATACCCCTTTTTTCCTTTGGTAATTTTCCTTTTCTGGAAGGTCCTTTGGTAATATGGCTACTCCAGCAATCTTTAAACATTTTTTGAAGATTGTGTTAACATATGCATAACACAAAATGTACCATTTTAACCATTTTTAAGTGTACAATTCAGTAGCATTAAGTACACTCACAGTGTTGTGCAACCAGAGCCACTATTCATATCCAGAACTTTATCATCCCAAACAGAAGCTATGTATCCATTAAAAAGTAACTCCCATTCCCCCTCCCCCAGCTTCTGGTAATCTCTATTCTACTTTTTGTCTCTGAATTTGCATATTCTAGGTACCTCATATAAATTGAATCATACAGTATTTGTCCTTTTGTGTTTGGCTTATTTCACTTAGCATAATGTTTTCATGGCTCATTCATGTTGTTGTATGTCTCAGAATTTCCTTTTAAAAGCCTGAATTATATTTCATTGTATGTATATATCACATGTTTATCCGTTCATCTGTTGATAGACATTTGGGTTGTTTCCACCTTTTTGCTATTGTGAATAATGCTGTTTCCAACATTGGTATGTGTATCTTTGAGCCCCTGCTTTCAATTCTTTTGGGTGTATACCTAAGGCTACCCTGGTACTCTTAACAGTGTTTGCATGGTATGTCTTTTTTTAAAAAAATAAATCTATTTATTTATTTTTGGCTGTATGTGGGCTTTGTTGCTGTGTGCAGGCTTTCTCTATTTGCAGCAAGAGGGGCCTCCTCTTTGTTGCGGTGTACGGGCTTCTCATTGTTGTAACTTCTCTTGTTGCGGAGCATGGTGCCTAGGTGCACAGGCTCTAGGCACACAGGCTTCAGTAGTTGTGGCACGCGGGCTCTAGAGCTCAGGCCCGGTAGTTGTGGCGCATGGGCTTAGTTGCTCTGCGTCATGTGGGGTCTTCCCAGACCAGGGCTCGAACCTGTGTCCCCTGCCTTGGCAGGCGGATTCTTAACCACTGCACCACCAGGGAAGCCCTATGAGAGACATTTTTAGGTACGTAAGATTCAAAGATAAATAAGGTAGCTTCTTCCTTTAAGGAACTCACCTAGTGGTTAGGTGAGATAGATATGTAAACAAATAATTCAGTACAGTGAGATGATGTAAGTGCTAATTGAGTGTAAGCAAATTTAATGGAGGTATCACTCACAGAGAAAACCAATTAATTTTGCCTGGAAGAAGAACTGGGTTGGGAAAAGTTTCCCAGTGGAGATGACAAGCAGAAATTGAAATGGAGAGGAGTTTGGCATGAAGTGTACTTAATAATTTTGAGCACTGTGTTTTCTACACATATTTCATTCAGACCTCACAAAATCCCCATGACGTAGGTATTATCATTTCCCCTACTTTAGAGATGGGAAAGCTGAGGTCAGCAAGTATGTTGGCAGATCCAGTTTGGGGACTTAAATAATATGATTTCAGAACCTGTGTTTTTAGTCACTGTGTGTTCAGAGCTCTGTAGAAAGAGGAGCATAGTGATAAACTGAGAGGCTCATGTCAGAGCCCTGGAGGTTGGAAGGAGATGAGGCTAAAAGAGGTAGGTAGTGTCAGACCATTCAGTTTCTTGAATGTCATGGTAAGGATTTTTGTTTCAACCAAAGTAAAGTGTAAAAGCATCGAGCACTTAAAGAGAGGGAATGACATAATCAGATTTGCGTTTTGAAAGGTCATTCTGGTTGTAGTAGATGAAATGAATTGGAGGGGGGCCGAGAGTGGATGCAGTGGCACCCTTTAGGAGTTTGTTATAATAAGTAGCCCGGGTAAGGTAAAGTAATAGCCTGGATAGAATAAGTAGGTGATTGTGGAGATGGAGGAAAGTGGACCGATTTCAGAAAGATATAAAAGGACAAAACTGCAAGACATGATGATGGATTGGGTTATGAGTGAAGGAAAGGGAAGTGTCAAAAAATAACTCTTAGGTTTCTGAATTGCCCAGTTGGATACATTAGATTGGTTCATTTTATTTTATATTTGACGCACAGAAAGAAGATTGATTATGCTGTTGATTGATTATGTTATCTAATCTAAGAGATTAGATTATGTTGAGTTAGAAGTGTCTTTGAGTTATTCAAGTGGAGATGTCAAACACATGGTGTTAATAGTACCTTTGAACTTTCTATGTAGTGAATAAATAAGCTTGCTCATTCTTTTGTTCCTAATAACATAACTTTTTCAGGGCTTCATCACAGTTGTAGTCTCTTGAGTTAACTGGTAATAAAAAAGAAAGTAAATAAGAGTTTGACTCTTAATCATTAGAGCTAATAAAAGAATGTGGAAAGATTCTGCAGTCTAGAAAGCCACAAGGCAAGTATATTAGGACAGTTCTCCTTTGGAGAATGACAGAACCAAGAATAGATCCTGGAGAAAGACTAGTGAAAAGAAGGCACAAAGGGCTAATCTAAGTCTAAAATAACAATTTAAAAGTAATCTGTTTTCAATATTGAAGTTAAATATTTCCTTCCTTTTGGTAACAAAGGAACTATTCCTGGCTTATCTAAACTACAGTTACCCAAATTACTGTAGATCTGCAATGGGAATAGCTATACCGGAAGGGAAGTGTTTTTTCTTTATTTCCCCATCACATTTGATGATGAGCTGATAAATCACCACAGTTTGGCTTTATATATTTGGGCATATTGGGTATTTTAATTATTTTAAAATTTTCTTGGAAAACAAAAGAGGTCTGATGAATAGTTCTTAAATAAGTTAAAAACTATTCTCAAGTTGTTAGATTTTTATTGTTGAGCTTAGATCAGTGGTTCCTCTTTATCAGAAAATATATTGCCGCTCTTGAAAGTACTGTGATACTGAACTAACAAGACTAAGCTTTTGTTGCAGATTTTTAAACTTCTAGGTATTGTAATATTGGCATTTGTGTGACTGATATTTTAAAGTTCTCTGGAAGAAAAGTAGTTTTAAAAGTAATTCATGTATAGGGACTTCCCTGGTGGCGCAGTGGTTAAGAATCCGCCTGCCAATGCAGGGGACACGGGTTTGAGCCCTGGTCTGGGAAGATCCCACATGCCGTGGAGCAACTAAGCCCGCGAGCCACAACTACTGAAGCCCGTGCGCCTAGAGCCTGTGCTCCTCAACAAGAGAAGCCACTGCAATGAGAAGCCGGCACATCGCAATGAAGAGTAGCCCCTGCTCACCACAACTAGAGAAAGCCTGTGCACAGTAACAAAGACCCAACACAGCCAAAAATAAATAAATAAATAAATTTTTTAAAAAAGTAATTCGTGTATAGATGTAGACCATTTGGAAGATAAAAACCTGATTTTTTTACCACCTAGAAATATTACTGTTTGTGAATTTTCCCTTTACTATTGCTTCTCTGTATCTTTAATATGTAGGCAGTATATAGGGTAGTAGTTAAGAATGGGGATTCTAGATTAAACCTCCTGAGTTCAGATTTCTGTTCTACCACTTATTGGCAGTGTGATTTTAGCAAATCACTTAATTTCTCTGAATCTTGAGTTTCACATCTTTAATGTGGGGATAGTAAAAGTAAACATTATTGTTTGCTTTGTGCCAGGTACTTTGCTAAGTATATTATATGTAAAATCTTAATTTTCATAACGTCTCTACTTAGGAGCTACTTAGTGCCTTTAAGAGGATAAATTAAATAATGGATGTAATATACTTAGTATAGTGCTTAAGGCACAATAATGTGCTTAAGGCACATTACTTATTTTTTTTTCAAAATTGCATTTATACAATATAGTCAACCTGTTATTAAAGCTTTTATTGTGGCAACATCCCCATGCCATTGATATTCTTGGAAAATGAAAATTTTTAAATGGCTTTAAAGAAGTTCATCAAATGGATTCATTTAGTCACCTCTCTAGTGATAGACCTTTAGATCATTAAATGGTGTTATGAACATATTTGTTATGATTATTTCTTTAATTCCCAGAGGTAGAATTGAGTCAAAGGGCAGGAATATTTTTAAGGTTCTTTTTTTGTGTGTGTGTGCTATGTTGGGTCTTCGTTGCAGGTTCTTGATACTTTGTCCTGCATTGCTTTCCAGAAATGTGAATCAGTATACATTCTTATTTCTCATACATTCTTTTTTAAAATATTTATTTGGCTGTGCCGGGTCTTAGTTGCGGCACGCGGGATCTTCATTGCAGCATGCAGGCTCTTTAGTTGTGGCATGCGGGATCTGGTTCTCTGACAAGGGATAAAACCTGGGCCCCCTGCATCGGGAGCGCAGAGTCTTAACTACTGGAGCACCAGGGAAGTCCCTATTATTATTATTGTCTGAGTAATTTTACTTCTTGTCTTTGTTTCCTCAGCTAAAAGTATAGGCTTTACTTCCATGGTTTCTTGCAGTTCCAAATTCTATTTCTGTAACCCTGGAGTAGGGTTAAGTTTTAAATTATTGTAGGTTGATTACTTTTTGTATCTTTGATGCCATTTTAGCAGTCTTTGACATCTAATTAATTTCAGTGGTTTATCAGATTAATTATATGGAAAAGTAAAAAATGTTTATTTAGTTCATATTAAAATGAAAAGAGACTGACCAACAAACTCCAAGTGTTGGTGAGGATGTTAACAACACATATTGCTGGTGGGAAAGCAAAATGTTGTGGCCAGTTCGTACTTAGAAAGTTAAATGTATGTTTACCAGCAATCCCTATCCTAGGAATTTACCTAAGATAAATGCAAACACATGTGCTAACAATGACACATACAAATAATGTTCATAACAGCTTTATTCATATTAGCCAGAAAATGGAAAAACTCAAGTGAACATCAACTGAAGAATGGATAAACAAATTGTATTATATCCATACACTTGAATGCTACTCAGCAATAACGTCGATGAATCTGAAAGGCATTATACTCAATGAAAAAAGCCAGCCACCAAAGGCCATATGATTCCATTTATAAGAAGTTCTAGAAAAGACAAAACTATAGTGACAAAAATTGGACCAAGGGTATTGGGAACTTTTTGGGGGTGATGGAAATATTCTTGATTGTGGTGGTGATATCAAGACCGTATATACATATATCAGAACTGTACCTTTAAAATGGGTGGATCTTACTGAATGTAAATTACACCTCAGTGAACCCTATTAGAAGGTATTTAGAACAGTTATTTGGCTTCAGTAGCAAATTAATATTTATTGATATATACCAGAGAACTATATAATTGGTATCTTATGATTAAGGAATTTGCAATATTATTAGAAAGAAAATATAGTTTACAGAGTGCTTATATCTCTTAGAAAATAATACTGAACCTCAGATACAAGTATGGTCAGTTCTGCTATAACACAACATGTGTGTTCCTAAAAAAATCACCATGTTATGCTTAATTATGTAGTGAAAACTACAGGGCTTATGGGAAAAATGGGGTTAGGAGCCCAACACTCAAAAACTTCAGTGTCACATAAAAAAAGATAGGAACCTAATAAAAACAGCATAGTTTTACACATGTTAAATGATTAATAAATATATAAATATTACAATAAATACAGAACTTACTGAAAGAGACCTTAGGTTTGTTGTGGAAGTTGATTTAGTGGGAGTTATTGTGAAGTGACAAAAGACAGGTTATCTAAAATCAGATAGAAAACTTTAACACCAGATGTGGTTGGGCATGCATAACACATGCAGTGAACTAAGGTAGCTAATATATGTTTAAGGTGTGTGTGTGTGTTTTGTTTATTCTTATATGGCTTGGTGTTTTAAAATGTAGGTTTTACTATTTTTCAGGTATGATGAGACCAACAGTTCAGAAGATGACTGTCATTGAAAAGATAGTTTGTTTCAGTTCCCAAGAGGAGGTGGGACACCAAGCCATCTCAGGCCACACAGGGAAGCACCAGGTTGGTCAGGAGGCAGAGGGAGCAGGAGGAAAATATGGCAAGAACCTTTATTGTGGTTTCTGTGGGAGGAAATGGGCGAGGCAGGTTAAGAAGTTTTAGGATTGGCTACTTTTAATAATTCAGTGGTCTCTGAGCTATAGGGGCTGTCCTAAGGAAGGGTCTGGTACCTGGCCCTGGAGTGATTAGGGCAGGGGAATACTGGCCTGGAGTGTAAGAGCTAGGTAAAAGAGGTAGTTGGAAATAATGGATTTTGGATTGATTGGTTTACATACGAAAGATATGATCTCAGGTTAGTTGTTTGCTGTCTCTAAGAATTGACTGGCCCTGAGAGGACCAGAACATTGAAAATACAGAAAATAAGAAAACACAATTAATAGACTTGGTTCAGCTGGGTGCAGTTTGCTGCACTCATCTAGTGTTTCTCAGGGATGAAATTGCACATAAGTAAATGAATAATTCACATTGTACTACAATTGTTTTAAAAATAAATGTTATAGCAGAACTGACTGTACAAAGTAGGATACAGTATTTGAGTCACCATTCCCTCCTTTGCAAAATTAATTATGCAAATTCTATTATATAGATTTTACATTAGTGTAATTCCTTGGGACATGACTGTATTTGTAAGCAAAACAATTTAATGGTAGATTTGATCTTGGGAAAGTAATCACAGATTTAAATTTTAACTTAGAGAAAAATTTTGTCTTAGAGTACGTGCTCAGTGTAATTCAAGCAATTAAGCTGGGTAATATGTGGGAGTGAGAGACAAGATGGTGGAGTAGAAGGACCTTGAGCTCACCTCCTTTCCCAAGCACACCAAAATCACAACTAACTGCTGAACAAGCCATCAATAAAAAAGACCGGAACCTACCAAAAAGGTATTCTATATCCAAAGACATTAAGAAGAAACCACAATGAGACAGCTGGTAGGAGGGGTGCACTTGTGATATAATCAAATCCCATACCACCTGATTGGGCGACCCACAAACTGGAGAATAATTGTATTTCAGAAGTTCTCCCATAGGAGTGAGAGCTCTAAGCCTCACGTCAGGCTCCCAAGCCTAGGCGTCCGGCATTGGGAGGAGGAGCCCCCAGAGCATTTGGCTTTGAAGGCCATTAGGGCTTGATTACAGGAGCTCAATAGGACTGGAGGAAACACAGACTCCACTCTTGGAGGGTGCACACAAGGTCTCGTGCACACCAGGACCCAGGGCAAAAGTAGTGATTTCCTAGGAGCCAGACCTACCAGCTGGTCTTGGAGGGTCTCCTGGGGAGGCAGGGGGTGGCTGAGGCTCACCCTGGGGCATGGACGCTGGTGGCAGAGATATCAGGTAATGTTCTTCTGTGAACTCTTGCTTGAGGCAGACATCTTGCTTGGGTCATTAGCAGCAAGACCTGGCCCCACCCAGCAGCTTGTAGGGTCCAGTGCTGGGATGCTTCAGGCCAAACAACCAACAGGGTGGGAACACAACCCCACCCTTTAGCAGACAGGCTGCCTGAAGACTTCCTGAGCCCACAGCCACCTCTAGACACAGGCCTTGACATGGCCCTGCCCACCAGAGGGCCTAGACCCAGCTCCACCCACCAATAGGCAGACACTGGCCCCTCCCACCAAGAAGTCTGCACAAGCCTCTAGACCAGCCTCACCCAGTAGGGGGCAGACACCAGAAGCAAGATGGGTAATATGTAGGAAGCAGATAGATTTGAAGTTATTTTGAAATCTACATGGAAATAACTGTTATATGCTTAATAAAATTATTTTTATTTTTTAAAAAATGAATTATCTGCTTTTATAATTGGAATGAGTTTAAAAATATCTACCCTTACCTAAACTTGCATAGAGTCTTAGAAATAAATGAAATGATAGGGTATTTAAATAGTCATTCAACAAACTGTTCTTTTTTTGATTGGCTGTGTAAAACTGTTAGGCTCTATGTATGCAGGAGCTCTAGAACCTTATGATACCGCCTGGGAATATAAGGCATGTAAACAACGAGATTAAAAATATTTATTAAAATAGAGATACAAAATGAAAATTTATATAGTAAAGAGAAAGGAATCACTAATTTCAAATTGAAGTTCTGAAGCTGTATTGGAAATAGTAGGATAGGTTGGTTAAGAATGTAGACAGTATTTCAGGTGTCATGGAGGCTTTTGCTGGACATTGCTATGATTAAGGGATAGATACACTAAGAGAAAAGACTGGAAAGGAAGGATTTGGCCAGATTGTGGAGTTCTTGAATGCCTTATATACCATTTGAACTTTATTCTTTAAGTGTTATGTTATTATTTGAATTTAATAAAAAGGTGAGCAATAATTTTGTGACTTTCTTAAGAATTTCCTGGGAATACCCTGGTGGTCCAGTGGTTAGGAATCTGCACTTCCACTGCAAGGGGACATGGGTTTGATCCCTGGTCAAGCAGCTAAGATCTCACATGCCGCCCAGCATGGCCAAAAAAAAGAATTTCCTGCCTTAGTTTGTGCTTATATATATTAATGAAAAAATTAGAGAAACAGTAAGAAAGATGAATTGGAGAGAATGAAACTACAAACAGTCCAGATAGGAGGTATTGCATTAGTCTAGGTGAGATATGATTAAGGCCTGAACTAGGCTACCCACAGTGAATAGAGGAGATGCAAGTCTGTTGGGTTTACCAATGTATTAGCTTGATGTTAGAGGAGAAAAAGAGGAAGGGAAAAAATTTAAAAGGTCACATCTAGTTTTTTGGGTTTTTTTTTTAAACATCTTTATTGGAGTGTAATTGCTTTACAATGGTGCGCCAGTTTCTGACTTACAACAAAGTGAATCAGCTGTACACATACACACATCCCCATATCTCCTCCTTCCTGTGTCTCCCTCCCACCCTCCCCATCCCACCCCTCTAGGTGGTCACAAAGCACCAAGCCGATCTCCCTGTGCCATGCGGCTGCCTCCCAGCAGCCATCCATTCTACATCTGGCAGTATACACAAGTCCATGCCACTCCCTCACTTTATCCTAGCCCACCCCTCCCCCTCCCTGTGTCCTCAAGTCCACTCTCCACATCTGCGTCTCTATTCCTGTCCTGCCCCTAGGTTCTTCATAACCATTTTTTTTCTTTTTTTTTTTTTTTAGATTTCATATATATGTCAGCATACGGTATCTGTCCTTCTCCCTCTGACCCACTTCACTCCGTATGACAGAGTCTAGGTCCATCCACCTCACTACAAACAACTCAATTTCGTTTCTTTTTAGGTCACATCTAGTTTTCTGACCTCGGAGGCACAAGGAATAGCCATGCCATTATCCTGGGTGGGAAATGCAAGATGGATTTGCTGAGTGGAATTGTGGGGTCATATGGTAATTCTGTGTTTGACTTTTTGAACTGCCAAACTTTTCCACAGTGGCTGTACCATTTAGCATTCCTACCAGCAATGTGTGAAGGTTCCAATTTCTTAACATCCTCCATAACACCTGTTATTTTCTGCCTCTTTGATTATAGCCATTCTAGTGGGTGTGGCATGGTATTTCATTGTAGTTTTGATTTGTAATTAATAGTGATGTTGAGAATTTTTTCATGTGCTTATTGACCATTTGTGTATCTTCTTTGGAGAAATGTCTGTTCAAATCCTTTGCCCATTTTTAATTGAGTTATTTAATTGGATTAACCCAGTTAACAGTTCTTTTTAAAAATATTTATTTATTTGGTTGCACCGGGTCTTGGTTGTGGCATGTGGGTTCCTTAGTTGAGACACACAGCCTCTTTAGTTGTGGCATGTAAACTCTTAGTTGTGGAATGCATGTGGGATCTAGTTCCCTGACCAGGGATTGAACCTGCGCCCCCTGCATTGGGAGTGTGGAATCTTAACCACTGCGCCACCAGCGAAGTCCCAAGAGTTCTTTATATGTTCTGGATACTAGATCCTTATCAAATATATTGCTTGCAAATATTTTCCCCCATTCTGTGGGTTGTCTTTTTACCTTCTTGATAGGTGTCCATTGATGCACAAAAGTTTTTAAATTTTGATGAAGTCCATTTTATCTATTTTTTCATTGCGTGTGCATTTGGAATCATATCTGAAAAACTGTTGCCTAATCCAGGGTCTTGCAGGTTGTCACCCATGTTTCCTTCTAAGGGTTTTATCGTTTTAGCTTTTGCATTTTTGGTCCATTTGGATTTAAATTTTATATATGGTGTGAAGAAGAGGTACAAATTCATTCTTTTTTGGATGTGGATATCCAATTATCTCACCAACTTTTGTTGAAAAGACTTCTTTTCCCACTGAATGGTCTTGACACCTTTGCTGAAAATCATTTGACCATATATGTATGGGTTTATTGTCCCATACATTTGACTGTAAATATGGACTCTCAGTTCTTTTCTGTTGGTATATATGCCTGTCCTTATGCCAGTTCCACACTGTCTTGATTACTGTAGCTTTGTAGTATGCTTTGAAATTGGGCAGGGTGAGTCTTCCAATTTTGTTCTAAATTCTTAAAGATTGTTTTGGTTATTCTGTGTCACTTGCAGTTACACATGAATATTAGAAAGAACTTGTTCATTTCTGCAAAATGACAGCTTGGAAACTGTTAGGGATTACTTTGAATCTATATATTAGTTTAGGTGGTATTACCATTTTATGTGTTCCAATCCATGAACACATGATGTTGTTCCATTTATTTAGGTCTTTAATTTCTTTCAACAATGTTTTGTCATTTTCTAAGTCTTGCACTTTGGTTAAATTTATTCCTAAGTACTTTTAAAATATATTATTATTAATATTTGTTTTATTTTAGTGACATTGTAAATGGAATTGTTAGTTTCATTTTCGGAATATTCATTGCTAGTGTATAGAAGTACAACTGATATTTGTGTATTGATATATCCTGAAACTTTGCTGAACTCATTTGTTCTAATAGTTTTTTGTGGATTCTTTAGGATTTTCTATGTATAAGATTATGTCATTTGTGAAAAGAGATAATTTTACTTCTTTTCCAGTCTAGATGCCATTTATTTCTTTTTCTTGTCAAGCCCTGACTTGAACTTCCTGTACAATGTTGAATAGAAGTATTGAGAGCCACATCCTTGTCTTGTTCCTGATTTTAGGGGGCAAGTTTTCAGTCTTTCACCATTAACTATCATGATACCTGTGGGTTGAGGAAATTCCATTCTTTTCCTAGTTTGTTGAGTGTTTTTATCATGAAAGGGTGTTGGATTTTGTCAAATGCTTTTTCTGCTTCTGTTGAGATGATTGTTTTTTCTTTCATCTTATTAATATGGTATGGTACACTGATTTATTTTCATATACTACCCTGACATTCCTAGAATAAATCTCATTTGCTCGTGGTATATCTTGTTGAAAATTTTTGTATCTGTACTTATAAGGGATATTGGTCTGTAATTTTCTTTTACTGTGATATTTTTAAAAAATATTTATTTATATATTTGGCTCTGCCAGGTCTTAGTTGCGAGTGGGATCTTTAGTTGCAACATGTGGAATCTTCAGTTGAGGCATGTGGGATCTAGTTCCCTGACCAGGGATCAAACCTGGGCCCCCTGCATTGGGAGCACAGAGTCTTAGCTACTGGACCACCAGGGAAGTCCCTCCCTAATCTTAATTATAAAGATTTTAAGTACTTGTTACATCTAAGATGTGAAAGGTGCACAAAAGTTTCACATGGTTAGTCTAATTGGAGTAACTAATAAGGTTGTGTAAGTAAGGACCTTTTTTTTTAATACATTTTAAAAATTTGTTTTATTTATTTTTGGCTGCATCGAGTCTTAGTTGCCGCACGTGGGGTTTTTTTGTTTGTTTGTTTGTTTTGAGGCACTTGGGCTATTTCATTGTGGTGCGCCGGCTCCTCTCTAGTTGTGGCATGTAGGTTTTTTCCTCTTCTCTAGTTGTTTTTTCTCTTCTCTGTCGCAGGCTCCAGGGCGTGTGGGCTCTGTAGTTGTGGCGTGTGAGCTCCAGAGCACGTGGGCTCTGTAGTTTGCGGCATGCAGGCTCTCGTTGAGGTGCGCAAGCTCAGTAGTTGTGGCTCTCAGGCTTAGTTGCCCCGTGGCATGTGGAATCTTAGTTCCCTGACCAGGGATCGAACCTGCGTCCCCTGCATTGCAAGGCGGATTCTTTACCAGTGGATCACCGGGGAAGTCCCTGTAAGGCCTTTCTTGAAAAGAGTATTACCTGTATCTCTCTTCAAAATTAAAAGAATAATAATACATGCATTCGGGGAATAAAAACTTGAAAGGTAGAAAGGATTCATAGGAAAAAAAAAAGTCTCCTAAACACCCCTATTTCTGATGAATCCCTCCATAGATTACCTGTGTGTATACAGATATATTTTTTATTTTTATATAAATGGTTACATATTACTTATACACCTATATCTTGTTTTATAAAAAAATTGAATCTTCATATCTTTATCAATGCTCAAATTAAACAATATTCATAATACTGCCCTATGCATTCTCTCCTACCCAACAACCCAGTGACTTCTTTAATAATATTATTTTTGCTTTTCACCTTTCTCTTCATTTCAGTTTGAAGTAGTAAACAGTGGTTCAGGTAATTGATTCTGTATTTCCCACCACTAATTTGCCCTGTGATTTTGAGAAAAGGCATGTGACCTTTTGAAACCAAATACTCCTTTTTGAAACCAAATACTCTCTTAATTTCTTCCAACCTTAAACTTTTGTAATTATAATGTATAATATTTACAAGTAGGTTGAAGCACCAGGCATCAAATCAGTTCTCTGTCAGTTAAGGTTGATGTGAATTCCTGTAATGTCAAATTTATCTTACTGATGACATTTCTCAGTTATTGGTAAAGTGATTTGTGTATATGTGTGTTTCTTTTGAGGGAAGACATAGTAGACAGTGTAATCTGTCTCTGCCGATTCTGTGTAAAGAGACAATTTTCCTTTCTCTAAAGTAATTGAACATTTGACTAAGTTGGCTGGTTTCTAAGCCTGAACCCTCTGAGTAACATGTAGGGAAAAGGGCGTTATGGTATTGAAGCAGTTGCTTAAGACCAACAATGTCCTTTTTGTGAAAATCTGAAGGTTCTTAAAAGATGGAATACTATGACATCATCACCGTTCCTCCAAGGAGCATTCCTCAAGTAATACTGAATATGCTGTGATTATCAGCACCCTTCCCCCATCTTCTTTCTGTGGCTTGACTGATGTTATTGTCAATTATTTGACTGTGGTTTGCAAATGTGGAGCAGTTACTTAATTCTGAAAATCCTTTTGGGTCTGAGATTTTAAAGTATATTGGGTTTTTATTCTAGTTTCATCAGCTTTCTTGGCGATCTATGTTTTAGGATTGAATAAAATGGTATCACCTACAAAAATTATGTATCTTTTACATTCAGCCCTCAGTAGCTTAATAAATGATATGCTTCTCTGATCTGTTTTTGTGGAACCAGAAACAAATTAGATCTCATTTGCTGTTTATAGGATTGTTAATGTCTTTTACTCTTCTCTTTTAGTAGGAAGGATATGGTGAATTACAATAATATTTTCCCCGAAGGACAGATTAGGTATCTTTAAAATGTAACCTAATAGCCTATTTTTTGTTTTTTCTTTGAAGAAGATTGTATATGCAGTCTCATAGTACCTTTAAGAACTTTTTACAAATATTTATATCTTTTAAGCCTGATCTGTAGTTTATCAAGCTGTATTAGTCCTGTACTTTGGGTATTCATGTACCTAATATTCATTTTCAGCAGAAATTATGGAGTTTATGATTAGGGTTGCTGTGAAAGTTCCTCTGTGCTGTTTTCTTTTCCTAGTTTTTCATGACAGCTTATAAAAATGGACAAGATTCAAATCAAGTACCTTTGTCGGTTTTACATTGATGACTCTATTGTAGCAATGTTCTGCATGGGTACAGGGCAACCAGGATGATGCTGATTTTTATAATAAAGTACTTTACTTTTGGAAATTTGAGGATGTATAGAAAAGAAGCAGGTATGCAGTGGATACTATTAACTCTAGCTTAACAGTGTAATGATATATTTCAGGGATTTCTAACTTTATTGGCATTCTCGCTTTTTATACATTTTATGTTCATCTCTTCTGTCTTCTAACAATCCAAAGAATATGCACAAATGTTGTTGGATTTTTTTAATCTTTTTTCCTGGTTGTAGAAATCAAACATATGATTATTGTTGAAAATTTGGAATGTAAGAAAGCTATATAGACTTGTGAATGTTTTTCAAAATACCAGCCATAATTAACTAAAAATAATCCATATGATTTTGTTGTATTGCCCTCTTTGCAAAAACTACAGTTGAGTCTCAAACAACATGGACTTGAACTGCACGGGTCCACTTCTGTGCAGATATTTTTCAGTAAATACATGTATGTACTGTCAATGTATTTTCTCTTCCTCATGATTTTCTTAATAACATTTCCTTTTCTCTAGCTTACTTCATTGTAAGAATATAGTGTATAATGTATATAACATACAAAGTATGTGTTAATTGACTTTATGTTATCAGTAAGGCTTCTGTTCAACAGTAGGCTATCAGTAGCTAAGTTTTGGGGGAGTAAAATCAAACATAGATATAGAAAATTCACAAAATAAATGAATTTGTTTAATGAACTATTGTAAATGAGATCCCGTATCTAAGGCAAGAAATAGAACTTTGCCAGCCAGTCCAGAATTTCCTCCATGTGTCTCTTCCCAATCACAACTCCCCCTTTCCCGTAAAGTAACCACTATCATGACTTTTTTTTTTTTTTTTTTTTTTTGCGGTACGCGGGCCTCTCACTGTTGTGGCCTCTCCCATTGTGGAGCACATGCTCTGGACGCGCAGGCTCAGCGGACGCGCATGGCTCACGGGCCTAGCCGCTCCACGGCATGTGGGATCTTCCCGGACCGGGGCACGAACCCGTGTCCCCTGCATCGGCAGGCGGATTCTCAACCACTGCGCCACCAGGGAAGTCCTATCATGACTTTTATAGTGATAACATCTGGGAGTTTCTTTATAGTTTTATCATTCAAGTATGCATCTCTGTACTCCATTATTGAGTTTTGAGAGTTCTTTATATATTTTATCTATTTTGAGATATGTGACTTGAAGTAATTTTCCCAGTCTTTGGCTTGACTTCATTCTTTTCTTTTAAAAGTGTCCTTTGCAAGAGTAAAAGTTTTTGATTTTGATGAAGTCCAAATGATCAGTTTTGACTTTTATGGATTATACTTCTGGTGTCAAATCTAAGAACTCTTTAACTAACCTAAGGTTACAAAGATTTTCTCCTGTGATTTCTTCTCAACGTTTTGTAGCATTAACTTTTTAACATTGAGATAAATGAACCATGTTTGGACTTAATTTTTCTGTAAGGTATGAGGTATGAGTCAGAGTTCATTTTTATACATATGGATGTCCAGTTGCTATGACACCATTTTTCAAAAAAGATTATCTTTTTTCTGTGTTGTACCTTTGTCAAAAATCAATTGACCAGGGACTTTCTGGGTGGCGCAGTGGTTAAGCATCTGCCTGCCAGTGCAGGGGACGCGGGTTTGATCCCTGGTCTGGGAAGATCCCACATGCCACGAAGCAACTAAGCCCGTGCGCCACAACTATTGAGCCTGCGTGCTAGAGCCCGAGAGCCATAACTACTGAGCCCACACGCCGCAACTACTGAAGTCCGCACACCTAGAGCACATGCTCAGCAACAAGAGAAGCCACCACAACGAGAAGCCTGTGCACCGCAACGAAGAGTAGCCCCCGCTCGCCACAACTAGAGAGAAGCCCACATGCAGCAACAAAGACCCAACCCAGCCAAAAATAAATAAATAAATAAAAATAAATAAATAAATTAAAAAAAAATTGTCTTGACTAATTTGGATACTTTGCCTTTTTATGAACATTTTACAATCAGTTTTTTGATATGTACAAAAACATTCTGTTGGATTTTGATTGAGATTGCTTTGAATCTATGAATTGTCAAATTTTTAAATCAGTTTGGGAAGGATTGACCTTATAACAATATTGAATCATTCAGTTCATGAACATGGTACATCTGTTTAGTCAACTTTGATTTATTTCATCAGGGTTTTATCGTTCTTACTATATAAATTCTACTCCAATATTTTATTATTTTTATTATTTATTTTTTTTGTGTGGTACTTGGGCCTCTCACTGCTGTGGCCTCTCCCGTTACGGAGCACAGGCTCCAGACGCACAGGCTCAGTGGCCATGGCTCACGGGCCCAGCCGCTCCGCGGCATGTGGGATCCTCCCAGACCAGTGCACAAACCCATGTCCCCTGCATCGGCAGGAGGACTCTCCACCACTGCGCCACCAGGGAAGCCCCTACTCAAATATTTTAGACTTATATCTGAATATTCCATTTTCTTCCCTTGCTGTTTTGTATGTTCCTTGGGGGTTTTTTGTGTACACAGTAATGTCTGCAGCTAGAGGTGTTTTTTTTCTTCCTTTCTGTTATTTATTCCTTTTCTTTCTTTTTCTTTACTTATAAAACTTCTAGTGTGATGTTGGATAGGAGTGATTATAGTGGAGATTCTTACCTTGCTTTCCCTATATCTTTAGGGGAAAGCTTTCCGTCTTGAATCATTAAGTATGGTGTTAGTTGTAGTTTTTTGTAGATAGCATTAACCAGGTTAATGCCGTTCCCTTCTATTCCTAGTTTTCTGAGAGTATTTGCCATGAATGGATGTTGAATTTGTGAAATCCTTTTTCTGCCTCTGTTGATATGATCCTGTGTTTTTTCTTCTTTAGTCTGTTTAGAATGGGAGAATTATGTTAATTTTTGACTGCTGAATCAGCCTTGCATTTCTGGGATAAATGCTACTTAGTTGTGATGTAGTATCATTTTTATATATTTCTGGATTTGATTTGCTAATTTAAAAACATTTTTTATTGAAGTATAGTTGAATTACAATGTTGTGTTAATTACTGCTGTACAGCAAAGTGACTCAGTTATACATATATATACATTCTTTTTCATATTCTTTTCCATTATGGTTTATCACAGGATATTGAATATAGTTCCCTGTGCTATACAGTAGGACCTTGTTGTTTATCCATTCTATATGTATCAGTTTGCATATGCTAATCCCAAACTCCCAGTGCAACCCTCTCCCACCCCACCTCCCCCTTGGCAACCACCAGTCTATTCTCTATGTCCCTGATTCTGTTTCTTTTTCATAGATAGGTTCATTTGTGTCATCTTTTATTTTTTAGTTATTATTATTTTTTAAATTTATTTATTTGGCTGCATGCAGAATCTTCGTTGCGGCATCCGGGGTCTGTTTCCCTGACCAGGGATCAAACCCGGACCCCCTGTATTGGAAGGGCAGAGTCTTAACCACTGGACCACCAGGGAAGTCCCTGTGTCATCTTTTAGATTCCACATATAAATGATACCATATGGTATTTGTCTTTCTCTTTCTGACTTACTTCGCTTAGTATGATAATCTCGAGTTGCATCCATGTTGCTGTGATTTGCTAATATTTTGTTGAGGATTTTAGCTATTATCTTCATGAAGGATATTAGTCAGAAATTTTCCCTTTTTTTTTTTCTAATGTTCTTGTCTGGTTTTGATAGGGTAGTTGTGGCCTCATAAGATTAATTGGGAATGTTCTCTCATAATTTGAAGAGGTTATGTAGAATTGGTATTATTCTTTTAATGTTTGATAGAATTTGACAATGAAACTGTCCAGTTTCAATGGACTGGAGTTTTCTATGTGAAAATATTTGAATTTAACTTCTTTATATACATATGTCTATTCTTTCCTATTCTTGATTATTTCTTCTTGATTGAGTTTTGGTAGTTTATATCTGTCAAGTACTTTACTTCATCTATATTATCAAATTTATCAGCTTAGAGCTGTTCATTGTACTTCCTTATCCCTTTTAATGTCATAGGGTCTATGGGAATATTCCCCCCTTTGATTTCTGTTTTTGGTAATTTGATTCTGTTCTTGTTTTCGTTGGTTAGTTGGGCAGAGGTTTCAGTGTTATTGATCCCGCTGTCCTGTCCCCCTGACCCACACACCAAAAAACAGCTTTTGGTTTTATTGATTTTTCTCTATTGGCTTTTTGTTTTCTAATTTCATTGATTTCTACTCTCTTCTTTAGTGTTTACTTCCTTACATTTATTTTTGGTTTTATTTGCTTTTCTCTTTCTAGGTCCTTAAGGTGGAGGCTTAGATTACTGGTTTGAGATCTGTCTTGTTTTTCCAATACAGAATCAGTGTTTCTATGTAAACACTGCATTAGCTGTATCCTACAAGTTTTATGTTGTATTTTTATTTTCACTCAACTCATTCTTTTCTAATTTTCCTTGAAACTTCTTTATTGAACCATGGGTTACTTGGGAAAAAAACCAAGTCTTTATGTGATAATTCCAACATGAGTCATTTCAAAATAAATTTTTTTTAAGTTATCTTTCTGTTAGTGATTTTAAGCTTAATTACACTATGGTCAGATTACTTATTTTATATGAATTGAAAATTTTCACGCTGAAGATATGTTTTATGGCTCAGAATATGATCTCTCTGTGGGACTTTCATATATGCACTTGAAAAGAATGTATATTCTGTCAGGTGTAGTATTCTGGAAATGTCATTAGGTCAGGTTGATTGATAGTGGTGTTCTACAGTGTTGTTCTGTGTGTTTTCAGACTGCTTTTTCTTTCAATTTCTGAGAGGAGTGTTGGAGTCTCCCAGTATAATTATAGACTTGTCTTATTTCTCTTTTCATTTGTATCAATTTTGCTTCATTTTATTTGAAGCTCTTTTGTCAGGTGAATACAAATTTAGGATTTGATAGTGGAATCCTCTCATTATGTAATGTCCCTCCTTATCCCTTGTGATTTTCCTAGTTCTCAAGTCTGTTTTGTCTGATATTAATGTAGCCACTCTAGATTTCTTTTGTTTAATATTTTGCATTTCTTTTAGAGCAGATCTGCTGGGAACGGATTCTCTTTGTTTTCCCTTAGGTAAGAATCTCTCTCTCTCTCTTTTTTGGCTTTCATTGGTAAAGAAGATAGATAAAGGATTCTGTTCTGGGTTGGCAGTTCTTTCCTTTTATCACCTTTAAAAGCTGTTATTCTACTTTCTGTGGACTTCATTGTTTTTTATGAAAATCTGTGGTCATTCAAATTTTTGTTTATTTTTGTTTTTTAGCATTTTGATTATGATGTGTCTAGGCCTGATTTTCTTTGAATTTTTCCTGTTTGGGGTTTACTGAGCTTCTTGAATCTCTAAATTTATATCTTTTGTCAAATCTGGGAAGTTTTCTGCCATTACCAAGAAAGTTTTTTTTCTCTACCAATTTATTTTTCCTCTCCTTATATGAATGCCAGTAATGTGAAACTTAGACAATTTGATATAGTCCTATGAGTTACTAAGGCTCCATTCATTTCATTCAATCATTTTTTCTTTTCCTCAATTTAGATAATTTCATTTGCTCTCTCTCCAAGTTTACTGACTCTTTCCTCTATCATCTATGTTCTGTGGTTGACCCCATGCAATGATTTTTTTTAAATTTCTGATACTGTATTTTTCAGTTCTGAATTTCCCATGAGGTTCTTTTTTTTATAGTTTCTCATTCTCTGCTGAGAATTTGTCTTTTCAGTTGTTTCAAGAGTGTTAACCATCATCTCATTTATTATGATTATACTAGCCGCTTTATCGTCTTTATGTGGGGATCTCCCTGGTGGTGCAGTAGTTAAGAATCCACCTGCCAATGCAGGGGATGTGGGTTTGAGCCTGTGTCCGGGAAGATCCCACGTGCTGCAGAGCAACTAAGCCAGTGCGCCACAACTACTGAGCCTGCGCTCTAGAGCACACGAGCCACAACTACTGAGCCCACACACCACAACTACTGAAGCCCGCGTGCCCTAAAGGCCTTGCACCACAACTACTGAGCCCACGTGCTACAACTACTGAAGCCCATGTACCCATAGCCTGGGCTCCACAACAAGAGAAGCCACCACAACGAGAAGCCCGTGCACTGCAACAAATAGTAACCCCCACTCGCTGCAACTAGAGAAAGCCCGAGCACAGCAACGAAGACCCAATGCAGCCAAAAAAAAAAAAAAAGTTTTTATGTGATAATTCCAACATGCATCATCTCAAAATAAGCATCTGTTGGTCCTCTTTTCCCTTGATAATTTGTCACATTTTCCAGTTGTGTGTGTGTGTGTCTGTTTTGTGTGTTTATTTGTTTTTGCATGTAGAGTAATTTTGGATTTTATCTTGGACATTTTGAGTATTGTCATTTCTGATCCTGTTACTGTCCTCTGGAGAGTGTTGATTTGTTTGTTTGTTTTAGCAGACACCTACCAGTTTAGATGGCAAGTTGTCTCACTTTCTGTGGGTGGTGGCTCTAATATCAGTTCTGTTTACAAAGCTTTGTTGTGCTCTTTGGATTTGCCCTGCATTGTGCCTCTCAGTGATAGTCTGGGACTTGGGCAGTGGTTTATATCATAGATTAGTTCTCTTTAGCGTAGCCTTTGCTGCACCTCTTTGAGACTGTTTTACACAAACGTAAATCATTATTTGTATTGGTTTGTACACAGAATTAGGGGATCTCTTTTCCAGCTCTCTCCTCTCCATGATTTCCCCCATACTCTTCAGTTTCCAGTGGCCTTTTTCCCAGTTCCAGAAAGACAGGTTTCTCTCAGAGCTTTTACACTTCTGCATTGTACAGTTCGCCATAACTGGGGCTGCCCTTAAGTGAAGTGGGGAAAGAAGAGAGAGGAGGAAAAAAAATAATGGGAATTCCCCTAATACTTTTTGGATGACGGAGAGTCTGTTTTCCCAGTTTTTCTGGCCAGAGAGATTGGTTTTCTCATCGGGTTTTTCTGTTGCTGGGGCAGTGCAATTCTATGGCTGAGGAGAGAAAAGAAAAGACCAAAAGAAGGCATTTCCCCCCACAATCTCCAGATCACAGGGTTCCCTTTTCCTGGTCCTTTGGACAGGGGGAGAATTTCTTTAAGTGTTTTCTTGTCAGCACCCTGAACATAGTTTTGTAACTGAGGCCACACTCTTCTGTCAGAGACGGGAGATAAAGGAGGAAAATGGAATCAGAAAACTCGTGGCCATACCCATTATTCTTTAAGTTTTGACTTCTCTACCCAATCATTTGTATTGCCTGTTTATGGCATGTTGATATATATCCTTGGGCCATTTATATTTTGGTGGATTAGGTATTTGATTAGTGATTTGGATGATATCTCTATCTTTAAGGAATAATAATAACGCTTAATTTTGGGTGCTCTGGATGTTTCAGTTTTTGCGTTCAACTCAATTTTTTGATATACAGATTTTTTTTAATGCATTAGTCTTTTGTAAGTTAAAGTACTAATAGCCTTTTGGATGTTCTCTCTCTTTGGAGTGTGTATTCTTCTAGTTTAAAAAGTATTCTATTTTATTTTTCTCAAATTAAAAATTTTTCAAAACGTTGAAAGTGGTTGCTGTAAAAATTCAGGTAATATAGATGTCTAGGTTAACAAGTAATGTTCTTCACAGCCCTACTTTATCAGAGAAAATAATAACATTTTAATACACATTCTTCCATACCTTGTTTATAAATTTGCTATATATATATCTTATATATATAAATATGTATATATACACATATATTTATATATACACACATATATATATCTTTAAAATTAATTTTTAATATTTGGCTGTGCTGGGTCTTCGTTGCGGCACGTGGGCTTCTCTACTTGTGGTATGTGGGATTTTAAGTTCCTGACCAAGGATCGAACCCGGGCCCCCGGCATTGTGAGCGTGGAGTGTTAACCACTGGACCACCAGCGAAATCCCTACATATATTTATCTTAGATTTTAAGACATTTATTTAACTTTTTTAAAGTTATTACTTTAATTGAGGTATAATATACATAAAGGCATCTATTTTAATATAGTTGGAGTTTTGACAAGAGTAATTCACTGCTGCAGTCAAGGTAATAGAAGATTCTATTATGCCAGAAAGTCCTTGTGAGCCCTTTCATGGTCAGTTCCCCTTTTCTTCCCCCAACTGACCCCAAACAACAGTGACTCTGTCACAATACTAGTTTTGCCTATTTGAGAATTTTTCAGGGGAATCATACAGTTTTTACTGTTTGGTTTCTGGTTTTTTTTGCTGGAGCATAATGCTTTTGAAATTCATCTGGGTTGCTGCATGGATCAGTAGTTTTATTCCTTTTTATTGCTGTGAAAAGAATTTCATTGTGTGAATGTATCACAATTTTATTATACATATATTTGTTGATAGATATTTGTATTATATGCAGTTTGGGGCTATTATGAATAAAGCTGCTGTGTACAAGTCTTTTTGTGTGCCTTTGTTTTCATTACTTTTGAGTAAGTGATAACTAGTTAAGGAACTGTTCCATCTCATGATAAATATTTATTTAACTTGATAAGAATCTGTTAAGCAGTTTTCCAGAACGGTTGTATCATTTCAAATTCCCATCAACAAGGTAATGAGTTCCAGTTCTTCACTTTGTTTTTTTTTGATCTTTTTATTTTTTTGGACATCTGCATGGCTTATGGGATCTTAGTTCCCTGACCAGGGATTAAACCCGGGCCCGCTGTAGTTGGAAGTGAGGAGTCCTAAGCACTGGACTGCCAGGGGATTCCCCTAGTTCCTCACTTTGTACATTTATCATTTCTTATATTTTGTATAAGTATTTTTGATATGGATTCTTTAAGTGGGAATTTTGTGTGAAATGGTAAGTGCATATTTGATTTTGCTAGATTTTTCTCCACAGGTTTTGTACTGTTTTTGCATTACCACTGCTACTATATGAGACTGCAGATTTCTCTTCCACTCCACCATCAGTGTGTGGTGAATTTTTGCCATTCTGATAGGTACAAAATGAAATCTTAGGATAGTTTTAATTTGTATTTCTTATACTTTGAGTGATGTTGAATGTATTTTCATAGATTTCATGGTTGTTTCTTTTCTTCCTTCCTCCCTTCCTTCCTTCCTTCCTTCCTTCCTTCCTTCCTTCTTCCCTCCCTCCCTCCCTCCCTCCCTCCCTC
>NW_020172446.1:4376915-4405638 GCF_003031525.2 Neophocaena asiaeorientalis asiaeorientalis
TCCTTCCACCCACCCACCCATATCTCCTCCAGTTGGTGGTGGTGGTGGTGGTGTTTTCTTGGGGGGGGGGGTGCTGTTTTTAGAAACTACCAATTAAGAATGTAAGAATGTCAGGTTATTGTCTTTTTTTGTTTGTTTTTTTGAAATTCTTTACATATTAGGAATACTAACCCTTTGTAAACGTAAGTTTCAGACATTTTTTTCCAAGTTTATAATTTGTCCTTTTTGTCTGGAGTGTCTTTTTCCATGGCCCCTTCTCCCAAGTTTTTTTTTTTAACCTGTTAAATATATCTGTCTTTTTCCTTACTGTTTTGGATTTGGATCATAGTTAGGAAAGTTTCTACATTTCCTGATTACAGAGGAACTTACATTTCCTACTAGTACTTACATAGTTTCATTTTTCTAATTTTTGCATTTCTGACCCATATGTAATTCTGATATTACAGTTTGAGGAACAGGTGTTATTTTATTTTTTTCCAAATAGCTATTGGGGTCTCCCGGCAACACTTATTTTATCAAATACTTTTTTTTCTTCATTGATTTGAGAGGTTTGTTTAAGCCATTTAGCAGTAATGGTTATGTAAGGTATGTGATAGGGATATCATTATATAATTTTTTCCGAATGGGTTCTTAGTTTTCTTAACAAAATTTATTTCTTCTCCTTTAATTGTATGCTGAATTCCAAGATACACATACATGGGTTTGTTTCTGGACTCTTTTAGATTAATGGTTTACTTGTCTTATTTTAACATTCTACTGATAGCAATAGATTTGTATTATCTTTTGGTATTTGGTACAGCAGATTTTCCAGTTCCTTCATTTCTTTTTTCTCTGATTTTCTGGAGGGTGCTGTCCTTATGAATTTACTCTGTTTCTCTACTATTAACTTTAATATTTCACATATCATATTCTCATGTATACTATTTGGTAAATATTTGTGGAAATGAAATCATTTTAAGGGGTGTTAGAGAAGAATTAAGTGTATTCTTTTAGTTCAACAAATATTTATGTAATATTAACTGTTGGAGGTATGGTGTAGGATGTAGACAGGTAATATAAAGATGAATGAGACACATTGTGCCTACCTGTTTAGTTAAAATTTTACACATTACATTTAATCTAAATCTTGAAAGATTTTGAGTGGGAATTTGTTAGGCAGATAGGAATATGCAAATCATGGAACTGGTTAGAGAATTTTAATGTAAAATAATTCTTGTAATAAAGGTACTCTACCTTGATCATTCAGAGTTCTTAAATAAGTCTTAAGTAACACTGCAGGTTTTTTAAAAATAGGTGGATTAATTGAATAATAATACTTTTTATGGAATTTACTTCAATCTTCTATGATCACATATTCTTAGAACTATAATTGAAACACTTTGCAGGGAACTTGCAGAGCAGGAAAATTGGTAAATGTATATGGAGCAGCCTAGAAAGTGTGTTAGAAATGAAATACAAATTAATAATTTAAATGCTTTTATTGCAGTGGAGTGTTAATTTAAGGAGGTACAAAAGACATGTAAATATGTTTTATGTAGTTACAAAGAAGTTTTCTACCAAAAATTAAAATTGGTTCAGTTGACTTCACTAAAAATGAGACCAGTAGTTACCTGCTTAAAAGTTGTGTGAAGTGGGGGAGAATTGACTAGAGTCTAATGAAATCAATTAGGAGGTAAATGAAATACATTTTGGAGGGTTTTCTTTTTTTTTTTGATTGGTGAATTTATTTAGGTTAAAATAGCTGACATTTAATGTAGTGCTTACTATGCCTGAGTACTAGTCTATGCTTGTATTTATTAACTAATTTAACCTTCACAACCACTGTATTAGGTAGGATATTATTTTCACTTTACAGATTAGGAAAATAAGGCTACTCAAGTTCGCAGTTTATAAATAGTGTTGCTAGGATTCATATCCAGGTAGTAACATTCCAGAACCTAGATTCTGAAGTTTCTCAGTAATGACAGCCATTTTTTAAATTGGGTATCTGATATAGAGGAACTGATAGCAGAACCACCAGGGAATTTATTGGTTATCTGTAATGTCTACTTATCTAATGCAGCAGATTTGATAAAGGCCATATTTTAATGTGAATCAGGTTTACAGGGGAAGCAGTTGTCTGCATTAAATTCATTACTTTCTCCTACTGCATTTTTCTTTGGAATGTTTGTGTTAGAGTTGATTGAACACTGGCATATGGTATCTGAAAGGAAAAGAAAGACAGCTAACTGAGTTAAATCCTTTGTGTATTTTCTTATATTTGAAAATCATTAATAGATGGGAATCTTCCTGTTGTTAGAAACCTATTACTGGTACATCTTAAGTTGTCATGCATGTTTTTTTAATGGTTTGTGTGTTCTATTATCTCTTCTGCCAATGGGCTCACTAACTCAGAATTAGATAAGGATTAGATAAGCCTTCCAAGATATAAAGATTTATTTAATTTTTAAAAGTATATGTACAGTAATACCCTATGTATAGTAGGACTCATTTTTTTAAGCACCACAGGTGATCGTGATGATGAGCCAGATTTAGGAACTACTGCACTAGTAGATCACACTTCCTTCTCAGTGAAATTCTAGGCCTGAGATAATTTTATATATGCTATCAGAAAACGATCTTATACTAATTATTCTTAGCAGCTTTTGGTTTTCCTGACTTTTTTCTTTTCTTATTTCTCTACAATAGTTTATGCCAGCGTGGCTTCATTCATACAGATGAACCAAGGATTGGGATAGCAATATAAAATTAGAATCAGACAGCTGATTGCCCAGCAGGATGCCATCAACTAACCGTGCGGGCAGCCTGAAGGACCCTGAAATTGCAGAGCTCTTCTTCAAAGAAGATCCAGAGAAGCTCTTCACAGATCTCAGAGAAATTGGCCATGGAAGCTTTGGAGCAGTGTATTTTGTAAGTGTTAAAGGCTTAATGTCAGCGACCAGGATTTACCTAAAATCCAGTCCTGGCAAAATGAAAAACAATAATATAAAGAGACAGACAGAGGCCATAGTCCATTATAGTCACTTGCATAGGTGTGTGTGTGTATAATATGAAAATAGCTTTATTTATTGAGTTTCTTGGATTATTGAAAAAATGGAAACTAATATTATTTTACTTTGACTTAGTGTTTAGAATTTTTAGCACACTGTTTTTAGGAGTCATATGACTTGCATTGCTATAGAGTTAAATATTGCAGAACACTGACTTCTGTGAAGTTCCATACAGAGTCCGTTTTAGTTTTGTGGAAATCTAGGATTATTATTTGGCAGAAGGATATGTACCAAAGTTTTTTTTCTTGTGTGTATATGTGTGTATTTTGTACTTAAAAAACCCCCCAAAACACCAGATTTGTCATTTTAACCATTTTTAAGTGTACAATTTGTGGCATTAATTATACTCACAATGTTTACAACCATTACCACTATCTATTTTCAAAACTTTTTCATCACCCCAAACAGAAGCTCTATATCTATTAGCAATAACTCCTCATTTCCCCCTCTACCCAGCTGGTGGTAACCTCTAATCTACTTTTTGTCTCTATGAATTTGCCTAGTCTAGATATTTCATATAAGTGGAATCATACAATATTTGTACTTGCATATATAGCTAATTTCACTTAGCATAATGTGTAGCATAATCACTTGGTGGGTCTTTGATGTTGTAGCATGTATCAGTACTTCATTCCTTTTTATAGCTAAATAATATTCCATTGTTTGTATATGCCATGGTTTGTTTATCCATTCATCTGTTGATGGGCACTAGATTGTGTCTACCTTTTGCCTATTGTGAATAAATGCTACAATGAACATTGGTGTACAAGTATCTATTTGAGTCCCTGTTTTCAATTTTGGTATGTACCTAGAAGTGAAAATACTGAATTACATAGTAATTCTATGTTTAACTTTTTGAGGAACTGCCAAACTGCACCAGAGTGGCTGCTTCATTTCCATTCCCATCAATAATGTACCAGTGTTCCAATTACTCCATGTCCTTGCAAATGCCTATTATTGTCTGTTATTTTGACTTTAGCCATCCTACTAGGCCTGCAGTAGTATCTTGTAGTTTTGATTTGCATTTCCCTAATGACATATGTCGAGCATTTTTTCATGTGCTTATTGGCCATTTGTGTATCTTCTTTGGAGAAATGTCTGTTCAAGTCTTTTGCCTGTTTTAAAAGTTGGGTTTTTTGTCTCTTTGTCGTTGAGTTGTAAGGGTTCTTTATGTATTTTGAATATTAAATTATTGGATACATGATTTGAAAATATTTTCTTGCATTCTGTAGTTTATCTTTTCTCTTTCTTGATAATGTCGTTTGATATACAAAAGTTTAAACTTTGAATGAAGTCCAGTTTATCTATTTTTTCTTTCGTTGCTCATGCTTTTGCTATCATGTCTAAGAATTCATAGCCAAATCCAAGGTCATAAAGATTTACCCCTGTGTTTTCTTCTAAGAGTTTTATGGTCTTAACTCTTCTATTTAGGTAATTGATCCATTTTGAGTTAATTTTTGTATATGTTGTGAGGTGGAGGTCCAACTTCATTCTTTGCATATGGAAATCCAGTTGTCCCAGTACTATCTGTTGAAGAGACTGTGTTCCCCACTGAATTGTCTTGACATCCTTGTCAAATCACTTGGCCATATTGTATACATTTATATCTGAACTCTCTGTTCTATTCCATTTGTCTTTATGCTAGTACCACACTAGCATACTAGCATGTTTTGATTACTGTAGCTTTGTAGTGAGTTTGAGATCAGGAATAACTTTATTATTCTCTTTAAGGACAGTTTTGGCTATTTGGGACCCCTCTCAATTCTGTATGAATTTAAAGAGTAGCTTTTCCATTTCTGTGAAAAAGCCTGTTGGAATTTTGATAGGGATTGTTTAAATCTGTAGATCATGTTTGGTAGTATTGGCATGTTAACAATATTAAGTCTTACAATCCATGAACACAGCATGTCTTTCTAAACATTCATTTAGGTCTTATTTAATTTTGTTTAGCAATGTTTTTTACTGTTCAATGAACTATGTTCTGATGAACCTACATTGACGTAGCATACTCACCATAGTTTATATCAGGGTTCATTCTTAGTGTTGTACATTCTTTGGGTTTGGACAAATGTATGACAAGTATCATTATAGTATCATATAGAGTATTTTCACTGCCCTGAAAAAAGCTCTGTGTGCAGGTTTTTGTGTAGACGTAAGTTTGCAATTCCTTTAAGCAAATACCAAGTGCTATTGCTGGGTAAGTAAGAGTACGTTTAATTTTGTAAGAAACTGCCAAACAATGTTCTGAAGTGGCTGTACCATTTTGCATTCCTACCAGCAGTGAATGAGAGTTCATGTTGTTCTGCATCCTAACCAACGTTTGGTGCTATCAATGTTCCAGATTTTGGCCGTTCTAATTAGTATGTAGTGTTATCGCATTGTTATTTCCATTTCCCTGATAATATATGATGTGGACCATCTTTACAAATGCTTATTTGCCACCTGTATATATTCTTTGATATATACAGATATATACCTGCTATATAGACCTCTGTTAAGGTCTTTGGCTCATTTTTTTAATCAGGTTGTTTTCTCATTTAAGCGCCCAGTGGGTCCAGGACTTTTCTTTTTTGGGAAATTTTTTTTTTTTTGGGGGTTCGTGGGCCTCTCACTGTTGTGGCCTCTCCCATTGTGGAGCACAGGCTCCGGACACGTAGGCTCAGCAGCCATGGCTCACGGGCCCAGCCGCTCCGCGGCATGTGGGATCTTCCCGGACTGGGGCATGAACCCACGTCCCCTGCATTGGCAGGCAGATTCTCAACCACTGCGCCACCAGGAAGCCCTTTGGGAAATTTTTGATGACTTATTCAATCTCTTTACTAGTTATAGTAAGTAATAATAATAAGTAATATTATTCAGGTTTTCTATTTTTTCATCCTTTAGTCTTGGTAGGTTTTGTTTTTAGGAATTTGCCCATTTTGTCTAATTTGTTGGCATAGTACTCTCTCATAATGCTTTTTATTTCTGTAGTATCAGTAGTAATGTTCCCACTTCCATTTCTAATTTTAGTAATTTGGGTCTTCTCTTTTTTCTTAGTGTGTGTAGGTAAAGGTTTATCAATTTTGTTGATCTTTTTGAAGAACCAACTTTTGGTTTCAATTATTTTCTCTATTTTTTGATTCTTTCACTTATCTCTGCTTTAATCTTCATTATTTCCTTCCTTCTGCTAGCTTTGTGTTTAGTTTGTTTTTCTTCTTCTGGCTTTTAAGTTGTAAAGTTAGGTTAATTTGAGATCTTTCTTTTTTTTTAATGTGTTTATAGCTATAAATTTCCTCCTGAGCACTTCTTTCACTTGATTCCATAAGTTTTGATATGTTGTATTTTTGTATTAATTCAGCTCTCAGTATTTCTAATATGCCTTGTGACTTCTTCTTTGATACATTGGTTGTTTAAAAGTGTGCTGTTTAATTTTTACAATTTTGTGAATTTTCCATTTTTCCATTTTCGTTATTGATTTCTGACTTTATCCCATTGAGGTCAGAGAAGATACTTTGTATGATATCTATCTTTTAAATTCTACTGAGACTTGATTTTTGGCATAACATATGGTCTGTCCTGAAAAATGTCCCATGTGCACTTGAGAAGAATGTGTATTCTATTGTTGTGTATAGAATGCGTATTCTGTTAGATCTAGTTGGTTTATTGTGTTAAGTCCTCTATTTCCCTGCTTATCTTCTGTCTGGTTGTCCTCTGCTTTATTATGAGTGGGTTATTGAAGTCTCCAACTATTATTGTAGAACTGTATATACTTACTGATCTGTCCATAGGTGTGTAAATGTTTATAATTGTTATATTTTCTTGCTATATTGAACCTTTATTAATAAATAATGTCCTTCTTTGTTTTTTATAACCTTTTTTGATTTAAAGTCTTGATTTACAAGTCTTTTTGTGGACCCAATTTTTCATTTCTTTTAAGTAAATACCTAAGATTTGTTGGAGTTGTTGGATCATAGGGCAGGTGTATGTTTAGTTCTATGCCAATTGCCAGACTTTTTCACTAAGTAGAAAGTTTACATTCCCATCTACAGTGTATGAGAATTCTTTTTGCTCCATATCCTTGCCAGCAATAGATGTTGACAGTCATTTTAATTTGAGTTATTCTGATGGGTGTGTAATTGTATTTCAGTTAGGTTTTAATGTACACTTCCCTGCTGATTGATGTTGTTGAGCTCTTTTTCATAGACTTAACGATTATTCACATATCTTTGGAATTATCTGTTCAAATATTTTGCCCATTTTTTGAAAATCAGGCTTTCTTTTTAAATTGAGTTTGTAGAATTTCCAGGATACTTGGTCAATCAATATATGTTTTGTGAATATTTTCTTCTAGTATGTGCACTGGAAAATTATATATATTCTGCAGTTTATTGGGCGTGATTATCTATGTATGTCAAGTAGGTAACATTTGTTGGTTATATTCTTCAGATCTTTTGGGTCCTTTCTGATTTTACTAGTTTGTTTTTGGTCTGTGTGTTCTATCAGTAACTGAAAGGTATTTAAAAATCTCCACTGATAGTGGATTTATCTAATTTGCTTTTTAGCTGCATCTTGGTTTACTTTATACATTTCTGATCTATGTTACTGGGAATGTACAAATTTAGGATTATTGTATCTTGTTGAATTGTCCCATTATCATTAAAATTCCACTCTTTACCTTTCTTAGTATTTCTTACTTTAAAATCCACTTTTTTTTTTTTTTTTTTTTTGGTCCGTGGGCCTCTCACCGTTGTGGCCTCTCCCGTTGTGGAGCACAGGCTCCGGACGCGCAGGCTAAGCGACCATGGCTCATGGGCCCAGCTGCTCCGCGGCATGTGGGATCTTTCCGGACTGGGGCACGAACCCGCGTCCCCTGCATCGGCAGGCGGACTCTCAACCACTGTGCCACCAGGGAAGCCCTAAAATCTACTTTGATATTAATGATAGCTTTCTTTGGTTAATGCTTATGTAGTGTATTTCTTTTTCCTTTTCATTTATTATTTCTGGAACTTTATTCTAAAGTATTTCTCATCTTTGTTGTTTTTTCCCCCACAAATTTTTTTCCACCTTTATTGTGATATAATTGACATATAACATTGTGTAAGTTTAAGGTGTACAGTGTGTTAATTTGATACATTTATATATTGCAAAATGATTACTACTGTATCATCAGCTAACACCTCCATCCTGCCACATAATTAACATTTCCTTTTTGTAGTGAGAACATTTATGATCTACTCTTTTAGCAGCTTTCATGTATATAATAAAGTATTATTAGTTGTAATCCCCATGTTGTACATTAGATTCCCAGAATTTGTTAATCTTATAACTTGTACCCTTTGGCCATTATCTTCCCTACCCCCAACCCCTGGTAACCATCACTCTATTCTCTGTCTCTGAGTTCAGCTTTTTTAGATTCCGCATATAAGTGATAATAAACAGTATTTGTCTTTCTCTGTCTTACTTATTTCACATAGCATGATGCCCTCACGTTTCATCCAGGTTGTTGCAAACAGCAGAATTTTCTTCTTTTTCATGGCTGAATAATATTCTGTTGTTTGTATGGACACACACTACATCTTCTTAATCCATTTATCCTTTGATGGACACTTCAAGATACTGTTGTTTCCATGTCTTGATTATTGTGAATAATGCTGTAATGAACATGGAGGTGCAGATA
Organism: Neophocaena asiaeorientalis asiaeorientalis; assembly: GCF_003031525.2. Lineage (NCBI taxonomy): Eukaryota > Metazoa > Chordata > Mammalia > Artiodactyla > Phocoenidae > Neophocaena > Neophocaena asiaeorientalis. The sequence goes on from NW_020172446.1 coordinate 4,385,622, forward strand.
TCTCTTCAAATCGCAGTTCCAATTCATTTGGATATATATCCAGAAGTAGGATTGCTGGATCATATGGTAGTTCTATTTTTAATTTTTTGAGGAGCCTCCATACTGTTTTCCATAGTGGCCATACCAGTTTATGACCACTGCACACTCTTGCCAACACTTGTTATCACTTGTCTTTTTCATAATAGCCATTCTGACAGGCATAAGGTGAAGGTGACATATCATTGTGGTTTTGATTTGCATTTCCCTTATGGTGAGTGATATTTTCCTGTACCTGTTGACATACGTCGTCTTTGAAAAAATGTCTATTCAGGTCCTCTACCTATATTTTAATTAGGTTGGTTTTTTGTTTTTGTTTGTTTGTTTTTTGCTATTGAGTTTTATGAGTTCTGTATATATTTTGGATATTAACCCCTTATCAGATACATGATTTGCAGATATTTTCTCCCATTCCATAGATTACCTTTCCATTTTGTTGATTGTTTCTTTCGCTGTGCAGAAGCTTTTTAATTTGATGCAGTCCCACTTATTTAATTTTGCTTTTGTTGTTTGTGCTTTGGGTATCATATCCAGAAAATTGCTGCCAAGACCAATGTCAAGGAGCTTTTTCTCTATCTCTGTTTTAATTGGAGTGTTTTGCCCATCTATATTTGATGCTGTTACTAACATAGTTGGGCATAAGTCTGTTTTCCTATTTGATTTTTGTTTGTCCTATCTGTTCTTTCTTTATTCCTCATTCTTGCCATCTTTTGAATTAATCAAGTGTTTATTGTTTTTTTGTTTTAAAATATAGGTTTTAATTCAGGTATGGAAAGACCAAAGACCAGGTAACAACTGCCATTGAAAAGATAGTTTAGGGATTTCCCTGATGGTCCAGTGGTAAAGAATCCCCCTTTCAATGCAGGGGACACGGGTTCAATCCCTAGTCAGGGAACTAAGATCCCACATGCCGTGGGGCAACTATGCCTGTACACCTCAACTAGAGGGAAGCCTGAGTGCTGCACAACTAAGACCCGATGTAGCCAAAAGTAAATAAAATAATAAGTCTTTAAAAAAAAAAGTAAAGATAGTTTATTATACTCATAGATTCCAAGAGAAGAGGGCATGCCATGCCAGAGAGGGCCACTTGGGGAAGCACTGGTATAAGTGAGAAAGCAAGGGAAAAAGCATGGGCAAGAGCCTTGTGGTTTCTGTGGGAATAAACAAGTGAAGCAGGGTAAGCAAGTTTTGGATTAACTACTTTAATTTCAGCAGGCCGTGGGTAGAGGGGCTGTCCCTAGTTGTCTGGCTCTCGGCCCTGTGGTGATTAGAATATGGTGTAGGGACTCATAGTGTGAAGTCATTGGAGATACAAGCTCTGGATTTGTGGTTTGTATATGAAAGAAGTGCTTGTTTTTTCTCTCTAGGAATTAGCTAGCTCTGGGAGTATAGTCTCTTCCTGTTAGCAAGGCCCTAGCTGTCAAAGCGTCAGATTACAGCAATTTAGAAGATACGATTAATATATTTTTTCTCACAATTTACCTTTTGGTTATACAGTCCTTTATTATTATTTTAATTGTTACCCTAGAGATTGTACTATATATTCTTGACTTATTATAGTTAACTTAAATGAGCACTTTTACCACTTCTCAAACAATGTAAAACCTGTACAGTATTTCAACTTTCTCCTTTTTTTGGCGGTTTTTCTCATACATTTTACTTCTAAAATGTCCATTTGATTCCCTTTTTGTAAAAAAAAAATATTTTATTTATTTATTTGGCTGCTCTGGGTCTTAGTTGCAGTGTGTGGGATCTTCATTGAGGCATGAGGGATCTTTTTTTTTTTTTTTTAGTTGCAGCATGCGAGATCTTTTAGTTGCGGCATGCAGGATCTTTAGTTGTGGCATGCAAATTCTTAGTTGCAGCCTGTGGGATCTAGTTCCCTGACCAGGGATCAAACCTAGGCCCCCTGCATTGGGAGCTTGGAGTCTTAGCCACTGGACCAACAGGGAAGTACCCCCCCTCCCCCCGCTTTTTTTTAAGACTGTCAGTAACTCCAGTATTTGAGCCTCCATTGGGCCTATTTATATTTCCAGTTTTTTCCTTTTTAGTATTTGGTCCACTTTTTAGCATGCCTTACAATTTGTGATTGGTTACTCTTCTTTTTAGAGGAGAATTTGTAGATGTTTCGGATGGTTCTATTTTTCTTCAAAGACAGTTGTGGTTTCTCTTGGTAAGCTGATAGTATAGTGTTGAATCACCTTGAGGCTTGGTTTTAGGCTTTATTAGGGCTAGTTGATGTCAGTTTTGCCCTTATTACTAGGCCTTTGCCCTTACTCTTGAACCATGGCTCTTCTAGAATCCCAACTGACTGTCTAGGGTGTTTATCAAAGCTCAAGCAGGGCTTCCCTGGTGGTGCAGTGGTTAAGAATCTGCCTGCCAATGCAGGGGATATGGGTTCGAGCCCTGGGCCGGGAAGATCCCACATGCCGCGGAGCAACTAAGCCAGTACACCACAACTACTGAGCCTGTGCTCTAGAGCCCGAGAGCCACAATTACTGAAGCCCACACGCCTGGAGCCCGTGCTCCACAAGAGAAGCCACCGCAGTGAGAAGCCTGCACACTGCAAGAAGAGTAGCCCCCACTCGCTGCAACTAGAGAAAGCCTGTGCATAGCAACAAAGACCCAACGCAGCCAAAATAAAGTAAATAAATAAATTAATTTATTTATTTAAAAAAAAAAAAGCTCAAGCAGTTTGGTGGGGTTTGAATTCCAACCTCCTCTCCAGCACTTTTTGTCTTCTGAAAGCTCTGCTTATCTTTTTAGTCTTCCAACTGCTGTTTTCTTTTGGGTTTCTGGGAGTCTTAGGCAGTACATACTTAGGAGTTGACTGTTTACTTGAGGAGAATTCACAGATTTTTGAGCTGCTTCTTTTCAGCTCCCTCTTCTGTGATTATGCCTTTTTTTCCAATATATTAACCTTTAAAAAAATTGAAATATTGTTGATTTACAATATTATGTTAGTTTCAGGTGTATAGCAGAGTGATTCAGTTATATATATTTCAGATTATTTTTCATTACAAGTTATTGTAAGATATTGAATATAGTTCCCTGTGCTATACAGTAAATCCTTGTTGCTTATCTATTTTATGTATAGTAGTTGTATGTATTAATCCCACACTCCTAATTTATCCCTTCCTCCCTCCCTTTTCCTTTTGGTAACCAGAAGTTTGTTTTCTATGTCTGTGAGTCTGTTTCTGTTTTGTATGTAGATTTATTTGTATTATTTTTTAGATTCCACATATAAGTGATATCATATAATATTTATCTTTTTCTGTCTGACTTCACTTTTTATGGTATTTTCTGCATCATTCATGTTGCTGCAAATGGCAATATTTCACTCTTTTTTATGGCTGAGTAATATTCCATCATATATATACCACATCTTCTTAAACCATGATTGTGCTTTTTAAGTTCCAGACACTTTGGAAGCTCCTATCTCTGGCCTCTCTCCTCAGCCTAGCTTCCTCCTTGGACTCTTGTTTTCCTGTAATACCACAAGTTCAAGGATGAAGCTGGAGTAAATTTATTGCTCACATTGGATACTGTTCTTCTCTCAAGGCTTCTGGTCTCTAAAGCTTTGCCTACATTTGTTGCTCTCCAGTAGTTTCATACAATTGTTTTACATACATTGACTGCTTTGATTCTTGTTTGGGCTTTTGGGACAGTCTAACAGAAACATGGCAAAAATTAGTGGTGAAGTTTCCCTTGATTTATGTTTGATATTATTTGTACTTGCGTAGACTTTTCATATATCCTACTCTAAAGATATGTGGTTTTGTTTTTTTATTTTTATTTATTTATTTATTTATGGCTGCATTGGGTCTTCGTTGCTGCGCATGGGCTTTCTCTAGTTGTGGTGAGTGGGGACTACTCTTCGTTGCGATGCGTGGGCTTCTCATTGTAGTGGCTTCTCTTGTTGTGGAGCACAGGCTCTAGGCACACGGGCTTCAGTAGTTGTGGCGTGCAGGCTCAGTAGTTGTGGCTTGTGGTCTCTAGAGTGCAGGCTCAGTAGTTGTGGTGCATGGGCTTAGTTGCTCCACAGCATGTGGGATTTTCCCAGACCAGGGCTCAAACCCGTGTCCCCTGCATTGGCAGGAGGATTCTTAACCACTGTGCCACCAGGGAAGCCCAAGATATGTGTTTTTGGAGCAATTGGTCTTTCATTGTTGATATTGAAAAGTAGAGAATTTCAGTAGGTTTTCTGTCTTCTTCAGACCTGCCCATATGATCTATCCAGTGAGGAATGTTATTGTCCTTTTCCTTTCGTTAAAGGGACTGAATTAAATCACATATTAGCAAATTATCAATTATTTTAAAATTTTAAATAAAACTATAAAATTGCATTATCCAAAATCCAGAACTGAAGTGGGTGTGTTTTGAATTAAGGTTGTAATGAGAGCTAAGGATGGGATCAGAGAAAGGTAAAAAGGAAAGACAAGCAAGGCTCCTGAAGGGAGCCTCCTCCACTAAATACTAAAAAATGTAGGCTTTAATCTGAAGTCTTGAGGGAACACTGAAGTGCAACAGAAATATTACATTTCCATTTGTGACATAGAAAGTTTATTTTTGTAGCAGTGTAGAAGAGGGATTGGCAAGTGTCAAAGATCAAAGAAGGGAGGCTGATTATCAAGATTTTATAATTGGAAAGAAATGCTGAGAGCTCAAACTAGATAGTGGCAGTGAATTTAAAGCTTAAATTGATAGAATCAAAAGAACTTGTTTTCTGACAAGATAAGAGTACTTATCTGTGGTACCTCACTCACGGTACCTCACTGTGGTACCTCACTCACGGAAGAGAATTATTTACTGAGGATGGGGGAGTGGTGGGCAGGGAGAGATTCTCTAGTGCTTGGACCTCCTTGTGCAGTATTTCTGGGTTTGTCCTACCCAGGCTGGATTATTTCAGAGAGCTGTGGTTGGGAGAGAAAGTCTCATAGTCCCAGAGTTAAGTATAGCAGGGGCAACAAAAGCTAATTGGTCTAAGCTAGGTATCAGGAGCTGGCTTAGGAGAGACCTGGTGGTTAAACACAATGGGTGATCCTGGATTGGGAAAAAATTCCTGTAAACAACATTGAGATAGTTGGTGAAATTTGAATATGGACTATATATGCACTGTATAATAGTATTATATCAATGCTAAATTTCCTAGATTTGATCTTTTGTTTTTCAAGAGAATGTTCTTGTTCTCAGGAAATATATGAAGTTCTTTGGAACCAAGGGTAGGAATTTATCTCAAGTCCTATTCAATAATAAAAGAATGATAATGTAATGATAACAGTATATATTTTTAGATAAAGAGTTTCAAAGCAAATGTGGCAAAATGTTAACCAAGGATTTATCTATAGTAGGTGCCATGGTCTATATCTATAGTATAGCTCATGGTCCAGCCTGTGAACTATTTTCATTTAGCTTTCAAACTAAGAATGATTTTTACATTTGGAAAAACAAAAGGAAGAGTATGCAACAGAAAAAGAAGAAATGTATTTGGCCCACAAGGCCTAAAATGTTTAATATCTTGTTCTTCACCCTCCCAGCGCAGGGGGCCCAGGTTTGATTCCTGGTCGGGGAACTAGATCCCACATGCGTGCTGCAGCTAAGAAGTGTGCCTGCCACAACTAAAAGATCCCACACGCTGCAACTAAGACATGGCGCAGCCCCCCCCAAAAAATGTGTGTGTGTATATATATATATATATATGTATATATGTATATAAGAAAAGAAACCTAGGTCTGGTTAGGGCCACCTGAGGAACCATTGCATGGAAGCTTAGAGGGGTCAGGGGCAACTGCTCAGAGCAGGTGTTTTCTGTTAATTGTTTTGATGTCTGGGAAACATGTACCGTATAGATGAGCAAAGTTTAACTGTAGCTCACAACTGACTAACTTTGCTGTCATTCTATTTCTAGGTCACGAACATTCATATTTTGTAGTATCAGCTAAACCCATGTGGCAGTGTGTGTATGTTGCATATGTGAGTGTGCACACCTAAAAGTGTGCTTCCGATTTTATGTGCTCTCACACCCCAGCCTCATGACAGGGCTAAATGTGCAGTGTCTTTCTATAGAGTATATACAGGAAGGACCTTCTCATCAAATTTTTTTAGGTGACTAAAAATAGTTCTTAAAATATAGGTCTGAATTTTCATTAATTGACAGTAGGGGTCACCTTAAATTTAAAAATACTTCAATTGAGCCAGGTATTCTGGCTGTCTTCAGACAAGCTAATCAATGACTGGCATCATAATAAAGTGTTTGAAACCAAAGCAAAGAGTCAGATATCCAAAAGGACCACTATCTCTAGATTGCCAGGAAGATAAACGTTCTCTTTTAGTTTCCAGTACCTTACATAGAACCAACATGATGTCTGTAGATGGGCCATAGAACACTGGCTTTGGAACCAAGCTTCCTAACAAATGTGGCAGACCATGTATGATCCCAGTGAAGTCATTTATTTACTTTGTAAAAGGTTTTTTTCTTTATTTTAAAAACAGATGTAATATTTACCTCTTATTTCCTAGTGTAAGATTTTATTAATCTGTATTCTTTTAGGGGCTTGGCAAGTTTTATATTTTCACTGGTACGGCAAATTGTTTAATGTTTTAAGAAAAAAGATACAAATATAAAAAAGAAGGGCTTCCTTGGTGGCGCAGTGGTTAAGAATCCACCTGCCAATGCAGGAGACAGGGGTTCGATGGGTCCGGGACGATCCCACATGCCGTGGAGCAACTAAGCCCGTGTGCCACAACTACTGAGCCTGTGCTCTAGAACCCGTGAGCCACAACTACTGAAGCCCATGCGCCTAGAGCCCGTGCTGCACAACAAGGGAAGCCACAGCAATAAGCCTGTGCACCACAACGAAGAGTAACCCCTGCTTGCCACAACTAGAGAAAAGCCCGTGTGCAGCAACAAAGACCCAATGCAGCCAAAAATAAATAAAGAAATTTATTTAAAAGAAAGAATTATAGAAAGACAATTTACATATAATTAATTGATATGGTGATTTCAGATCATTCTTATTAATTCATTAAAATAGCTCCCAAATGGATATTCACAGTTTCCTGGTCTGTAACAAAATGATTGGTTGTATATATTGTCTTTTTTTGCTCTTTACAGCATGAAGTTTGTCCTTAGGCCTGTAGCCAATTTTGCCTTTACTCATTTACTTTCAGATGGTGAGAAGAGATAACATGTAGTATTGTGCTCTTTTTTAATTACTCATAGCTCATTTAATTCTGTTCTAAATAGCATTTTAATTTTTTTATTTTTTGAATTATAATGGACCTACAATACTATGTTAGTTCCAAGTGCACAACATAGTGATTTGATATTTCTATATGTTACAAAATGGTTACCATGATAAATCTAGTTACCATCTGTCACCATACAAAGTTATTACAGTAGCATTGCCTGTATTCCCCATGCTGTACATTTCATCCCTATGACCCACTTAGTTTCTAACTGGAAGTTTGTACCTTTTAATCTCCCTCACCTGTTTCACTCATCCCCTCACCCCCATCTCCTCTGGCAAACCACCTGTACCTTCCCTGTATCTATGAGTCTGTTTCCATTTTGTTTGTTTTGTTTTTTAGATTCCACATGTTAAGTGAAATCATATATTTGTCTTTCTCTGTCTGACTTATTTTACTTAGCATAATATCCCCTAGGTCCATCCATGGTTTCACAAATGGCAAGATTTCACTTCTTTTTAATGGCTTAGTAATACTCCATTATACACACACACACACACACACACACACACACACGCACACACACACAGACACGCACCATTATATATATGTGTGTATGTATATATGCAGCATGTCTTCTTTATCCATTGGACACTTAGGTTGCTTCCATATCTTGGCTATTGTGAATAAAGCTGCAGTGAACATGGGGGTGTGTATAATCTTTTCAAATTAGTGTTTTTGTTTTCTGTGAAAAAATACACAGAAGTGGAATTGCTGTATTGTCTAGCAGTTCTATTTTTAATTTTTGAGGAAGCTCCATACTGTTTTCCATAGTGACTGCACCAGTGTACATCCCCAGCAATAGTGCACGACAGTTCCCTTTTCTCTATATCCTCATCAACACTTGTTATTTGTTGTCTGTTTAATAGCCATTCTGACAGGTGTGAGGTGATATCTTACTGTGCTTTTGATTTGCATTTCCCTGATGTATCTGTTGGCCATCTTTATGACTTCTTTGGGAAAATTTCTATTCAGGCCCTCTACCATTTTTTAATTGGGTTGTTTGTTTTGATGTTGAGCTGTATGATTTCTTTGTATAATTTGAATATTAACCCCTTATCACATATATCATTTGCAAATATCTTCTCCCATTCAGTAGGCTGCCTTTTCACTTTGTTGACAGTTTCCTTCCCTGTGCAAAGCTTTTTAGTTTCATGTAGTCCCATTTGTTTATTTTTTGTTTTGTTTCCCTTGCCTGAGAAGACATATCTGAAAAAATATTCCTAAGACTGATTTCAAAGAGTGTACTGCCTGTGTTTTCTTCTAGGAGTTTTAATCCATTTTGAGTTTATTTTTGTATATGGTGTTAGAGAGTAGTCCAATTTGATTCTTCTGCATGTAGCTTTCTAGTTTTCCCAACACCGTTTATTGAAGAGGCTGTCTTTTCCCCATTGTATGTTCTTGCTTCCTTTGTCATGGATTAATTAACCATATAAATGTGGGTTATTTCTGGGCTCTCTTTTCTCTCTTATTGATCTGTGTGTCTGTCTTGTGCCAGTATCATAGTGCATTGTGGTACAGTTTGAAATCAGGGAGCATGATACCATCAGCTTTGTTCTTTCTTAGTATTGTTTTAGCTATTTGGGGTTTTATGTTTCCTTACAAATTTTAGAATAATTTGTCCTAGTTCTGTGAAAAATGCCATTGGTATTTTGATAGGGATTGCATTGAATCTGTAGGTTGCCCTGAGTAGTATGGGCATTTTAACAATATGAATTTCTCCAATCCATGAGTAAATACATCTTTCCATTTGTTTGTGTAATCTTCAGTTTCTTTTATCAATGTCTTACAGTTTTCAGAGAAAAGTCTTTTACCTCCTTGGAGGAATTATTCCTAGGTATTTTTTTTTTTGACGTAATTTTACATAAATGGGATTGTTTTCTTAATTTCTTTCTTTTTTTGATGGTTGTTATTTGTATAGAAACTCAAGAGACTTCTGTACATTAATTTTGTATCCTGCAACTTTACTGAATTCACTGTTGAGTTCTAATAGCTTTTTGGTGGCATCCTTAGGATTTTTAAATATATAGTATCAGGCCATCTGCAAAAAGTGATAATTTTGCTTCCTCCTTTCCAATTTAGATGTCTTTTATTTCCTTTTCCTTCCTAATTGCTCTAGCTAGGACTTTCAGTACTGTGTTGAATAAAAGTTACGAGAGTAGTCATCCTTGTTCCTAATCTTAAAAGAAAGGCTTTCAGCTTTTCACCATTGTGTATAATGTTGTCTTCAGGTTTGTCATATATATGCCCTTTAATATGTTAAGGTATATTCCCTCTATACCCACTTTGTTGAGAGTTTTTATCGTAAATGGATGTTGATTTTTGTCAAATCTTGCTGGCCTTGTAGAATAAGTTCAGAAGCATTTCTTCCTCTTCAGCTTTTTGGAATAGTTTGAGAAGGATAGGTGTTAACTCTTCTTTAAATGTTTGGTTGAATTCACCTGTGAAGCCATCTGGTCCTAGACTTTTGTTTCTTGGGAGTTTTTTGATTACTGATACAATTCATTACTGGTAATCGGTCTCTTCCTAGTTTTTATTTCTTCCTGATTCAGTCTTGGGAGATTGTATATTTCTAGGAATTTATTTATTTCTTCTAGGTTGTCCATTTTATTGGTGTATAATTGTTCCTAGTAATCTCATTTGTAATACATTTGTAGTCTGTGATGTCGGTTGTAACTTCTTTTTCATTTCTGATTTTATTTATTTGGGCCCTCTCTTTTTTTCTTAACGGATCTGGCTAAAAGTTTATCAATTTTGTTTATCTTTTTGAAGAACCACCTCTTATTTTCATTGATCTTTTGTTGTATTTTTAGCCTTTATTTCTGCTCTGATCTTTATAATTTTTTCATTCTACTAACTTTGGATTTTGTTTGTTCTTCTTTTTCTAGTTCCTTTACATTTAAGGATAGGTTGTTTATTTGAGATTTTTCCTGTTTCTCGACGTGGGCTTGTATTGCTATAAACTTCCCTCTTAGAACTGCTTTTGTTATGTCCCATAGCTTTTTTTTTTTTTTTTTTTGTAGTACGTGGGCCTCTCACTGGAGGCCGCTGCGGAGCGCAGGCTCAGCGGCCATGGCTCACGGGCCCAGCCGCTCCGCGGCATGTGGGATCTTCCCAGACCAGGGCACGAACTCATGTCCCTTGCATTGGCAGGCAGACTCTCAACCACTGCGCCACCAGGGAAGCCCATCGCATAGCTTTTGGTTCATTGTATTTCCGTTTTCATTCGTCTCCAGGTATTTTTTTATTTTTTCAGTGACCCACTGTTTACTTAGTGTTTAATATCATATAGTTTAGCTTCCATGTGTTTGTGTTTTTGCAGTTTCTTTCCTGTAATTGATTTCTAGTCTCATACTGTTGTGGTTGGGAAAGATGCTTGATAATAATATAATATTTATATATGAATTTTTATTTTATTTATTATTATTATTTTTTGGCTGCGTTGCGTCTTTATTGCTGCATGCGGGCTTTCTCTCTAGTTGCAGCGAGCGGGGGATACTCTTTAACCGTGTCCCCTGCATCGGCAGGCAGACTCCCAACCACTGCACCACCAGGGAAGCCCCTGATTGCTATTCTTTGCCTTTAGCTCAGCTTTCATCTCAGCAAATGAGTTTTCTAATTTTAATTGGCTCCTCTTTATAGTTTCTAATTCCTTGTTACAGTGGTTGGCATTTTTATCAATAGCTTTCTTAATTCCTTCAGTATTTTTATTACTTTTTGAACTCGGGATCTCATAGACTGGAGAGGTCTGTTTCTTTTTTTATTAATTTAATTTAATTAATTAATTTATTTATTTGGCTGCGTTGGGTCTTCTTTGCTGTGCGTGGGCTTTTTCTAGTTGTGGCGAGCGGGGGCTACTCTTCATTGTGGTGCGCGGGCTTCTCATTGTGGTGGCTTCTCGTCGTGGAGCACAGGCTCTAGACGCGCGGGCTTCAGTAGTTGTGGCACGCAGGCTCAGTAGTTGTGGCTCGTGGGCTCTAGAGCGCAGGCTCAGTAGTTGTGGTGCACGGGCTTAGTTGCTCCGCGTCATGTGGGATCTTCCTGGACCAGCGCTCGAACCCATGTCCCCTGCATTGGCAGGCAGATTCTTAACCATTGTACCACCAGGGAAGTCTCGAGAGGTCTGTTTCATTGCTTGTTCTTTCAGGAGATTTTTCTTGTTCTTTTAATTGGGAGTGGTTCCTCTGCTTCTTTATTTTACTTATATTTCTCTGACTCTGTGCATTTAAGAGAAACCCTTATCTACTGTGGTCCTGAAGGGCTGTTTTTATGTGGGAGCATCCTTGTGTAGCCTGTGTGAGTCTGATATTTTTGGTGCGAGGACTGTTTTTAATATGGATTCCTGCCATGTCTTTCTTCAGTGTGTGGTGGCTTTTATCCTCTTGATAGGTGGTGTGATTGGTGTTGTAGTGAGCAGATAGCCTGCACTGGATGTTGAGTGGGGCCTCCTATTTGCTCTGTAATTGTCACAGCCCTTTCGGGGGTAAGGTCTGCTCCTCAGTTGTTGTAATAGAAGCCCCTAGATTGGTTTCTGAGCTGTGATGTGAGGTAGGTGGTACTGGAGCACCTCCGCTGGGAGAGGAGCCACTGAGTATTCCTCTACAGGAGCTGTCCACCAGGAAGTGCACTCTGTGGTGTTGCCTGTCACGTTATGTGCACTCACAAAGTACACTGTTGTTGGCACTACCTTCAGCCTTGCCTCAGTCAAGGGAATGCAGGCAGTCAGCCTGGATATCCCTCAGGCTCTGTACTCACAAAGCCAGTAGGGCAGATCTACTGAAGTCAGGCACCTGGACGTTCCATGGGGGCTACAGAATCAGCCCAGGTCCTGGCCCTGCCTCTGCATGCCTGTGTCCGCAAAGCCTGTAGCTACTAACACAGGACCACCCCAGCCTTGGAAGCAACAGTAATCCACTGGGATGTCCCGCAGGCACAGAGATTACAAAGCTGCCAGTAGCCATGTAAATCCACCAGTCTCACAGCCCCTGAGGGTAGGCTCAGATTTCAGCCCCACTTCTGCATGGGGACAACCCACCAGCACAGAGGTGGTAGAGGTGGAGCCACATTGACTGTGAGTTCAGGTGAGCTCGTGGAAAATGAGGCTGCTGTGATGGGGCCCCGCCCCTCCCTTTACATGTGTGTTTAACTATGTGGCTTCTATTGTGGCCCCAGGGTCTATCCTGCGCACACCCCTGGTTGCAGCCCAGAGCACCCTCCAGCTCCTTCCGGCTGTCTCCACACAGTCAACCCCAGCCCTTTCCCCAGGTCTGTCCACTGAAGCCCAAGTTGCAGCACTCAGCCCCTGCATGCACCAGCAGATGTGCAACTCGGGCTGGGAAGTGCAGCGAGGTGTCCAGGACCATCTGTGCTGGTTTCTCTCTGTTCTGCCTCCCACAGTCTGGTTGCTGCACTCTTCTCTGAGCCTGTGAAGCTCCGTATCTGTCCCAGCTGATCTCCCAACCAGTGAAAGGGGGAACCTTCCTCTTTCATAGCTCCCTCCCAGGAGCACAGGTCCCATCCTGATTCCTTTTTTTTTTTTTTTCTTCATTCTACTCTGTTACGTGGTGCTCTTTCTTGCAGTTTTAGTTGTATTAGATATTCTGCCAGCGTTCAGTAGGTATTCTGTGAGAATTCTTCCACATGTAGATTTTTTTTGTTTTTTGTTTTTTTTTGTCGGTACGCGGGCCTCTCACCGCTGCGGCCCCTCCTGCTGCGGAGCACAGGCTCCGGACGCGCAGGCCCAGCGGCCATGGCTCACGGGCCCAGCCGCTCCGTGGCACGCGGGATCCTCTCAGACCGGGGCACGAACCTGTGCCCCCCGCATCGGCAGGCGGACCCCCAACCACTGCGCCACCAGGGAAGCCCTGTAGATGTATTTTTGATGTATTTGTGGGAGGAGGTGTGCTCCACGTCCTTCTCTTGTGCCATCTTTATCTCGAGAAGCGGTTTTCTTAATGTCCAAGAAAGAAGTTAGGAGTAAGGAAATGAGGAAGGCTAGAAACAACCCTGTTGTATGTTGGATTGGAATTGGAGGTATCAGTAGGAACTCCTCTCTCTCTCTCTCTCTCTCTCATGCGCACACACACACACAGATATACACATATTTATAAAGAATAAAAATTCCTTTTATTAAATGTAGAAGGACTAAGGGAAATAATTGTTGCAGCCAAGATCCACTAGTAGATGCTAAAATTAGTAGATTAAAGTTTGAGATGAAACAGGATATATGCATAATCTCAAGTATAGCCCCAAAGATATTTATTAATTAAAATGGAAAAATCGGGCTTCCCTGGTGGCGTAGTGATTGGGGTTAGTAGTTAATAATTTTACTGGTGTTAATTTCTTAGTTTTGATAATTTTATTATGCAAGATATTAACATTAGGCAAAAGCTGTGTGAAAGGTATATGGTAACTCTCTGTACTATATTTGCAACGTTTCCCAAAGTCTAAAATAATGTCAAAGATAAAAAGTTTTTTTAACTCACTAGTAACCAGAAAGGGACTTTTTCCCAAAAAGTGGGGAGGATGTAAGTTTCTGTTGACTCTTTTTTTTTTTTTTTTTTACTTCAGAAAGATAATATACACTTTAGAAATTAAAATTTCGAGGAAATAAAATTGGTAGTTAAAGGAATATATTTTATTATTTTAAAGACTGTAACTTTAAGATTGAGCCAGCGATATACTATTCTAAAGTCATAAAACATCTCTAAGTATTCCTTTCTTAATCTATAGTGGAAAACTCCACTCATTGATTTCTTCTTTGTATAAAAATTGTTTTTTCCCCCTCAAACAGCAAGTATTGTACAGATGTTTAATATTTTGGCAGTATTATGGGTTTAGTCTTTTTTTATGGGCACCTTAGGAATGAAACTACAATTTATTAATTAATAAATTTAGTAATTTATTAATAATAAAATGTTATTTCCCTTGAGAATATATGATTCAAATTCTTAACAATCTGAGCTTTTGGTTTATACCCCAATTATAAATTGGAGACAAAAATAATAAAAACTCCATCTATAATTTCACTACCCACGGACAGCTACTATTAACATTTAGGTATATAAGTTGTAGAATTTTGTGTACACATGTGTATGTGTGTGTTTGATGTTGCTCACGTTTGTTTAATTCCTGGATTGGACACGAAATAGAGAAGAGGGACCCAGGATATAGATATTTTAGAAACAACCCTTTTTCTGTATTACAGTTTTGTCTGAATTTATGCTTATACCTTTCCTCTCCAAATACACTAATATAGAGAAATATAGAAAAAAGGAAAAATATACACAGAATCTTAGAAATGGGCCCAATAAAAGAACCCCACTGAGAAAATCCCTGAAAAATAGCCATTCAATATGCTGGTAGGAATTTTTTAAATTGATTTTATTTAATTTAATTCATATATATTAAATATACAGATATTAAATATATAGTTTGGTGAAATTAGATAAATTATACAACCAACATATAAAATGGTGATAGTTGTAGGAATGGATATGAGGAGATAGAGGATGGAATGATTCTTGTTTGAATATACCTCTTTGGATAATAAATACTTTATATACTTAAAAATTAAAATTAATATGTATGGGGGGGAAGGTTGTCACTGACATCAAAGGCAAACAGGAACAATGAACCCAACTGTATTTCAGACATAACCACATTGAAGGGAAAAATAGAACTAATAGGAGTAACTTTTGTACGTAGTATTTTAACTGTATACTCTCAGTCTGGTTGGTTGGGAGAGGGAAACTGTAGGCAAATCTTGAACCCTTCTTAATAGACTTGTTTCATATTTGTATGGGTGAGACAGATCTGAAACTATATGTTAAAGGATTAAGTGGGAATTCCTTGGTGGTCCAGTGGTTAGGGCTGGGCGTTTTCACTGCCGTGGCCGGGGCTTAATCCCTGGTCGGGGAACTAAGGTCCTGCAAGCCACGTGGTGTGACCAAAAAAAAAAAAAAGAAGGAGGATTGAGTAATGAATAATGTTGATGTTGTTTGGGGTCAGGATCCTAACTGTGAAAATATGGAAAGAAATATGGAAGTGGGGAAGGTAAGGAAGAACCCTGTGGGTTTGATTGGATAGGAATTAACACTGTTAATATGAAATAATTATATCTCATATATGTGTGTGTGCATCTCCTAGCTCTGTCTGCTGCAAGATTCTATTTGTAATGACACCCAGTAGTAATGAGCACACTTAGCACTCAGATCTCGAATTTAATTCCTGACTCAAAGGAACAAGAACTTATTGGAGGAATGTCTCATTTTGTTGCAGTGGGCAGGGAACATAAATGATAAGCCTTAGAAGACCTTGTGCCAGAAAGTTAAAAAGTGCTTTAAAAAAAGAAAAAAAAAAATGGGGCCTGTCAAAAAGACATTGGAGCCAGCTTAGAGGGGCTCCCACTGGCCAAATCTGGAACAATTTGAACATCAGTATAAAGATAGTAATGGATTATAACCCAGTTAATAAAATAGGACTTCATAATTTCCATGATAGATGATGGATGGATGGATGAAAAGGGGGGTGTTTTCCTTATAATAGAATGCCTGACTAATAAATGTGAAGGGAATGGTAGAGGTTGGGGGAGGAAATGAGCATTTTGTAATCGTCATAGTGAAGATTGTTTTGGGCTATTATCTTTAATGTTTGCTAAATCTAAGGGAAAATTTTGATGAGCAGGATGTTTACGTGGTTTTAAAGTATCTCTCCACAGATTGTTAGATACAAGGTAGGAAACAGTAACTTTAACTATACACATTGGAAAAACACAGACAGCACCTTTAGTGGGTGATGAAAATTGGTAACACCAATGAGGAGTGGACACATTGTATACCTCCAGATATGATACCCTGGGAAGGACACAATATCCCTCTTATAGTATTCTTGCCAGAGGTGTATAATCAGAATCTAATTTTGAAGAAATTTCAGACAAGTACAAATTTAGTTACATTCTCTAAAATACCACTGTGTATTCTTCAAAAATGTCAGTATCATGAAAGATAAAGAGGGGTTATGGAATTGTTCTAGATTAGAGAAGACTAAGTAACACAATATGTGATCCTGAAGGGAGGGAAAAACATGTTTGTGAACATTAAATATTTTTACTTTTTGCTTTTTAAAAACATGAATAAACAAAAGTCGTATCTCCTTTTAACTTGGTCATTTAATTTTAATCATCATTACTAGTACATTTGGATTTTAATAGTCAAGTTTTAGTTTAATTTAGTATTTTAAAATAATATTAGATTTGCAGATTTCACAGTTAGTAGTGTTTTCCCCTATAATGTTCATCTAGTTCCCCTAATGTTCATATGTTACGTAATCATGGTACATTTATCAAAACTAAGAAATCAACATTGATAGGATACTAGTAACTAAACTATGTACTATATTCTGTGTACTAAATTTTACCAGTTTTTCCGCTGTCTCTTCTCTGTTCTAGAATCTAATCCAGTATACTTCATTGCATTTAGTATACCCACTTTTAAATTAAGCTTTGTCTTAGGCTAATTAAAAGTGTAGCTGTTTAATGCAAAGCAGTGGAATTAGGTCCTTACCTCATACTATAGAAACTATAGAAAAATTAACTAAAAATGGATCAAAACCTCAATGTCACAGTTAAAACTATAAAACTGTTAGAAGAAAACATAGGGGTAAATCTGCATGTCTTTAGTTTTGGCAGAGCATTCTCAGATGTGACACCAAAAGCATGAGCAATAAAAGAAAAAATAAATAGACCTTAATCAAAAATGAAAATTTCTGTGCTTCAAAGTACTGAAAAGACAACCTACAGAATAGGAGAAAAAATTTTGTAAATCATATATCTAATAAGGGACTTGTGCCTAGAATATGTAAAGAACTCTTATAACTCAATCAAAAGACAACCCAATTTAAAAATGGGCAAAGCATCTGAATTGACATTTCTCAAAGAAAGATGTACAAATGGCTAAGGAGCACATGAAAAAGATAATATCATTAGTCATGAATCTTGAAAAAAGCCAGTCACAAAAGACCACATATTACATAGTTCCATTTATATGAAATGTCCAGAATGGTCATATCTCTAGAGACATGGAAAAGTAGATTAGTTGTTGCTTAGTGCCGAATGGATTTTTTTTTTTAATGAAGAAAAGAATTTTATTGTAAAATACACATAAATTTTACCGTTTGACCATTTCTAAATGAACAATTTGGAGTTTCTTTTTGAGGTGATGAAAGTTCTAAAATTGTAATGATGGTTGCATATATCTGTGAATGTTCTAAATGCCACTGAATTGTACACATTAAAATGGGTGAATTGTATGGCATGTAAATTATATCTCAGCTCTTATGAAAGAGCGCAATATAGCTCTTTAGACATGATTAAAATAAAGAGGTTCGTAGATAGATAAGCAGAGAACATTTTGGAAAAATAAATTTATATTCAAGCAGGATGTCTGTGGATAGATCCGCTTCACCCATTACAATAAGTGGTGCCAGTTTCCTAACCAGTACACCGGTAATTGAAATTGGAATGTGATTAAGTTTCCCAGGGCGCACTTAACTGAGTGTCTTTTTTTTTTTTTTTTCCCCCAAGCCACTCTGTTGAGATAAAATTTACATATGTGCTGTCTTTTTAAACAAGTTTTAAAGTATAAATTACATACCATAAGTTCACCAATTTAATGCCTACATTTCAACGATTGTCAGTAAATATCTGTTTTGCAGCCATCACCATAATCTAATTTAGAACATTTTATCTTTGGGAACTCATTAAAAATCTGAATTGAAGATGAGTTCTTCCAACAGATGATTTGAGGTGGTTCTGATACTTTTAGTGAACCCATTTAAAATATTTTGCAGCTAGTCTCATGTGCCTTCTTAATATATAATCATTTTTTTAACACATGGAAGTTTGGCTTTTCTAGTTAACTGTCGTGTTTCTGTTACATTTTTATTACCTTTTTTTCAGAATTACCTCAACAATGTTAAGTAATAATTGTGATAGCATTTTAGCATTCTTAAGCCTGATATTTACAAGTGAAATTGATACCTAACTTTCTATTTTGTGCTGTTTGTGAGGTTTTAGTTATTGGGTTATACTGCTTTCTTAAAATTAATGGGCTAGCTTTCCTTTTTTTCCCCCCTTACATCCTGAAAAGTTTACCTGGTAAAACTATTTTCCACTGAAGAGTAGTTTTTTTGTTGTTGTTGTTTTGTTTTGTTTTTTTGGTACGCGGGCCTCTCCCGTTGCGGAGCACAGGCTCTGGATGCGCGGGCTCAGCGGCCATGGCTCACGGGCCTAGCCGCCTCGCGGCATGTGGGATCTTTCCGGACCGGGGCACGAAGCTGTGTCCCCTGCATCGTAGGCGGACTCTCAACCACTGCGCCACCAGGGAAGCCCACCACTGAAGAGTATTTTATATTTGTTTGTTTGTTTGTTTAATATTTGTTTATTGGTCTGAGTTGGGTCTTCGTGTGGCAAGTGAGATCTTTGTTGCTGTGTGTGGGATCTTCGTTGCAGCACGTGGGATCTTTAGTTGTGGCATGCAAGATCTTTAGTTGCGGCATGCGAACTCTTAGTTGCAGCACATGGGATCTAGTTCCCTAACCAAGGATCGAACCCAGGCCCCCTGCACTGGGAGCTCGGAGCCACTGGACCACTGGGGAAGTCCCTATGTTTTGTTTTGCTTTTTTGCTGCTTGCGGAATCTTAGTTCCCTGACCAGGGATCGAACCCGTGCCCTCGGCAGTGAAAGCCAGGGTCCTGACCACTGGACTGCCAGGGAAATCCCCACTCAAGAGTATTTTAAAGACAATTCACTGGTGTTCTTTTCAGTCTGCCACCATTGTTTGTTTTTCTTACATTTTCTTCTTTAGATCAGTTTTAGTAATTTATTCCTTCCAGAAAATTGTCCGTTTCATTGAGATTTCAAAATTGATTAGCATAGGCTTGTATATATGCTAGTCTTGTTTTGTCTCTCTGTTATAGTACTATTCAAATTTCTGTTTTGTCCTCTTAACTAGATCTCTCAAAGATAAATCCTGCTTTATATTTCTTTCCAAAGTACCAGTTCCTGGATGATTTGATACGTTTCACTATATGGTTATTGGGTTTTTTTGTTTTTAATGTTCTTTAAAGGCAGTTTCAATGTTCCTTTTGACATGGTAGCTCATAAATGCTTTTATTCTCAAAGAAATTATTGCCCAGATTTAATCTGTTAATTTTTACAATAGTTCTTTCTTTGTTTTTTTAGGCACGAGATGTGCGCACCAATGAAGTGGTGGCTATCAAGAAAATGTCTTATAGTGGAAAGCAGTCCACTGAGGTAGGTGAAATATTTATGTTCTTCTTGACATGTTAGAAAAAGACATACCGTTTTGGGTTTTTTGGTTTTGTTTTGTTTTTTTGCGGTACGTGGGCCTCTCACTGCTGCGGCCTCTCCTGCTGCGGAGCACAGGCTCCGGACACGCAGGCCCAGTGGCCATGGCCCACAGACCCAGCCGCTCCACGGCATGTGGGATCCTCCCGGACTGGGGCACAAACCCGCGTCCCCTGCACCGGCAGGCGGACTCCCAACCACTGCGCCACCAGGGAAGCCCGACATACTGTTTTTAATTGAGGGTAGCTGGGAATTTTTTCAAAAAAGTGTAGCCATACCTAAAAGTATATGAATATTAAGAATATATCTCAAAAAAAAAAAAAAAAAAAAAAAAAAAATATATCTCCTGGGTTCCCAGGTGGGCCC
>NW_020172446.1:4405748-4426033 GCF_003031525.2 Neophocaena asiaeorientalis asiaeorientalis
ATCTCAGTGTATTTTCTTTCACAAACTGAGTGTACCTTTTTAACTTGTACCTAGAGCCATAAACAGCATATTACTGGCATTCCAAAAGCCTACCTGTCCCCCTGCTGTTAGTTTTTTAACTGTGGTATAATATATTACTTTATCTTTATCATAGAAGGCTTATCAGTTTCTAAAAGAGTAAACTAGAATAAGATGCATTTAACAGTAAATTATATTGGA
The DNA here is from genome assembly GCF_003031525.2 of Neophocaena asiaeorientalis asiaeorientalis. Lineage (NCBI taxonomy): Eukaryota > Metazoa > Chordata > Mammalia > Artiodactyla > Phocoenidae > Neophocaena > Neophocaena asiaeorientalis. The sequence continues at coordinate 4,405,968 of NW_020172446.1, forward strand.
TGTAATTTTTTTAATGATTCAGACATTAAGGGCTGATTTAAGCAAACTTTAATGAGCAGACAATATATATCTAGTCTGAAAAATAAAAAAAATACAATTATTGATACTACACTGAGTATACTTTAGTTCACTAATATTGTGAGTAGTGCTTTTTAGTATATTTATTTTGTTTAATTGCATAAATTTATTTTATGAAATATAGTCTACTTTTAAAACCTAGGATCTGTCAGTCTTTAATTTTTCAATGTAATTATTTTTAATTGTGGTAAAATACACATAACAAATTTACCATGATAACCATTTTCTAGTATGTACTTCAGTGGCTTTAAGGACATTCACATTGTTTTGCATCCATCACCACCATTCATCTCCAGAACTCTTTTCATCTTGAAACACTGCAGTTCTTTACCCATTAAACAATAACTCCCCACTCCCTCCTCCCCTCACCCCCTGGATATCACTCTTCTATTTTCTGTCTCTATGAAGTTGACTACTTTAAGTATCTGATGTAAGTGAAATCATGCAGTATTTGTCCTTTTGTGACTGGCTTATTTCACTTTACATAATGTCCTCAGAGTTCATCCATGTTGTGGTATGTGTCAAAATTTCTATCCTTTTTAAGGCTAATATTCGTGTGTGTGTGTGTGTGTGTGTGTGTGTGTGTGTGTGTGTAAAACACTACATTTTATTTATCCATCCATTCATCTGTCAATGGATGCTTAGGTTCCTACTGCCTCTTGGTTATTGTGAATAATGCTGCTGTAAATATGGGTTACACAAATATTTTTTTGAGTCCTTAGTCTCTCAGTACTTTAGGTATATGCCCAGAGTTGGAATTGCTGGATCAGTCTTTAGTTTTTAAAGAGTTTGGTTTTCTACTTTTTTGGAATCTCTTTATTTTATGATAAATCTTGTTTTTGTAATGATCACACTATGAATATGATAACACTATTATGATTGTATCACTGTTCCATCATTTTGATACCTAAAAAACTCAGTTTCTTACAGGATTACTCTCATTTATATTCTATTCTGTAGCACAACTTCTGAACTAAGCTTTCATAGGCAAACTTGTACTGTGTTGGAGTCTGTTTGATTAGTCACACCTAGAACAAAAAGTTTCATTTAGGGCATCATTTTTTCACATCTGATATTAACGTCTTTCATGAAATTTTTTTCAATTGAAAATTGCAGGGTTTTGTTTTGTTTTGAAAGTTTCAAATATCATTCAGACTTGAAATTTAAAGGCCATGAAACATTTTCTCAGTTTAGCATCTTATATCTTACACATTTTATATAAAACACTGTGAACATATTTTGCTATATTTTGTTGAGGGCTTGTGAAATAACATCGGCGATATATGATCTTACATTCTAGTACAAAACATTTTTTAAAGTTTCCTATTATGCCAGTTTCCCTGCTTTTAGAAATCTGGCCCAAGTCAGTGGTAAAGGTTGAAAAAACGAAAACAAGAACAAAAAACAGATTCCTCATTCTCACCCCACAGCTGCTAAGCCTCTAGAGTCTCTGGGTGTAGACCCAGTAAACAGTATTTTTAGAGTTCTCTGGTTGCTTCTTAAGAGTAACTATGTTTAGGACATGGCCTAAGTGTCTAAGGTTGTCACGAAGTAGCTTATGGCTGAAGGTTTATCTGTATTTCCTGGTAGGTGTCATTTAGGAATGCTCTTAGTAAAATATGTAGGGAAATGTTTTCATACTGTTTTTTTTTTCTGTGAACTTTCCCATATAATAACTAATTGTTCTCTAGCATTTTATTTTAGGAAGTGTGCACTTACGAGTTTAAATCTTCGTTTGAATTTAAAAAGCAAACAAAACCTTAACATTTGGTAGAACACATAACCCAAAAACACAATAGATGAACTTTATGGTATGTAAATTATACATCAAAAAGCTGCAAATAAGAAGGGAAGATGAACTTTTGAAGAAAAATCACTAAATATGGTATATAGTTTTCATCAGCATGGTGTGTGGTTATAAAATTTTAATAAGACTCATTGATAATAAGTTTTACCAAACTAAAATTTGTCCTACCTTGAATGAAATAATTTTATAAATTACGTAATTGAGTTATAAACTATATGACCATAACTTTTTAATTTATTATTTTGATATTTACATATTACAAATGAAGTTTAATGTTCTCAATAACCCTTCTTAATCTGATAACTTTTTTCTTATATAACTTTCTCAGGAAGAGCAGCTGTTCATCATTTTTTCCTTTATTCGTTTTTTTCCTCCCCATAGAAATGGCAGGATATTATTAAGGAAGTCAAGTTTCTACAAAGAATAAAACATCCCAACAGTATAGAATACAAAGGCTGCTATTTACGTGAGCACACAGCATGGGTAGGTATATGCTTCCCTCTTGCTGTAATTTTAGTTGGTTTCTGTTTAGAGTTAATTATTTCAAGAATGTCTCAAAATGGTTGTGTAAGGCCATGCAGAAACACCTTGAAATGTTAGTTCATTCTGAGAGGGAGAGCAGCTTTTCCTAGAACTCCTAGGCAGGAGAGGGAATGTATGTTTTGTGAGTTTACTGCAGAGATTTAGCTGACCTTTATGTACATTTCTTGTACTCATTTTTTAAGGTAAATGGTGACTAGGGTTTGTTTTACTTCAAACACTCTTCTTGATCTCCTTGGTGAATTTATTTTATCTCAAGTAGAATCTTTTTAATAATATATTACATGGTACATGGTAAAATGTTCTCTGACATTTTTTAGTAGTATCATTCTTCAAATGGTTTATCAAACATTGTGAAAGCAATCCTGTTACTTGAGGATGAAATGTAGCCTATCTTTGACATAAACATATTGTAATCTATTTAACCACAAAGATCTTGGTGAAGTCCTGCTGAGTCCTGGTGAAATTTGAACTGATTATGATTCCTTGGCTGAATAATACTAATGCTAGAGAATTGAGACACTTTGTTACAAGGAGTGGTGATTAATTTTGCCCCATTGTTACCGCTGAGGTGACACGGTAGTAATACTGTAGCATTGTGGGCATAACTGTATCTTTTAAGAGAGAGGCTAAATTTTCTTTAAATGGGAATGTCCCTTATTTTGAATAATTAGTAAGTCACAGCTAATTATCATTTTAGTATCCTGAACCTAGATTTGTAATGTTTGGTGCATTTTTATCCAGTTTAATTTTGGTGGCAATGGCAGTACTCCTAAATACAAGACTGTGGTTAAAGAAAAAGCAGTGACATTGGGGAGATTACCTCTCTGTCTCTCATGTTTCTCCATTTGTAAAATAAGGATAGTAATAGGGCCTACCTCATAAGGTGGTTGTGAGGATTTAATTAGTTTTTTTTAAAATATTTATTTGGTTGCACTGGGTCTTAGTTTCGGCAGGTGGGCTCCTTAGTTGTGGCTCACGGGCTCCTCAGTTGTGGCTGGCAGGCTCCTTAGTTGTGGCATGCGAACTCTTAGCTGCTGCATGCATGTGGGATCTAGTTCCCTGACCAGAGATCGAACCCGGGCCCCCTGCATTGGGAGCGTGGAGTCCCAACCACCGCGCCACCAGGGAAGTCCCTTAATTAGCTTTAATATATATAAAATATCTGGCACATAGAAGGTGCTCTGTGTTTGCTTTAACTGTAACCTAAGCTTTGTATATATAGTTCCAAAGGACAGTTTTTTGCTTCCTAGCGATTACTAAAGTATTGCTTTCGTACTATAGATTAATAGTAACAGAATATGTATATTCCTTTATAGTTTTAGTAGTAGTTATATATGAAATACACATCTTATACAAATGATTATATGTTGGTATTGTAAAAGATTAATGTGTCATTAGCTTAACTTTACATATGCACTTAATATATTACTAGATACGTAAATACTCATTTTTTAAGGTAAATGGTGACTAGGGTTTGTTTTACTTCAAACACTCTTCTTGATCTCCTTGGTGAATTTATTTTATCTCAAGTAGAATCTTTTTAATAATATATTTTAATACTTATATAATTTTTCTTCCCATGTAGCTTGTAATGGAATATTGTTTAGGATCTGCTTCAGATTTACTAGAAGGTAGGTTCCCTTTAATCATTAAGAAAAAATAGTATTAGCAAAATAAAATGAGAATTCAATAAGAGGTTTCTTAAGTAATGTACAAATTTTCCAGAAAGAATAAAAATCTTAACCTTTCTATATTCTCTGCATAGTATGCACTGTCCTCATTAAATGTAATGTAATAGCATAAAAAAAGGGATTTTTAAAAAGGATTTTTCTCTCATTTTGACTTAAGTTTTTTTGGAATCTTTGTCATTCAGCTCCATCTGTTCCTTCTGTTCAGAATGAAGATATTAGAATAAAGGGAGAACTTTTATTACTTTTGTTTTTGTAATCACCAAATAATTGCTTAATGTTGTTAGCTTAGAGGAAAATTGACTGTGGACTGTATACTTTAACAGCTAGGCACAACTGTATACTAGTTGAAAAGTTCAATAGCATTATTTTATTATCTTTGGAAGGAAATCCCATCTTGCTAAATGTTAGTTTTTAAAAATTGCCCTATATATTAGGTATGTATTTTTAAACAAAAATGTTCTTTATAATAAATATTTTCAAATAACTTTCTTATTTTAAGTTCACAAAAAGCCATTACAAGAAGTGGAAATAGCAGCAATTACACATGGTGCTCTCCAGGGATTAGCCTACTTACATTCTCATACCATGATCCATAGGTAAGCACTTTGAAAATTATTATATATTAACAAGCAAATGGCTTGTTACATTATTCACTTATTAACCCTGAAAGTTTTGTTGGTTATAGCCAAATAAAACCATTTCTTATAAACTGAGGTTTTTTAGATTGTCCATGTTTAAAAGTACATACTAGTACACTTGATCTCTTTGTTTAGGATAATTTTAATCTTTGTCTACACATGTTGCTGGATTTTCCGAAGTTCAGGCATACCTCATTCTGTTATGCTTTGCTTTATTGCACTTCACAGATACCTCGTTTTTTACAAATTTAAGGTTTGTGGCAACCCTGTGTCAAGCAGGACTCTAGGTGCCATTTTTCCAACAGCATTTGCTCACTTTGTTTCTGTCACATTTTGGTAATTCTCACAGTATTTCAAACTTTTTCATCATTTTATTTGTTATGGTGATCTGTGATCATTGATCTTTGATGTTACCATTATGATTGTTTTGCCATTTATTAGCAGTAAAATATTTTAAAATTAAGGTATGTACATTGTTTTTTTAGAGATAATGCTACTGCACACTTAGTAGCCTACAGTATAGTGTAAACATAACTTTTATATGCACTGAGAAACCAACAGATTCATATGACTTGCTTTATTGTGTATTCTGTTTGTTAGGGTAGTCTGGAATCAAACCTGTAGTATCTCTTAGGTATGCCTGTATGTGCACTTTGTAGATTTGTGTACATTTAATTGAAATTAATTGTAGAATCATTTAATTTGGGGAATGGAAAAGACATTAGGGATTATATAGTCTTCCTTTTTTTATTTTACCAGTGAAGCAACTGATGCCCCAATTTGTGACTAATTTCCCAAAGTTTACAAAGCCAGGTGGATTTAGACTAGAACTAAACCTACATCTTGTCTTCCTGGTAACTGATAATGCCAGATTTATTCCATGATAGGGATAAATAAAAGATACTTAATACTTTTTATGCTTTGAGTATTGATCCTTGATGATCCTTGATAATGAATAGTAAAATTAAGCCATTCCATAATGCATTGGTATTGGTTTTACCTGTTTTAGAAGGAAATTAACATTTTTTGATTATATATGTGAATCAAGCAATAAATGTTAAACTATATAGTAGAGTCAATTGCGAGTTAATGTGATTTTTTTTTTTTTTAAGATTAGGGTTGTAAGGTTCAAGAGAAATTTACATACTAGTAAGTAAGTGAATAGAAGATTTAGAACTATAACCTAAGGTCTTCGCACCGCACAGCTTGTGGGATCTTAGTTTCCTTACCAGCGATTGAACCCAGGCCCAAGGCACTAAAAGCGCTGCCAGGGAATTCCCTAAAGTATCTCTTCATTTTTAAAAAACAAATGGAAGGAAAATAGATTAATTTAGTATTATGTCCATTACAATAGTAAGAATTGACAAGTGCTCGGAAGCTTAGTTTTTCTGTTTTTGAAAGGTTAAGTGTATGTTATGGTGCCCGTTGGACATACAGTCCCATTTTATAAATATCCATAATTTTCTGGGATCATGGATATTACATTATCCATATGTTTGTCTTCATTTCATATCCTAAGGGTGGAAATGATATGAATAATCCTTTTTTTAAAATTGGGGGCATGAAATTCTTTTTTTTTTTTTTTTACATTAAGTAGGTTACTCAGAAATCTTAAAATTAGGAAGGAGTGGTCTGCTATTTAAATTTAATTTTTAAAACCATTATTTGTACCAATAAACAGGACCTCAGATGAAGACTATACACTTTAATTACCTGATTTTCTGTCTTGTTTTTACTGCTATTTTGCCTTCTCTTTTACAAAATTGTTACTATATATGGATTCTGTATTTTTTGTATTCTAATTTGGATCTTAATTCTCATCCCAAATGAGAGATTATCCTAGGACTTAATTATTTTGATTTCTCCTTCTCTGTTTTACAAATTTTTATTTGATTTTTATCATTTTTTTTACACAACCCAGTGAAGGAAAGAGAAATAATTTTCTGTGTTCCTTAAACCCAGAGATATCAAAGCAGGAAATATCCTTCTGACAGAGCCAGGCCAGGTGAAACTTGCTGACTTTGGATCCGCTTCCATGGCATCTCCTGCCAATTCTTTTGTGGGAACGCCATATTGGTAAGAATAATCTTATCTGGATTTGATCTTCATAATTGATATTGTGTGTGGTTGTGCGTCTTTAAGATGTCTTTTTCCTGAAAATATTATGTTATTTTGGACATTTTAACTTTAAGCATTACAGTTAGTTTCAAATACAGATTTGGAGTGCTCCCCTTACATCCCCCATTTTTAAAATTTGTCCCCCCTACAGTTTCCTTCCTATGATTATCTGCATCATATATTGGGTGTGGGAGTGGAAACATTCAATAAGAATTCAAGTGGGGAAAAGATAGAAATGCTAAGTGGAAATGTGTGTGTTTTCTTTAGATTTATATTTATATTTACTATATATCATTGATCTTCAGACTAGGAGTACCTAAAGACTGGTAGTGGACTTGGAGTTCTCTGGGGTTTTTTGTTTTTATTTTTTATTATGGAGAATTTCAAATATAACACTAGACAAAAGTATAATGAACCCTACGAATCATTCATTTAGCCCAGCAACTTTATCCCCATGGCTAGTCCTGCCCTATGCACTCACCTCTCCCTTTGTTCCTCTCCCCTCAGTTATTTTGAAACATTCTAGACATCATCTAATTTTATCCATGAATAATTCATTATTAATGTCATCAAGTTTGAAGGGAATAGTTTTCCAGATCTTCAACTTTCAAATGTATCCTCTTTTTCTATGTATGCTGAGAGCTGTGTCTTAGGCCCACTACGTCATCTTTCTCACCTGCCTTTCAAATCTCCCTTCTCCTGCCTCATAAAAGAAAGGCTTCTAACCCACCCTGAATATTACAGTGATGCATTGCTCTGTGGTGTAAAAGCCTCAAAGTAACACCAGAGGAACAATTTGAGAAGATGTAGCATCTGTCAGATATATTGAAGAGTCAGGACAAAACTCTTGGCAAGTCCTTGTACCTTTCCAGTCATCTGCCTTCCATTCCTTTTACCCTTTGCTTTTTCTTTCTCCCCAATTATCTTCCTTCTCTCCTTTTTTTCTAGTGCAGAATTCATAACTGACATGGTTGTCGTGGGGACGCATAAACATGTTATTTGCATTGAATTCAGACTTTTTTCTGGCAGAAGGTGATTCTGATTTGACTGATTGATATGACCATGAAGACTGATTTTGCTAACTAGATTATAGGGCAGTGTTTTTAAAAAATTGAATGAACTAATTCTGCAACTCCCAAGTTTTTAATATTTTTAAAGCACGTACACAATATACATACATACACTGTGCATTATATCCTTTGCAACTATTAAATTTATAAAATTTACATATCAACTCAAAAGTGTGCAAGGAAAAAAAAAGTGTGCAAGGGATACACAGTTTTTATAAATTCATTGAAGGTAAATAAATGAATAAAAAATTTGAAGACCACTGCTCTAGATGACCAAAAATTTCTATGTAAAACCCTAGTTTAGATAGAGTCCCCCCCATAAAAAAGGGTTCTGTGAGTGTATAATATTTCTCAGTGCTTCCCCTCTTTAGATATTAATGATGAATATTAGATATTTAAAAGGCCCTCAAAAGTTCTGCAATAAAAAAACAAATTACTTGTTTAACTTTTCTTGATAATTTCTCAAACTTCCTTCAGCATCTTAAAGAACACATTGACAATTGAAAGTTTACAATAAAGTAAACATATTGGTTAATTTGTATATAGTGTACTTTGAACACAGGAACTAGGTTCATATTTATATGTCTTTACACAAATGCACATGTGCACGCACACACAAACACACACAGGGATACCTGGTAATAATCTTATTGAAGCCGTCAGCAACTGTTCTAAGTACCTATCTGTGCTTAATACCAAATACATATGAAGTATAAGGTAAAGTATCATCAAGAACCACAGACTCTAGTTGAAGACATGAATTAGTGTTTCATTTTTTGTAGGCTTTTTTGGGTTTTTTTGTTTTGGTTTTTGTGTTTTTTTGGCTGCGCCGAGTGGCATGTGGGATCTTCCCGACCAGGGATCGAACCTGCTGCCACCCCCGCTGCAATGAATGGAAGCGTGGAGTCTTTAACCACTGGACTGCCAGGGAAGTCCTGTGTTTCATTTTATCACCAAGACACCATCGTTGGTTGGTTATAAAGTTGATAATTTTGTGATTGTTTTAGTTGTGAGCTGCCCTAGCCACTTTTATCATGGGACACTATTCTAATTTGAAAGAAAGGCTGACAAGCTATGCTTATTCAGCGTTGGATATTGTGATAGGTACTTCCTGAAATAAATGGAGTGAGTTTGTCATTTCAAGGGAAACAACTGATGGTATTCAATGCCAATGGTAAAATTCCATCTTTCAAGCAAAAATTAGATGGAATCCTGAGACCAAAATGTTTGAGAATCACTGGCCTAAAGGCTATACAGTATTAGAATTTGCAGACTTGAACGGATGCAGAATACAGCCCTCCTCTAGGGCATCCTTCCTTTAGGATGCTGTTATAAGATCATGACACATGGTGAGAATGAGTCTCACACTGTATATGCAAAGGTAAATATTTACCTCACAACCTGTAATACATTTATTTCATATTATAAAAATTCTTAATGTCCAGATATATTGCCTGGAATTCACACCAGGTGTTCTCCATGTAGATAGTCATTACATTTTAAAAGAAAAGTATACATTTTTTTAACTTTAATTTAAATGACATTTTATTTTTTAGGATGGCCCCAGAAGTAATTTTAGCCATGGATGAAGGACAGTATGATGGAAAAGTAGATGTATGGTCTCTTGGTATAACGTGTATTGAACTAGGTAAGCATGTTCTTTATTACTATGTAGTAAATTTTGATCAAAGTTTTACCTCAATTTCTATACCAAATTACAGCTTTTTATTTTTTATGTTGGTTGCTAAGGGGAGCAATATGTTTATTACATAGTTTTCATTTTGGTTATCTGGTAATTCTTATATATATTAGCTTAGGTATATTGTATTTGCTCTGTTAAATTAGGTCTAAAAAAATTTCCACTATAGTATTAATTAAGTTTGAGGTATCTATGTCTTATTATTAATGAGTATTTGTTAAGCACTTGGAATATATATGTGATTACTAGATTTACCATCTATAGATGGTCTCTGAAGCATTTATGAGTTACTTACCTTTACCTAGGATACTTATTACTTTGAGTTAGATTTAAGAATTAGCTGTCAGGCTGCATACATATTGTAGTAGTTTAATTTTATGCACACATTCTGTTGCTCATAAATTGAACTGTGCTTAAAGCAGCGGACCACCATAACTTCACTAACATTCCCAATGTAAGTGAGCCAGGTGGGTAATTGAACTGTCACTGTAACTGAAGATGATGGCTATCTTCTTGCTCTTGATTCCCCAGGCTTCCCCCCACAAGCCCAATATCCTTTTCTTTTTTCCTTCTTATAAGAGCATTCCATTAAACTTTATTTAAAAACAAGAATATTTAATTGAAGCATTCTAGGAGTGACCAAGAATTGAAAACAACACATTAAAGTAAAAATCCATGTGTAGGGCTTCCCTGGTGGCACAGTGGTTGAGAGTCCGCCTGCTGATGCAGGGGACACGGGTTTGTGCCCCGGTCTGGGAAGATCCCACATGCCGCGGAGCGGCTGGGCCCGTGAGCCATGGCCGCTGAGCCTGCGCCTCTGGAACCTGTGCTCCGCAACGGGAGAGGTCACAACAGTGAGAGGCCTGTGTACTGCAAAAAAAAAAAAAAAAAAAACCCAGTGGAAAAAAAATCCATGTGTAATTTTGACAAATCATATTTATTTTAAAGTTTGATAACAGCAGTAAATAGAGATTTGGCGATTACCATAATGCCATTCTCCTCTGATCTCTTCATCTCAGTTTGAGGTTTGCAAAATGTTTCTTCCATTTGAAAGTATCCTTAAGTGTCTTAAATTCTTTTTCTCTTGATTCTTCTTCCTACTGGTAGATCCTAATTACTTTCTTAAGAAACTTGGGTATAAATGTAAAAAAGCTGGTTAATATATTCTGCCCATGGGTTATTTTTACACTCTTATGCTGGCTGATGCATATATGTGCCCCTTGGTGATAGCGAAATTGCATTAATGGTCCTGTTAGGTATCATTGATATATTTTAATATTTATCTGATTAGAAAGTATTCATTGGCTAATTGTACTGCTCGGAAAGAAACCTCTCTAAACTCTGCAGTTTCTGTGAAATGGTTTCTTTTTGCCAGACTTTTCTAGCTTTTTATTGTAGTTCACAAGATAGAATTACTTCACAGTGAGAGTTTTTATGCTTATATAATAAAGCAACTTCAGAAGATGTGACTGCCTTTGGATAATTTCAAATGAGTGAGATGTCTTAAAGAAATTCTTAGAGTTTTAGGCATACATTTGGCATCTTCAACTTTTATAAATAGTCTTTCATAATCACTTTAAAAAATTTTACTTACAAATGTTTTGAATTATGAAGTTGTTCTAAGTTCAGGAACTGTATTTTAAGCCTGCTTTGGGTTCCAAGGGAAAGGTCTAGAGGAGCACAAGCAAATAAAACTGTCTGCATTGGTAGAAATGTTCTGTGTCTCCATGCCTTTTGAGCACTTGAAATGTGGCTAATGTAACTGAGGAACTGAACTTAAAATTGTATTTTTCTTTTTTTTTTTAAATATTTATTTATTTAGTTGGTTGTGCCAGGTCTTAGTTGTGGCATGCAGGCTCCTTGTTTCCACGTGTGGGATCTTCGTTGCGGCATGCGGAATCTTTAGTTGTGGCATGTGGTATCTTTAGTTGTGGCATGCAGGATCTTTTAGTTCTGGCATGCGGGAACTAGTTCCCTGACCAGGGATCAAACCCGGGCCCCCTGCATTGGGAGCTCCGAGTCTTAACCACTGGACCACCAGGGAAGTCCCTTAAAATTGTATTTCATTTCAATAAGTTTACATATAAATAGTCACATGTGGCTAGGGGGTACCCTGTTAGACAGTACAGGTCTATAGGCATGCAAATTAGATTTGTAGTCTTGGGAACTAAATCTGTTACATGCTTTTACTTTAAAATAGTTAAAGATAGTGAATTAAAGCAAACTATTTTCTCATAGCTTGGTTATGTCTTATGACCAAGAAATCTTAAAGTGCAGGATTTTTCATAGGTTAGTTTATATGTTTGATTACAGTTAATCTGATGGAAAAGATCCCTGGTTTGTTGTTTTCAGGAATGATTGTACAATCGTGTTTATAAAAATAAATTTACCACTTTTTTCTGATTATAAAAGTATATATTGAGGATGTAAAATTTCAGAACTTTAAAAGGAGTAAAAGGAAAATAAATCAAAATAAATATAACTACAGTAATTTGTTAATGTGTACACAGGATAGAAAGATGTAAACTGTGACATCAAAAACATAAATCAGTGGCGCACCTTGCAGCTATGGCGGCCTTGTGGTGGTGCTGTCCATTCAGCCGCTGGTGGTGGTGGCGACTTCCTCTCAGGAAGTCCGATCTCCACCTCCTGCTCCCACCACGCTTGCTCGGTGGCGGCAGAGGCAGCGGTTGTCCCTGCCTCTCTGCCTCCTCCACCTTGGCCTATCCACCAGCTGGCATTGGCGGGGAGGGAGACGGTAGTTGTAGATGGCCACCCCTGCCTCAGAGAAGATACCACATTGAATGAGCAAAGAATGAACTTCTTACAGATACCTTTTATAAAAGGCTTATAAGGAATAGTGCCATAATTTGAATCACAATGGATTTCACATTATGAGGTGAATGGGAGTGAAGTATTGGACAAAAATAGATTTTTTAATCTCTACATCATGGTTTTTAGCTCCTCAGTTGTTGCACAGTCTCACTATTTGGGGAAAGTTCATGCTAAAAAACTGAAGTAATTAATGGGTGAATATGATCAAATTTCTCCACCAAGTTCTCAACCTGATAAGCAGAATCCTTTGTCAACCTAATGAAGTATTCAAGGAAGACATCTGACTCTTTTCAAGATGAACTTGAAGATTATATCAAAGTGCAGAAAGCCAGAGGCTTAGAGCCAAAGACTTGTTTCAGAAAGGTGAGAGGATTATTTGGAAACCTGTGGATACAAATAAGAGGTTAATTCTAGACCCAGGTGTAGAATGTTTGATCAAAGACTCCCTTATGAACCCGTCCAGACCTACTGAAGACCGTGCAATATTTCACAAGCAGTGGAGAAGCGGTTACCTCAGTGACTATCAGCTCATGACAGCAGGCTGAGACTGGACTCCCTGAACTACTGTCAATTCACCAGGGACTGTTTCACAGGAAAACCAGTATCCCTGAACTTTAGTCAACAAGAGTAAAACTGTGGCTCATACAGTGTAGGATCTGGAGTTTACAGGCACCTCTCCTCAGAAAACAGTGCCAGTGCCCATCAAGCTAGTTATAAACAGATACATCAGAAGAGAGAAAGATACCCAGAGGAAGGCCAGGAAAAACCAGAGGAGGAGTGGCCCAAGCATAAGAGGAAGAAAGCTTATGAGGAAATAGATTTAGACAAACACAAGAGCATCCAAAGAAACAGAGGTGAAAACAGTCAGAGTCAGTACAGAAAAGCTTAAGAACCGAAAGGAGAAAAAAAGCTGAGGTGTAGCCTCTAAGAAAGAGGAACATAAGCGTAGAAAAGAGAAAAAGGAACAAGGGAAAGAAAGGACAGAAGAGGAGATGCTTTGGGACCAGTCTGCCCTTGGATTTTGAAGCTCTTGCATTGGTTCTCCTGAGGTTAAACTGAAGAAATAGTTAAGGAGCTTGGTTTTATGATGTCTATGTTCATATCGCTCTTTTCATGTGAACAGGTACAAAGGCTAAGTGAACAGAAAACATTTAGTGTGCTTGCTCTCCAAAATGGAAATTACTTTTCTGCTCCTAAAATCATTACTACATTTTTCTTATACATAATGTAATTTCCCTTGATGAGGGTGGCTCTGCTTTTATTCATCAAATTGCTATGATGGTGGAAGTATTTTTCCCTTGGGAGGTCATTTATTTTAAATTGGAGGATTAATAGGCTTTATAGAATCTGTTTCTTGATTGGGTGTTAGTTTGGGGTGGGTGTTTTTATATTCATTAGTTTTCTCTGTGAAGCAGTTTACATTGATATTTTTTTTCCTTCATTAAATCTAACTTGCTATAGATTTTCTAGATTGGAAAGTGGAAAATGACATACATTATATAATAAGCTTAAGTTACATACAGTTTTAAATGTTTCAAAAAGTCTTAATACAAAATCAGTTTATATTCTGGAAATGTTTATAATATAATAAAGTTCTAATTTCTACGAAAAAAAGCATAAATCAAAACCAACAAGCGAAAGATAAAACATGGTGGTGGGGAGTAAAAATGTAGAGCTTTTTTTTTGCGGTACGTGGGCCTCTCACTGTTGTGGCCTCTCGCATCGCGGAGCACAGGCTCCGGACTCGCAGGCTCAGCGGCCATGGCTCATGGGCCCAGCTGCTCCACGGCATGTGGGATCTTCCCAGAGCGGGGCACAAACCCGCGTCCCCTGCATCGGCAGGCGGACTCTCAACCACTGCGCCACCAGGGAAGCCCTGCGTAGAGCTTTTTTTAAACTTAAGTTGTTATCAACTTAAAATAGACTATTATAAATATGTTGTTTTATATATTTTGTAAGCTTCATATCAATCACAAAGCAGAACCTCTAGTAGATACACAAAAGATATAGAGAAAGGAATCCAAACGTAACACTAAAGATAGTCATCAATTCACAAAGGAAGAGAGTGAGAGGAGAAGAAAGGAACAAAGGAATTACGAAACAGCCAGAAACCAATAAACAAAATGGCAATGAGTACATATATTTATCAATAATTACTTTAATTGTAAGTGAACTAAATTCTCCAATCAAAAGAAATGGAATGACTAAATGGATAAAAAAACAAAACCCATCTGTATGTTGCTTACAAGAGAGTCACTTCAGATATAAGGACACATAGAGACTGAAAGTGAGGAATGGAAAAAGATATTCCATATAAATGGAAACCAAAAGAAAGCTAGGGTAGCTATAGTTTTGTCAGACAAAATAGACTTAAAAAAAAGACTGTAATAAAAGACAAAGAAAGGCATTACATAATGATTAAAGAAGTCAGTTCAGCAAGAGAATATACCTTTTGTAAATATTTATGCACCCAACATAAGATCACCTAAATATATAAAACAACATAAACAGACCTAAAGGGAGAAATCGACAGCAATACAATAATAGTAGGGGACTTTAATACCCCGTGTTCATCAGTGACTAGATCACAGACAAAAAGTCAATATGCAACATTGACCTTAAATGACACATTAGACCAAATGGACTTAACAGACACACACAGAACATTTCATCTCAAAGCAACAGAATACACGTATTTCTTAAGCGCATACAGAATGTTCTCCAGGATAGATCTTACGTTAGGCCACAAAACAAGTCTTAATAAATTTAAGAAGATTAAAATCACATCAACCTTCTTTCCCAACCACAGTCGTATGAAACTTGAAATCAGTTATAAGAAGAAAACTGGAACATTCACAGATATATGGAGATTAAACAAAACAGTACTGAACACTCAATGGGTCAAAGAAGAAATCGAAAAATATCTCAAGACAAATGAAAATACCTGGGACTTCCCTGGTGGTCCAGTGGTAAAGAATCCACTTTCCAATGCAGGGGACGTGGGTAAGATCCCTGGGCAGGAAGATCCCACATGCTGCGGCGCAACTAAGCCCATGCGCCGCAACTACTGAGCCTGTGCTCTAGAGCCCGTGAGCCACAACTACTGAGCCCACGTGCCACAACTGCTGAAGCCCGCACGCCTAGAGCCTGTGCTCTGCAACAAGAGAAGCCACCGCAGTGAGAAGCCCACACACCACAATGAAGAGTAGCCCCCGCTCACCGCAACTAGAGAGAAAAGCCCACACGCAGCAATGAAGACCCAACGCAGCCAAAATATTTTTTTTAAGTTTTTTTTTTTAATTATTAGAATCGCATCAAACTTCCTTTCCAACCACAGTCGTATGAAACTTGAAATCAATTATAAGGAGAAAACTGATATATGGAGAGTAAACAAGATGGTACTGAGCACTCAGTGGGTCAAAGAAGAAATCAAAAAATATCTCAAGACAAATGAAAATAGAAGTACAACATACTAAAACATATGGGATTAAGCAGGGACTTCCTTCATGGTCCAGTGGTGAAGAACCCTCCTTCTAGTTGCAGGGGACGCCAGTTTGATCCCTGGTCAGGGAACTGAGATCCCACATGCCTTGGGGCAACTAAGCCCGCACACCACAACTACTGAGCTCACGTGCCTCAACGAAAGAGCCCGTGTGCTGCAATCTTCAGAGCCCACGCACCACAACTAGAGAGAGAAAACTCGCACACCACAACTAGAGAGAAGCCCGCACGCCACTGCAACTAGAGAGAAGCCCGTGCGCTGCAACGAAGATCCCACATGCTGTAACTAAGACCCGATGCAGCCCCCAAAAAAACCACTAAGGGACAATGGAAAATCAAAGTAATAAATGGGATTTAAAAAAAAAAACCAACAACGAAACATGGGATACAGCAAAAGCAGTTCTAGATAACTAATGAGAGCCTGCTGTATAGCATAAGGAACTCTACTCAATACTCTGCAATGGCCTATATGGGAAAAGAATCTAAAAAAAAAAAAAAAACGAGAGAGAGAGGGAGTGGATATACATATATGTATAACAAATTCACTTTGCTCTACACTTCAAACTAACACAACATTGTAAATTAACTATACTCCAATAAAATTTTTTTAAATGATAAAAAAAGGCAGTTCTAACAGGGAAGCTCATAGTGATAAATGCCTACTTTAATAAACAAGAACAATTTCAAATAAACAACCTAACTTTCCACCTCAAGGGATTAGTAAAAAAAGAACAAGCTAAGCCCTAAGTTAGTAGAAGGAAGGAAATAAAGATTAGAGCAGAAATAAGTGAAATAGAGACTAAAAAGACAATAGAAAAGAACAGTGAAACTTAAGAGCTGGGTTTTTTTTAAAAAGATAAACAAAATAGACAAATCTTTAGATAGACTTTCCATAAAAGAGAACTCAAATAAAATAAGAGATGAAGGAGACATTATATCTGATAACACAGAAATACTAAAGAATCACAAGAAACTACTATGAACAGTTATACATCAACAAATTGAGCAACCTAACAGAAATGGACAAATTCCTGGAAATATTCAATGTACCAATACTGAATCATGAAGAAACAGAAAATCTAAACAGACTGATTATTAGTAAGGAGATTGAATCAGTAACCAAAAACCTCCCAACAAACAGAAGTCCAGGACCCAATGGCTTCACTGGTGAATTTTACCGAACGTTTAAAGAAGAATTAATACCAGTCATTCTCAAATTCTTCCAAAAAACAGAAGAGGAGAAAACACTACCAAACTTATTTTACAAGGTCAGCATTACTCTGATACCAAAACCAGACAAGGACACTATAAGAAAAGAAAATTACATGCCAATATCCCTGATGAACATAGATGCAAAAATCCTCAACAAAGTAGTAGCAAACAGTATTCAACAATACAGTAAAAGGATCATACCCCATGATAAAGTGGTATTTATTCCAAGGATGTAAGGATGGTTCAAAATGCACAAATCAATCAGTGTGGTACATCACTTTAACAAAATGAAGGATAAAAATCATATGATCATCTCAGTAGATGCAGAAAAAGCTTTTGACGGAATTTAGCATCCATTTATGATAAAAATTCACAACAAAGTGGGTATAGAGGAAACATACCTCAACATAATAAAGACCATATATGACAAGCTCAAAGCTAACATCATACTCAACAGTGAAAAGCTAAGATATTTCCCTCTGAGATCGGGAACAAGAAAAGGATGCCCACTCTTGCCACTTAATATTTAACATAGTATTGGAAGTCCAGATAGGCAAGAAGAAGAAATAAAAGACATCCAGATCAGAAAGGAAGAAGTAAAACTGTGCTATTTGAAGATGACATGGTATTATATACAGAAAACCCTGAAGATTCCACCAGCAAACTGTTAGAACTAATAAACAAGTTCAGTCAAGTTGCAAGGTACAAAATCAGTATACAAAAATCAGTTGTATTTCTGTACACTAATAACAAACTATAAGAAAGAGAAATTAAGAGAACAATCCCATTTACAATCATATCAAAAAGAATAAAATACCTAGGAATAAATTTAACTGAGAAGGTTAAAGACCTGTAAACTGAAAACTATAAGACTTTGATGAGAGGAATTGAAAAGAACACAAATAAATGGGAAGATATTTTGTGCTCATGGATTGGAAGAACAAATATTGTTAAAATGTCCATATTATCCAAAGCAGCCTACAAATTCAGTGCCATCTCCATCAAAATTCCAATGGCATTTTTCACAGAAATAAAACTTAACAATCCTAAACTTTGTATGGAACCACAGAAGACCCTGAATAGCAAAAGCAATCTTGATAAAGAAGAAGAAAGCTGGAGGCATCATACTTCTGTTTTGAACTGTATTAGAAAACTTTAGTAATCAAAACAATATGATATTGGCATAAGACAAACACATAGATCAATGGAACAGGATAGAGAGCCCAGAAATAAACCCATGCCTATATGGTTAATTAATTTACAGCAACAGGTCAAGTATAGACTATGGGAAAAGGACAGTCTCTTCAGTAAATGGTATTGGGAAAACTGGAAAACCACATGCAAAGAGTGAAAATGGACCAGTATCAGGAATTCCCTGGTGGTCCAGTGGTTAGGACTCAGCACTTTCACTGCCATGGCACGAGTTCAATTTCCTGGTTGGGGAAATAAGATCCTGCAAGCCATATGACATGGCCAAAAAACGAAAAGAAAAGAAAATGGACCACTATCTTATATCATACACAAAAATCAGCTGGTTACATACAGGGGAAATTTATCAAATAAGAAAATATATTAAAGATAATGAGAGTGAGGTTTTTCATTGTCAGAGAGGGGTATTACATATCATGGGAAGAGGATAAGCTGGAATAAATACTATGGTATTGGATTGGATTTGTGATATTATGGTGAACTCAATTGTTCTCAATAAACAAATATAGATGTTTAATGTGCATGTATGCCCTAACTCTATCCACTGAGAGGATCTAAGAACAGTGACACCTCAGTAGCAGTGAGTACATCCGTTGCCATAGTTTCTTGGAGTAGGGAAAGTACAAGATGCTCCTGGAACATCTTAGTGTGCCAGAAAGCAAGGAAGGATCAAGGAGTGATGGGGCCATGTGAAAAAAAATAGAAGCCATCATAAAAAGGTTCTTACTGCTCAAATGTGAGGCAGTTTGAACATCAAAATAAATGATAATAGCAGGTTATAACTTATTAAATAAATAGAAGTCTACAAGTCCATATAATAAAGAATAAAATGAAAGTTTTATGAAAAACAGGATATTTGTATAAGTACCTTCTCACAAAATACTTATTAAAGACAAAAAGAGAAACTACTGTGAAGAAGCCTGGTAGAAACCACCGTAAGTGATCAAAGTGAACACCATCAATAATGGAACCATTTGAACTCATACATCATCTTATAGAATAAATTAGAAAAATATAACGTTTACTTCTGTGATATTCCTGCCAAAGTTGTATAGCCCAAATTTAATTATTAGGACCAACCCAAATTGAGGGATATTTTATACTTCAAAATTGTCAAGGTCATGACTTCAGCTCACCTTAAGAGACTGGAAAAAGAAGAGGAAATTCAACCGAAAATAAGCAGAAGAAAGAGAATAAAATATCAAAGCAGAAATCAGTTAAATAGAAAGCAGAGAAGCAATAGAGAAAATCAGTGAAACCAAAAGCTAGTTGTTTGAGAAAATTAATAAAATTGGTAAACCACTAGCCAGATTGATCAGGAAAAGAAGAGAGAAGACACAATATCAGGAATAAGAGGTGATACCACTACAGATTTTACAGGTATTAAAAGAATTATAGGGACTTCCCTGGTGGTCCAGTGGTAAAGAATCCACCTTCCAGTGCAGGGGGCGCAGGTTCGATGATCCCACATGCCGTGGGGGCAACTAAAACCCACGCGTGACAACTACTGAGCTTGCACACCTCAACGAGAGAGCCCGCGTGCCACAAACTACAGAGCCCCCGCACACCACAACTAGAGAGAGAAAGCCCAAATGCCACAACTAGAGAAGCCTGCACACCACAACGAAGAGCCCATGGGGCAATGAAAGATCCCTCACGCTTTAA
>NW_020172446.1:4426043-4481192 GCF_003031525.2 Neophocaena asiaeorientalis asiaeorientalis
ACGCAACTAAGACCCAACGCAGCCAAAAAATAAAGAAAAGAAAGGAGGGAGGGAGGGAAGGAGGAAGGAAGGAAGGAAGGAATTATAAGGAAATACTATGAACAACTTTGTTAATAAATTTAACAAGTTAGATAAAACAGATAATTTCCTTGAAGGATGCAAATGACCAAAGGACGGTTTTGCTACAGAGGACATTATTGGGATACTTGATTGAAACTTGAATGGGGTTTGAGGATTTAGATGATAGTCATGTACCAGTATTAATGGTCGGTTTAATGGATGTGTTATGGTTTTTTAGTATGAGAATATGTTTAGGAAATATACACTAAAGTATTTAGGAAGGGTGGGGCATCATGCCAGCAATTTACTGTACATTGACTCACTTGAAAAAGTTCTTTGAACTCTACTTGAAATTTTTTTGCTAAGTTTAAAATTATTTCAAAAAAAAACAAAAACAAAAAAACTTTAACAATACTTGTATGTCCCTGTATAACAGGCACATATTTTAACAGGAAAGTTTTCTTTCTTTTACAGCGGAAAGGAAGCCTCCTTTATTTAATATGAATGCAATGAGTGCCTTATATCACATAGCCCAAAATGAATCCCCTACACTACAGTCTAATGAATGGTGAGTATTGCTAAGAGATATATTACTCGACATTGTATAAATTAAATGCTTTTTCAAAATGTTATCAAAGTGATTTCATTTCAATTAGGTAAAATGTATTACCTGAAAAGATATTAAAATAGGTTATATCATGTTTATCCTTTATTATGTCTGCTTTCTTAGCATATATATAACTTAGTTCAGAAACAAAGGATAGATGATGCCACATGGAAGCAAAAAGTATTTGCTTTTCACAAAAAAATATATTTAGTTTTTTGAACTTTAGGAACATACATAACCCTGATTATATAATAAATAGCATGATTTAAACATAATATTTTATAACTAAAATATAGATTGCCACAACCTGTAGTGAAGTTCAGTTGGAGAATGGTTTATAATTTATATAGTATAAGACATAGGTAAAATGGTTTGATTTATCAGAATTACCAGATAATTCATAACTTTGGAATCATTCTAATTGTTACTACGACATTTGTTATTCAGACTGCTTAATGTTTTTTTTCTTCTAGTGCTTCCTTGATGTGATAAAATTACATTCATTCATGTAGAAAAGTTTATGGAGAACTGATTGACAGTTTTAGAAAATGAGGATTTTTATCAGAGATAGAAAATTTTACTGGGAAATTAATTCCTCAGGTGTACCTAGCATTTGAAAAATTCCAGGGGTATATGTAGCATATTTAATAAATATTTTTAAAAAGGTAGATGCATAACTTAGCAATACTTTATTTTTTAAGGATTAATTAACACACATTTATAGTTCTTAGTACTTTTGTAGATATACATAGAAGGAATCTTTTGGCTCAGACTTTAGTATTATGGTACATATAAGTAATAAATATATTGAACACAGACTGTCTTCATACTGTGTTTGATACGTTGGGGATTCAAAAAAGAGTTCCTTTTTTGCTTGTAAAGAACTTAAGGTCTTCTTTGAATATTGAGACAAACATCGATGGAGAAATTATTACTGGCTTACTCATTGAACTCTCATCAGTAACACTATATAATAATAATGTGTTAAGACTTCTGATGTTTTAAAAATATATCTAAATTGGTTTTCTGGATTTAATGGAAGTTTTATCCATTTGCTCTAGGACACCAAATACCTAGGTATACAAAATGCTCCCTTCAAAGCAAATGGAGTGATATTCTGAATCACTCTATACAGAAGATGATCCAAGGGGCAAAGAAGAAAGAAAGGTGGCTTATAGAAAGGAAAAAAAATAAAGTTATCTTAGATTTGAATGCCAAAAGGAAAATATTGGCTTTTCTAATTTTCCCTCAATATAGAATGAGTTATGATATTTTAAATGTGGGAGCAGAATTTTAAAATAATCTGTGCAAATTTATCTTCGGAAAATGGTGAAGATTCATTGGTTGCTTTAGATAACTTTTCATAGATATATATGAAATGTATATAGTATCTCCTTTTTTATCATTTCTTTTCCATCCCCCCTCCCACCAGTAGGCACATGCCTTGTTTTGTGGATGTTTTTAAAGGAAATAGCAATATGTTCACTTGATACTTTCCTTTACAATAGGTCTGATTATTTTCGCAACTTTGTAGATTCTTGCCTCCAGAAAATCCCTCAAGATCGCCCTACATCAGAGGAACTTTTAAAGGTCAGTTCAATTATACTCTGTTTTCTACCCCTAAGAAATTATTTAAGAATGTATTTTATTTTTCTCTGATTCTGCATCAGTATTAAGTATTCTCTACTAGTTTTTAATTAAAATGCTAATTTTGTATACTGTTCTCTCTTGAGACTCTTCTTAGATGCTAAATTTTTTCATTTATTTTTTGAAAATTGATTAATTGTTTTTACTGTGTCTGGATAGTTATTTTGGATATAGTTAAATATCTAAAATAGTACCAAATGGCTAAATGTTTATATGTGCAATAATATATTCATGAGTTATAATTACAGATTTTAATTCATGTGGAACAATATCATATTTCAAAGTTGGTAAAGCATAGTTTAACTTTGGATCTAATTTTTATATCTACCATACTTTAGTATTTTTCTGTCCTGTATTAAAATAATATGAAAGAAAGAAATGACATGTAATATATTTACAAAAATATTGTGGGAGAAAAGAGATTTTAAAAGAAACTGTTAAAATGGATATCATTTATCCTTTTTGGAAATACATTTTTCTAACTTAGCAATGAAAATATTTTTTAAATCATGTAAATTCTATTCAGTTTTCACTAACTTTCATTGCCTAATTTAAATAAATGATTGGTATATGCTTCCTGTTCTCAAAAATTTTATTTCATTTGGCAGTTGACTATCTTATTAATAGCAGTAATAGTATTGTTGAACTTAATATAGTTCTTAAAACATCTACATAAAGCAATAGTAAGTAGATTTGATTCTCTTTGTGACCCTAAGAAATCTTGTTGATTTTTCACTCTAAAATTTAAGTAGCCTATTTTCATATGAATGTTTTAGAATTTGAGAGGGATTCAGTTTATTTTCACCAACGCACATCAATTAAAGATACAAAGAAATTGAAAGTCTCTTATATATATTCAATAGTATTATTTGCAACTTCAGCATGTAGAAGAGCAGTATAAAGTTTCAGTAATGCTTAGGGAATTTTAGGCAGTAAGCGCACTCATACCGTCAGAAATGAAAGCTTGAATAAATTGGTACTCACAATAGCAACAAAAGGTTTAGTAAAGCTAGGAATTATATTAGTGGAAAATAAGCAAGATCTATATGTAGAAAACTGTCAAACTTAGAAATATTTCTAAGATGTATTATTTATGGGTAAGAAGACTGAATATTGCAAATAGTGGTACATACCAAGCTAAGGCTTAGGAAAAAGGAAGAATGTGATTTGCTTCTTACACTTGTCTAATATAGGTGAAAGAAGCTCTGGGTATAACCCAACCCACCAGGCCTAGGTATTTGGTATTTGGTGATTAGGTCCCAAGTCTGTATATAGTATTCATTTACCTGATCCATAGTGTGTATTGGCACAGCCTTACTGGAAACGATAGGAAGTAGCTATCAAGTGCTTCTTTCCCTTTGGCCTAACGACATTTCTTTCACAATCCATCATAAAGAAAAAATTAATAGAAAAAAAGTGTTTTTTACATATGAAGCTATTTATCTCAGAATTAAAAGTTGGAAATAAACTGTCCAGAATTAGGGTAATGGTTAAATAATTTTGGCATAAAGATTTGATGAAATATTCTGTAGGCATCATGTTTATGAGTTTGAAATAACAATACTTATGATAGTGAAAGTAGAATCAAATATGATATAGTTAGGACTCTGCATAAGAAGAAATAAATTTGGCTAACAAAGAACGTAAAAGTGTTACAAAAATTCAAGGGTATCCCATGAACTCAAGGACAGAAGGTATCTTTCTGCAATCTATATACTAACTGTATCTACAAAACAAAAGTCTATACATAGAAAATTTTTGAAAAGAAAGGTATCAAAATGTAGCAGTGATATTCTAAAGTTGGAATTGTTCTTTCTACTTTTCTTTATTTGATAATGTTAAGCTTTATTAAATGTTAGTGGTAAAAATCACTAATAATGGCTTTTAATCAGCTGCTAGTGTTTTATGAAGAGTATTGTTTATGCAGCATATAAAGAAACCCATAATATCCAGGTTTATATTACACAGTTCACCATCAGTAAACGCATTTCTGTTGAAACCTAATAAAACTCAGAACTGACGTGCCTTTTCTGTGAAACCAACAGTTATAAGAATATGTAAACCTTTATTTAGCCTTTGTTTAGGGCTCTAATTGGACTTACCTCTTAGTGTTTAATTAAACCCTTTTATCATTTCAACTCTGCATTTTCAGTTGACCAACAAAAGTATGATGTGCAAAGGTTTTATAAAATGTACGGGGGTAGTTACGTAGGCAGAGAGTGAATATATGTAAATGACAATTTCATAAATATAAGATGTCAGAAATGTAATAGAATTAAATAGCTATAGATTATATGCGTTATCTCTCATGATTATTCAGGATAGTATCTCTAGGGTCTAAGAAGGGGTACATTTGTACTAACTGAAAAATATATAGATTTCAACTTGACTTTTACATTCTCTTATCCAGCACATGTTTGTTCTTCGGGAGCGCCCTGAAACGGTGTTAATAGATCTTATTCAGAGGACAAAGGATGCAGTAAGGGAGCTGGACAATCTGCAGTATCGAAAGATGAAGAAACTCCTTTTCCAGGAGGCACATAATGGACCAGCAGTAGAAGCACAGGAAGAAGAAGAGGTAATAATTTAGAAATGATGCAAATATTGAGCTCTCTTCATTGGCTTCTTTACTTATGCAACTTGTCTTTTACATCACGAATCTCTTACATCAGTGGTTCTCAGGTTGTGCTTTCTTAACACTGGTCCTGTAAGATCCCAGGTGGGAAAAAAGGGTTTTGTGTTCTTTAAATCCAGTCCCTTCATAGTGCACATTGGCATACATAGTAAAGCTTCTTTTAACCATGGGAATCATTGAGAAATGAGCAGAATCTCTCTGTATAACCCATGAGATGTGTGGTAAAAATGGATTTCAAAAAGTGTCAAACAGTTTACAGAAAATGCTGTACTTTGGAAATAACCCAAAACTGATAAACTGCCTTTTTCACACAGTTGGTTTGGTTTTTGTTATTTACCTGTTGGTCATTTTTATTTGTTTATTTTTCTGTTAGCAGTTGGTTAACTTCCTGGTCTCACCAAATAAAGGGAATGTCTCATGATACACCTTTGACTTTCTAAAGACTGTGTGCCAAGCAGTGTGCTTGGTGCTTATGTTCAAGAAATTGGAAGAGATACAGATATTTGAACCTAATGCTCTTTTTCCTTAGGAACAAGATCATGGTGTTGGACGGACAGGAACAGTGAATAGTGTTGGAAGTAATCAGTCTATTCCCAGTATGTCCATCAGTGCCAGTAGCCAAAGCAGTAGTGTTAACAGTCTTCCAGATGCCTCGGATGACAAGAGTGAGCTAGACATGATGGAGGGAGACCACACAGTGATGTCTAATAGTTCTGTCATCCATTTAAAACCTGTGAGTATTTGGATTTCAGTGAAAAAAATTTTCAACTTTGGTAAATAATTTTCTTCATCTGATTAGTTTAAGAGGAGTTTTTTTTTTCTGGATTTTTGAATTTTATTTATTTTTTTATACAGCAGGTTCTTATTAGTCATCAGTTTTATACACATCAGTGTATACATGTCAATTCCAATCGCCCAATTCAGCACACCACCATCCCCACCCCACCCCAGCAGCTTTCTCTCCTTGGTGTCCATACGTTCTCTACATCTGTGTCTCAACTTCTGCCCTGCAAACCGATTCATCTGTACCATTTTTCTAGGTTCCACATACATGTGTTAATATACGATATTTGTTTTTCTCTTTCTGACTTACTTCACTCTGTATGACAGTCTCTAGATCCATCCTCGTCTCAACAAATGACCGAATATCGTTCCTTTTTATGGCTGAGTAATATTCCATTGTATATATGTACCACATCTTCTTTATCCATTCGTCTGTCGATGTGCATTTAGGTTGCTTCCATGACGTGGCTGTTGTAAATAGTGCTGCAATGAACATTGGGGTGCATGACTCTTTTTGAATTATGGCTTTCTCAGGGTATATGCCCAGTAGTGGGATTGCTGAGTCATATGATAATTCTATTTTTAGTTTCCATACAGACACAGAACATATACTGTTCTCCATAGTGGCTGTATCAATTTACATTCCCACCAACAGTGCAAGAGGGTTCCCTTTTCTCCACACCCTCTCCAGCATTTGTTGTTTGTAGATTTTCTGATGATGCCCATTCTAATTGGTGTGAGGTGATACCTCATTGTAGTTTTGATTTGCATTTCTCTAATAATTAGTGATGTTGAGCAGCTTTTCATGTGCTTCTTCGCCATCTGTATGTCTTCTTTGGAGAAATGTCTATTTAGGTCTTCTGCCCATTTTTGGGTTGGATTGTTTGTTTCTTTAAACTTCAGCTGCATGAGCTGTTTATATATTTTGGAAATTAATCCTTTGTCCATTGATTTGTTTGCAAATATTTTCTCCCATTCTGAGGGTTGTCTTTTCGTCTTGTTTATAGTTTCCTTTGCTGTGCAAAAGCTTTTAAGTTTCATTAGGTCCCATTTGCATTACTCTAGGAGGTGGATCAAAAAAGATCTTGCTGTGATTTATGTCAAAGAGTGTTCTTTGTGTTTTCCTCTAAGAGTTTTATAGTGTCCAGTCTTACATTTAGGTCTCTAATCCATTTTGAGTTTATTTTTGTGTATGGTGTTAGGTAGTGTTCTAATTTCATTCTTTTACATGTAGCTGTCCAGTTTTCCCAGCACCACTTATTGAAGAGACTGTCTTTTCTCTATTGTATATCCTTGCCTCCTTTGTCATAGATTAGTTGACCGTAAGTGCATGGGTTTATCTCTGGGCTTTCTATCTTGTTCCATTGATCTATGTTTCTGTTTTTGTGCCAGGACCATATTGTCTTGATTACTGTAGCTTTGTAGTATAGTCTGAAGTCAGGAAGTCTGATTCCTCCAGCAAGAGTGGAGTCTATGTTTCCCCCAGTCCTGTCAAAGTCCTGCAGTCAAATCCCACTAGGCTTCAAAGTCTGATTCTCTAGGAATTCCTCCTCCCGTTGCCAGACCCCCAGGTTGGGAACCTGACGTGGGGCTCAGACCCTTCCCTCGAGTGGGTGGACTTCTGTGGTAAAAGTGTTCTCCAGTCTGTGAGTCACCCACCCAGCAGTTATGACATTTGATTTTACTATGATTGTGCCCCTCCTACCGTCTCATTGTGGCTTCTTCTTTGTCTTCGGATGTGGGGTGTCTTTTTTGGTGGGTTCCTGTGTCTTCCTGTCGATGATTGTCCAGCAGCTAGTTGTGATTCTGGTGTTCTCGCAAGAGGGAGTGAGAGCGTGTCCTTCTACTTCGCCATCTTGGTTCCTAATCCCCTTCGAGATTTTTCTTTTTTTTTCTTTGCTGTTTCAGAAGTTTTGAACAATTTTAGGTAACTTATTTTAGAATGGCAGTAGGCTTGTTAATTCCCAATGTAATGTCTGCATTTGGGAAACTAATGTTTTGAGAATACAAAAAGAATATTTTTAAAAATCTTAGAAGAAAAAATACAGAAATACTATATATAATGTATTATTTGAAGTTACTTAGATGGAAAATAAAGTATTTAAAAATAGTAGATTAAAAAAAACTAGTAGGTTTACTAATGAAATTCATTATAATATAACAGTTGCCTTTGAAGAGTGGGAGAATGGGTTAGGATGGGTGGTGACCAAAAGTGACTTTTGCGTTATCCATAATGTTTACATCTTTAAGATTTAGTGTAATTAAGGAAAAATATAAATTCTGGGTTTAGGAAATACTGGTGTTTAGTATGTTAGTCTTCATACTTTCAAATGCAACATTTTGAATTTTCTTGAAAATATTTGAAGATCAGATAACTCCTTTTAGCAGTTAATAGGAATGCTTCCTTTTAAACTTCACAGCTTAGTGTTACCTAGAAAGTTATTAGGAACAATAGCTAAAAGGTGGAACCAATCCAGGTGTTCCTCAACAGATCAATGGATAAACAAAACCATGGTATATACATACGATGAATATTTTTCAGCTGTAAAAAGGAATGAAATTCTGATACATGCTACAACATTAGTGAACCTTGAAAACATTATGCTAAGTGATATACGTCAGATATAAAAGGACAAATAATGTATAATTCCACTTATATGAACTATCTAGAATAGGCAAATTCACAGAGACAGAAAGTGGATTAGAGGTTACCTGGGGCTGACTGGAGGATGAAATGGAGAATTTTTGCTAATGGATACAGAATTTCCATTCGGGGTGATGGAAAAGTTTGGGAAATAGTGGGGATGGTGGCACAGCATTGAAAATGTAATTAACGCCCCTGAATTGTATACGTAAAAATGGTTAAAATGGAAAAATTTATATTACAAATGTTTTAACACACAGTTTTCAAGAATGATTTAGTTAAGTAGTGTTATTTAGGGAAAAACCATGTTTAATTTTTATATTCTTAGGTAAGAGGATTAGCTGTAAAAAGATTATTCCCACAATTAGTTGGTTGCTAGTTGACTTCCTCTTCAGTTAATGAACTAAGGTATATGTCAAGAAAGACATAAGTTCTCAAAATTTGTATAACTATTTTTTGTTTACTTGGACAAATGGCAGAAGTATTATAAAGATCTTTTTAAGCTATATTATTACTTTTAAAGCCCAAGAGCCTTAGAGTAATTAATTTTATTACTACTGTTTAAAATACTGGCTGCATGCTTTATTATCTTCGTTTTTAAGTTATGTTAAAACTTTTTAATTTTGCATTTAATGACTGTTAATAACTCTAGCCATATACATTTCCTTATCATGAATCTGTGTGCTATTTCATACACTGAGGAAATAATGTCTCCTGATTCAAATTGTGTTGAAAATAAAATGTCAGCATTCCCATTTTTTGTTTTTGCTTTTTAAGATTATGTCTTTGAGATTTATTGATCAAGTTGTGTTTAAACTTTAACTTTCTTGAAAGTTCACCTGAACTGTGTTGGCCTTAGGTAGTAATGTCTGTTTCTTTGCCTAGGAGGAAGAAAATTACAGAGAAGAGGGAGATCCTAGAACAAGGGCATCAGATCCACAATCTCCACCCCAAGTATCTCGTCATAAATCACACTACCGTAATCGAGAACACTTTGCTACTATACGGACGGCATCACTGGTATGTACTACTGCAAATTAGAAATATATTTTTCATGTTGGACCTTGGCACCTATACTCAAGTATAATTATCTCTTTTTTTTTTTTTTATTCGGGGGCAAAACATTTATTTAACATTTAATTACCTCTTATGAGAAAGATATTATACAAAGCACTCTGAGAGATGTGTACACAAATAAGTAATATATTAGAATATATTGAATTAGCTTGAGAGGGCTAAAAGGTACTAAATAGGAATTCAGATTACCTTTGAATCAGGGCATAAAGGGAGTATTTATAAAATAAATCATCTGAGCCTTTAATAATTAGTTGGTTTTAGGCACGGAGGAGAGGAAAAATGTAATTTCCACCTAATAATTGACCAAAATGAGGGAGGGGATGTTTGGGAAATAGCAAGTAATCCAATTTGATGTACTCAAAATGTAGTTCTTCTGATTTTCCAAAGAATAAAAATGGATTATTTGTTCATTACAAGGATGTTGTTATACTGGGGTACTCATAACCCTAATCGGTCAGATATGTAAGTCCAAAACATGATAAAGGATACTTACTAGGGATAGAAAGAAAATACGTTAAGATATCAAAGGGAAAATAGGTTATTAGAAAATATGACAGAAAGAAGAAAATATATGGGAGTTATCTGAATTATCAGCTACATAGCAGATCTTATAAATCCCATGCTGTGGCCCATGAAACTGAATGATGTCTAAGGTCAAGAACACCATCCCCTACCATAAGTCAAGTCATTCCTACTATTCTACAACATGTAAATAATTCTTTGAACAGAGCAAGTAGCAAACAATGATTGCTTAATTTTTTCATGACTATTTTAATAAATACCTGGACAGGGGCCAGCTTGTGGGAAAACATCTTTGTGACTGGGCACATATTAAGTGTTTCCCAAGCAAGCCTTCTGTCTCAAATTTTGGCTCCCTCAAATTAATTAAGGACACTATTTATTTATTTAGTCAGTTAATTAGTTAGTTAGTTAGTTAGTTAGTTGTGCTGCGCTGCGTGACTTGCGGATGTTAATTCTCCAACCAGGAGTCCTAACCACTGGACCACCAGGGAGTTCCGTAAGGACAGTCTTAAAAAGTTATGGCTTTAGGGCTTCCCTGGCGGCGCAGTGGTTGAGAATCCGCCTGCCAATGCAGGGGACACAGGTTCGAGCCCTGATCCGGGAAGATCCCACATGCCGTGGAGCAACTAAGCCCCTGCGCCACAACTACTGAGCCTGTGAGCCACAACGCCTGAGCCTGTGTGCTGCAACTACTGAAGCCTGCGTGCCTAGAGCCCGTGCTCTGCAACAAGAGAAGCCACTGCAATGAGAAGCCCTCATACCAAAACAAAGAGTAGCCCCGCTCACCACAAGTAGAGAAAGCCTGTGCGCAGCAACAAAGACCCAACACAGCCAAAAATAAATAAATTAAAAAAAAAAAAGTTTTAGAAAACTTAAGATCCATATCCTTAAACCTAGTAAGTCCATTTATTTCAAGTAAAACATTCAGAGAGTACGTATATTTGTGTACAAAGATATGAGTAACTGTATTATTCAATATGATTACCACGTACCATAACTCAGGCTGACTTACGCCTTGGATATTTTTCATACAATAAAATGCGTAGATCTTAGGTATTCAATTTGAAGTATTTTTAGTGGTACACATTATGTTAACTATTGACTAAAAAAAAAAAATTTAAATTTATTGTCATCCCACAAAGTTCCCTCATACCCCTCTTTAGTCAAGTCTCCACTCATGACCACCACTTTCTGTTTCTTCACTATTGTTAGTTCTAAATGTTTTTGGATTTTATATAGGTGGAATCACACAGAATGTACTCTTTTGTGTCTGGCTTATTTTGCTCAGCTTAATGTTTTTGAGATTCATCTATATTGTGTTCATCAAAGTTCATTCTTTTTTATTACTGTAAATACATTTCCATTGTGTGAATATACCACAGTTTTTTAATCCATTCTTCTATTGAGGAACACTTGGTTTGATTCTTATTTGGGGCTATTACACATAAGATTGTTATAAACATTCTTATTACAAGCCTTTATGTGAACATTATGTTTTAATTTCTTTTGGGTAAATACCTAAGAGTAGAATTGCTGAGTCATGGGGTATATATATGTTTAACTTCCTCTGTCAAAAAGTTTTCCAGGGCTTCCCTGGTGGCGCAGTGGTTGAGAGTCTGCCTGCCGATGCAGGGGACACGGGTTCATGCCCCAGCCCGAGGATCCCACATGCCGTGGAGCGGCTGGGCCCGTGAGCCATGGCCGCTGAGCCTGCGCGTCCGGAGCCTGTGCTCCACGGCGGGAGAGGCCACAACAGTGAGGGGCCCGCGTACCGCAAAAAAAAAAGTTTTCCTAAATGGTTGTACCATTTCACATGCCTATCAGCAATGTGTAAGAGTTCCAGTTGATCTATATCTGCTCCAGCATTTGGTGTTGTCACTTTTTTTAGCCATTGTAGTGGGTGTGAAATGGAATCTCATAGTGGATTTTTTTGTTTGTTTTTTGCATTTCCCTGTGACTAAAGATGTCACCATAATAAGCACCTTTTCATGTGCTTATTGTCTGTTTATATATCTTCTTTAGTGAAGTGTCTCTTCAACTCTTTTGCCTGGTTTCTTATTCAGATGTTCACATTATAATATTGATTTGTACGAGTTCTTTGTATAGTCTGGATACAAGTATTATATCTCATATATATCTTGCAAATGTTTTCTCTTCATCTGTGGTTTACCTAGTCTTTTTTTTACTGTTGTCTTGATGAGAGGTTAAAATTATTTAGTTTTAAATTCCAATTTAAACAACCAAATTAAAACATAGGTAAAGGACTTGAATAAACATTTCTGCAAAGAATGTATACAAGTCGCTAACAAGCATATGAAAGGTGCTCAATATCATTAGTCATTTGGGAAATGCAAATCAAAACCACAAAGAGGTACCACCTCACATCCACTAGGATGGCTATTTTTTTAAAAAAAGAGGGCCTTCCCTGGTGGCACAGTGGTTAAGAATCCGCCTGCAAATGTAGGGGACATGGGTTTGAGCCCTGGTGCGGGGAGATCCCACATGCTGCAGAGCAACTAAGCCCGTGTGCCACAACTACTGAGCCTGTGCTCTAGAGCCCATGAGCCATAGCTACTGAGCCTGCATGCTGCAATTATTTAAGCCCGCACGCCTAGAGCCCATGCTCCACAGCAAGAGAAGCCACTGCAGTGAGAAGCCTGTGCACCACAAGAAAGAGTAGCCCCCACTTGCTGCAACTAGAGAAAGCCTGCGTGCAGCAACGAAGACCCAATGCAGCCCAAAATAAATAAATAAAAAAAAAAAATAATAATGCTGCAGTAAACAGGAAGGTACAAATATCTTTTAAAAAAAGGAGGGCTTCCCTGGTGGCACAGTGGTTGAGAGTCCGCCTGCCGATGCAGGGGACACTGGTTTGTGCCCAGGTCCGGGAGGATCCCACGTGCCACGGAGCGGCTGGGCCCGTGAGCCATGGCTGCTGAGCCTGCGCATTCGGAGCCTGTGCTCCACAACGGGAGAGGCCACAGCAGTGAGAGGCCCGCATACTGCAAAAAAAAAAAAAAGGAAAGGGCTTCCCTGGTGGCACAGTGGTTGAGAGTCCGCCTGCTGATGCAGGGGACGCGGGTTCGTACCCTGGTCTGGGAGGATCCCACATGCTGCAGAGCGGCTGGGCCCGTGAGCCATGGCCACTGAGCCTGCGCATCTGGAGCCTGTGCTCTGCAATGGGAGAGGCCACAACGGTGAGGGGCCCGTGTACCACAAAAAAAAAGAAATATAAAAAATTTTAAAAATAAATAAAAATAAATTTAAAAAGGAAAAGAAAAGGAAAAAAACCAAAATAACAAGTGTTGGAGAGAGTGCAGAGAAATTGGAACTCCTGTATATTGCTGGTAGGAATGTAAAATGGTTCAGCTGCTGTGGAAAACAGTTGATGATGCCTCAAAAAGTTAAACATAGATTTACCACATGACCCAGCTGTTCTACTCCTAGGTATATACCCAAAAAAATTGAAAACAGTTACTCAAACAAGTACACTACACACATGTTCACAGCAGCACTATTCACAATACCCAAAAAGTGGAAACAACACAGATATTAATATTCACGAGTGGATGAATGGATAAACAAATTATGGTATATGCAAACAATGGAATATTATTTAGCTATAAAAAGGAATGAAATACTGATACATGCTATATACAACATGGATGAACCTTGAAAACATGCTAAATTAAAGAAGCCAGACACAAAAGGTCACATATTATATGATGCTATTTATATGAAATATCCAGAGTAGATAAATCCATAGAGACAGAAAACAGGTTGGTGGTTACCAAAAGGGGAGAATGGGGAGCAGCTGCATAACAGCTGTCTTTTAAGTATATAGAGGTGGTGGTTGCCTAACATTGTGAATATACTAAATGCTGCTGGGTTGTTCACTTTAAAATGATTAATTTTATATTATGTGAGTTTCACCTCAATTAAAAAATTCAGTTTATACATTTTTGTCTTTATAGTCAGTGCTTTTTGTGTCCTGCCCAAGAAATATTTGCCTGCGCTATGGTCATGAAGATATTTTGGGGTTTTTTTTCCTACTTTATGATTCTGGATTTTGTGTTTATGTCAAATCATTCTCAATTTTTGTATATAGAGTGATACAGAAGTCAAGATTTTTGTTTTTGCTTTTATATACAGAGAACCAGTTGCTTCTGCAGAATTTGATGATAACACATTTTTTCCTCTTTGAATTGACTTTTTGGTGGAAAATCAATTGACTAAATATATTTGGGTCTATTTCTAGATTTTATTCTGTTCCTTTGATCTGTTCAGCCTATTCTTCCACCAATTCCACATTGTTTGGATTACTGAAATGTGTGTCTTCCAACTTCTTTTCCCTCAAGATTGTTTTGGCTATTGTAGGTCCTTTACATTCCAATATAAATTTTAGAACCAGCGTGTCTATTTCTTTAGGAGACCGCCTGGAAATTTAATTGGAAACTGCTCACTGGAATCTCTTACAGTGATTGTCTACTTGGCTAAGTAGTAGAGTGCTCTAAAATGCTTCTGAAATAAAAATGTTTTCCTTAATTTTATTCTTTTCTCTCCATTGTTTGTGTGTCTAGGTTACAAGGCAAATGCAAGAACATGAGCAGGACTCTGAGCTTAGAGAACAAATGTCTGGCTATAAGAGAATGAGGCGGCAACATCAAAAGCAGCTGATGACTCTGGAAAATAAGTTAAAGGCTGAGATGGATGAACATCGCCTCAGATTAGACAAAGATCTTGAAACACAACGTAACAATTTTGCTGCAGAAATGGAGAAACTTATCAAGAAACATCAGGCCGCTATGGAAAAAGAGGTGGCCAATTCAGTATTACTAATTTATTTACTCTAGATTGTAACCATCTCTGAATTAACCAAGATGGTATTTTGATGTTAGGATATATCTTCCCCAGAACCAAGCAGATCAGTTGGGGAAAAGAAGAAACATTTATATAAATTGTGTAATATTAAGTACTGAGTCTGGAAAGCAACAGATGTGGGATTATTTCCTGACACTGATAGTTTTATAGTATCACAGTGGGTAAATCATGCAACCATTCTAGGCCCTAGGTACCCTGATTATCTGAGGAGTTTGTTAATCACCTATCAATAGGTGATTTAGGTCTCGAAAAATCATTCATGATTCTCTTCTCTGTGATTTTTGGAGACCTATCTTAAATTTATAGCAGCATTTTAATATCAGAGAATAATTGAAGATTACAGAGAATGTTAGAGATAATAAAAGAGGTTCAGATTAAGATTTAGCCCATTTGTGGTTTATTTTTAATATTTATTTATTTATGGCTGCATTGGGTCTTCATTGCTGAACACAGGCTTTCTCTAATTGCAGCAAGCGGGGGCTACTCTTTGTTGCAGTTCAGGGCTTCTCGTTGCAGAGCACGGGCTCTAGGCGTGCGGGTTTCAGTAGTTGTGGCACACAGGCTCAGTAGTTGTGGTTCGCAGGCTCTAGAGCTCAGGCTCAGTGGTTGTGGCACACAGGCTTCGTTGCTCTGTGGCATGTGGGATCTTCCCAGACCAGGGCTTGAACCCGTATCCCCTGCATTGGCAGGCGGATTCTTAACCACTGCGCCACTAGGGAAGTCCCAGCCCATTTGTTTTTTGGTGCTTTTTTTTCATTTTTGGCTGTGTTGGGTCTTGGTTGCGGCACGTGGGGTCTTTCGTTGTGGCGCCCGAGTCTTCGTTGCGGCTCACCGGCTTCTGTCTGGTTGTGGCACATGGGCTCCAGAGTGCATGGGCTCTGTAGTTGTGGCACGTGGGCTCCAGAGCCCATGGACTCTGTAGTTTGCCATACGCGGGCTCTCTAGTGGAGGCACGTGGACTTAGTTGCCTTGCAGCATGTGGGATCTTAGTTCCCCAACCAGGGATTGAACCTGCGTCCCCTGCATTGGAAGGCCGATTCTTAACCACTGGGCAACCAGGGAAGTCCCAGCCCATTTGTTTTTTTACAAATAAGTGTCATTTTACTATATGATTTAAGTATCTTTTTTTAGGATTCTTGTTACGTGAGACCTTTTCTTTTAATGTTTTTGATGTCCCATCAGTTAAATTTTATTTTGATAGTCACACTTGTCAGGTAAAATGTAAGCTTCTCTGTAAATTCACACAATATCTAGAAATGTGTCTGGCTTGTCCACATTGAGGCATTATTTATTATAGTTACCCTGTTCAGCCTTTCCCCCTAAAATAGAAGAACTACTCTCTCATAATAGAGAATTTGGCAAAATAATTTACAGAGTAAGTAATTATTTGCTTTTGAAGTAATTTGATGAAAGAATGTATAGATATTTAGAATCCTGTTGGACATTGGGTAGTATTTTTAATAACTCGGGAAGAGGTAGATACATATTTAGAAAAGCAAATCATGAAACAGGATGTGCAATATGATTACAGATTTATTTAAAATGTATGTATGCATAGAAGTAAATAGGGTGTGCACCAAAATGTTTATATTGGTTATCTCCGGGTGGTAAAATCATACAAGATTTTTTTGTGTTTTCCTGTATTTCCTAAATGATCTACAATGAATATGCATTGCCTGTATAATCAAAAATAAAACAGTATGATATGTATCTAATATTTAACATTTTCATATTACTTAATATATAAGTTAAAGGTCAGGGTTTTGGGGCTTCCCTGGTGGCACAGTGGTTGAGAGTCCACCTGCTGATGCAGGGGACACGGGTTCGTGCCCTGGTCTGGGAAGATCCCATATGCCACGGAGCGGCTAGGCCCGTGAGCCATGGCCGCTGAGCCTGAGTGTCCAGAGCCTGTGCTCCGCAACAGGAAAGGCCACAGCAGTGAGAGGCCCGCGTACCGCAAAAAAAAAAAAAAAAAAAGGGTCAGGGTTTAATTTGAAGAGGAGTATATTACATTATTTAATATACAAATCAATCTAGATAAAAGGTCATGACTTAATTATATTTGTGGATAGATATATATTTGTTTTATTTTCTTGGGGGAGGACGTGTAAAATTTTTAAAAAGGTGAAAACATTTTGATTCTGTAAAAGATCAGCATATTAAAGATGAGTTCCATTTTACTGGTTCTCTGAAATTCAAATAATAAGATGCTGAGTAATTGGTATTGGTAATGCTTATACTGATTTTATGTTCTTAAGGGGAAAAATATCCTTAGTGGTATATATTAAACTGTTGTTTTGAATCTACTTAACTAATTTGATCCATTTTTTTAATTTCCCATAGGCTAAAGTGATGGCCAATGAAGAGAAAAAGTTTCAGCAACATATTCAGGCCCAACAGAAGAAAGAACTAAACAGCTTTTTGGAGTCCCAGAAAAGAGAATATAAACTTCGAAAAGAACAGCTTAAGGAGGTATCTATTTTATAAAAATTTTCACGCCAGTTGTCTCCTTATTGATTTTATCTATTGATGTTGATTGACTCATAGAACCATTAGGATAAGTTCTTCTTTTGTTGTTTGTGGCCACTAAATGTTTACCAGTTTAAATGAAGGCAAACTTTAATCAGTTATTTTTCAACAGTTACTCTTCAACAGATATCTTCAATTGAGTAGGATCTAAAAAGAATCATCTCCTAAAAATATAAATTATTTTATTTATAATAGTTTTCGTATGCACTTACTAAATAACTGACTGACGAGAAATAAAATACTTGAGCTGTGATCGATGTGGAAGCAACTTAAGGGCGGCTGGCCTGGGCTCAGGGCTAGAATCCCTGAGGACCCAGGAAAGGACAAGGAGGCGGGTGGCAGGCTCCCCAAGGACGGGTCTGAAATCATCAGGATCTAGACGGGTATTGGGCTTCAGGACATTTATTTCATGTCCCTCCGTACAGGCCCTGGGGCCAGGTGTGGGGGCAAGAGACCAGGCAGGGGTAGCAATAAAAAATGCGGACAGACAGAGCTCCCCTCGAGACAGATGAGATTAAAGGTTACAGGGGAGCCACAATGCCGAGGTGGGTCACTGGCAGGGCGGGGACAGCTGAGAGAGGGAGGGTGAGGCCAGGCCCTCATTGTCACCTGCAACATCCCTTTCCTGCCCCAGCCGCCGCTACTTTGGGGAGGAAGGGAGTCCCCCCCAAAATATACTTGAGCTGTGAAAGGAAGCCACACATTTCTTTTTCTAAAAGTAGACCATACCAGGCTTCCCTGGTGGCTCATGGTTAAGAATACGCCTGCTAGTGCAGGGGACACAGGTTCGAGCCTTGCTTCGGGAACATCCCACATGCCGTGGAGCAGCTAAGCCCGTGTGCCACAACTACTGAGCCTGTGCGCCACAACTACTGAGCCTGTGTGCTGCAACTACTGAAGCCCACGCGCCTAGAGCCCATGCTCTGCAAGGAGAAGCCACCGCAGTGAGAAGCCCGTGTACCGCAACAAAGAGTAGCCCCTGCTTGCCTCAACTAGAGAAAGCCTGCGTGCAACAACGAAGACCCATTGCAGCCAAAAATAAATAAATAAATATGTTTTTAAAAAAAGAAAAAATTAGACCATACCTTCTTACTTTTGGCTCAGAAGATTACAATAATTTGTCCATAGAGTAAGGATAAGAGGCATATTTGCTCATCACATTTTCTTTAATAGCAAAACATGCTGATTATTTATTTACGATTCCACGATTTCATATTTATTTGCTCTCCATGTGCTGCATTTTTGAACTTCTTTTAAAAGCAGATGTAGTCTGACTTTGAAGAACACCTTGATTGTTCCAAGGCAGTTTCTGAAAGGGGGTAACTATTCAGGATAGTAGTCAGGAGAGAGAAATGATATGTCTCAATTTAGACCCCCTTTTACAGACTGATTGACTGAAATTTTTAGTCCATGTAATTAATTATTAGGGCACTGATAAATTAATTGGTCTTGATAAAATAATAGTAATCTCTTTGCTAGTAATGCTTTTGTTTGTGTAGGAATTTACAGTCACTTATTTAAATGTTATTATGGACATATTGTTGGCACAAAAGCTTGCTCTATCTACGCTGCCAACTGAGCTTCATTGAAAAGATTTTTCTAACTCTAAAGGGTATAACCTGTAATATATTCCTGTGACTGTAATACAAAAGCCAAACTCTATATTGGCACATTGGGTTTGAAAAGACTGTAAATAGGTCCCCAACTGTAAATAAATATCCAACAAAATGCAGTTTTACAGATCCGTTTCCCAGTGAAATGAGATTTTAGTTTTATAGGTGCATTGCTTTAGGTAATCCTTTAAGCATATAACAGGTGGTCCAGCTAATAAATTCGTTTTCTTTTAGAAGCCAAATTAGTGTGTATTTATGTGTGTGAGTTCATTTAAAACAATCATTTTTAGCATAGAGGAAGGGATATACTAGAATCTTAGTGGATAAGTTCCCTGGCAAAAGATTTTGAAAAATATACCCAGGTGATTATTTATGTGCCCTTTCTCTTCCCATAGTGTGTGTACACATATACCCTTAAGTTCAGAACTACTAAAATTTTTTTTATGTGTTTGTATATCTTATGAACTAAAGTTATAAAGAACTGATCTCTTTCTTGAAAACCAGGGGAAGGACCATAAAGTTAGCAGTCTTTGAAAAATTATCTTATACCTAGGAAAGATGGCTTATTTATATACTGTGCAACATTGTTGCTTTTTAGGTTGAAGATATATTAGTATTAATTATCATCCTAGAGTTTGCCTCATTGAGTGCATTGTCAGTGTTCTCATCTGGCCCAATATAAATGCATTTTCATTTAGATAGTTTGTAAGATAATATATATATATTTTTGAAGTATAGTTGATTTACAATGTTGTGTTAATTTCTGCTGTACAGCAGAGTGACTCAGTTCTACATATGTATATTCTTTTTCATATTCTTTTCCATTATGGTTTATCACAGGATATTGAATATGGTTCACTGTGCTATGCAGTAGGACCTTGTTGTTTGTCCATCCTATATATAATAGTTTGTATCTACTAACCCCAAACTCCCAGTCCTTCCCTCCCCACCACCACCAGCAAGTCTGTTCTCTATACCTGGGAGTCTATTTCTGTTTGTAGATAACGTTCATTTGTGTCATATTTTAGATTCCATATATAAGTGATATCATATAGTATTTGTCTTTCTCTTTTTGACTTACTTTGCTTAGTATGATAATCTCTGAGTCCATCCATGTGCTGCAGAAGGCATTATTTCATTTTTTTATGGCTGAGTAGTATTCCATTGTATATATGTACCACATGTAAGGTAATATTTTATTTTCACTTTTATTATTTTTTTATTGGAGTATAATTGCTTTACAATGTTGTGTTAGTTTCTGCTGTACAGTGAAGTGAATCAGTTATATGTATACCTACATCCCCTCCCTCTTGGACCTCCCTCCCACCTCCGCCCCCCACATCTCCCCCATCTAGGTTTTCACAGAGCACCGAGCTGAGTTTCCTGTGCTTCATAGCATGTTCCCCACTAGCTCTCTATTTTACACATGATGGTGTATATATGTTAATCCTAATCTCCGAATTCTTCCTACCCTCCCCTTCCCCCTCCTTGTGTCCACAGGACCATGGAAAGTGATATTTTAAATGCTATAGAAAAGCACTGGTTTTGATTTGTTTCGTTAAATACGATTCATAAAAAGGGTTTCTATTCTCCCATGGTTTTGTTGATTTTCCATTTAATTTCTAAGTCTTTTATACTGAGTCTATCCATAATTTTGCCAAAAACTTAATATTTAGAATGTCAGAAACCAAGAAGTGACACATTAGATGTATATTTGCCCTAATATTAATTCATATAAATAATTTTTACCTGAAAGCACTGCCTTATTTCTCTTCTTGGGAAGCATTTAAAGAATGATGTGTTTTACTTCATTTACCAATATTGTGTTCTTTTAAAGCTAGTAACCATCATAAACGTAGCTGTGTAAAGCTAAAAGGTATGCATGTTTTCTAGCATACATTTCTCTCTCCTGTCCTACTTCACCGGTTAACTCAAGAAAAGGAAAATATTACCTACCTCCTTAAGGTCATTGCCCTGCCTTGAGCATTAGAAAGGACACAGATTAAGTACTTTTATTTAAATGCACCAAATACCAGATGATATATTCATGCAATTAATTTTTATGTATTTTGAACTGAGTTGTTTTTTTTTTTTTTTGGCGGTACGCGGGCCTCTCACTGTTGTGGCCTCTGCCGTTGCGGAGCACAGGGTCCGGACGCGCAGGCTCAGCGGCCATGGCTTACAGGCCTAGCCGCTGCGTGGCACGTGGGATCTTCCTGGACCGGGGCATGAACCCGTGTCCCCTGCATCGGCAGGCGGACTCTCAACCACTGTGCCACCAGGGAAGCCCAAACTGAGTTGTTTTTTATGTTGCCAGGAGCTGAATGAAAATCAGAGCACCCCAAAAAAAGAAAAACAGGAGTGGCTTTCAAAGCAGAAGGAGAATATACAGCATTTCCAAGCAGAAGAAGAGGCTAATCTTCTACGGCGTCAGAGACAATACCTAGAGCTGGAATGCCGTCGCTTCAAGAGAAGAATGTTACTTGGGCGCCATAACTTGGAACAGGACCTTGTCAGGGAGGTACGTTTGAAACGAGAATGTTTCCTGAAAGTATGTTTGTCATTTCCCAGACTCAGGGTCTTTGCACTTGTACCTCCCTCAGCCTGAATTCTTCTTCCCTAGATTATCTACATGGCTTGCTTCCTCCCTTCATGTCTCTCCTCAGATACCACCTCCTCAGAAGTGCCTTCCCTAATGTCCAAATCCTTCTTCTCTAAATGTTCTTCTCTGCACTTCTCTCTCTTACACATACACACTTTTTGGGGGTAAGTTTCTCGTCCTGCCTAGAATGGAAATTTTCTAAAGTCACTGGTTTTGTTCCGGTCTTTATATCCTCCTAGTATCTGGCCCATAGTAGGTATTCAATAAATATTTATTAAATACATATTAAATCTGTGAATGAGAGGGGTGTTCATTTTTAAATACCATAAAATTATTGGATACTTTATACCTTTTGAACTGAAATGGGTGCCATTAAGTATGTGTTATTATTTAACACATTTTTTATAGTCATGTAATTATTAATTGGGCAAATGTAGAGACTCTTATGCCAGTGAAAACATATTCTCACTATCAGGGATACCTGTGAGCACAGATTAATTTATTTACAAGAGTGGCTTAAAATAAATTTCAAGTATAGCATAATTGTTCAAATTCACTAATAATTAAATAAATTCAAATTAAAACAGTTGTATCAATTAAATAAGAACAATTTAAAAGACTAGCAACATTGAATCCTAATAGTGGCATTGGGAAATGTGCAGTGTTGCTAAGAATATAAATTGATACTGATATATTGATAGATATGCTTTTATCTATCAAATCCACTTCTAGAACTCTATGCTAAAGAAATAATAACATGATTATATGATGCATCATGAATAAACATTTAATGAAAATTTCTTTATCAAGCAAAAAATGGAAAATTATGGTATTGCAAAGCAGAAGCTTACTATGAAACTTAAAAAAAAAGATCTGTATATACTGATCTGATCTGGATGTATATCCATTATATTGTTAGGTGAAGAAAGCACATTATATGCCTATAATGTATGTTATTCAGTTTTTAAAATCGTATGTTTTTGTGTAATAGATGTTTCACGATAAGCATGGGGAAGGTTGGGAAGCATTTGCACCAAACTGTTGGCCTCTGGAGAAGGGGTTTGCAGGGGCAAAGGGGGTAGGTTT
Source organism: Neophocaena asiaeorientalis asiaeorientalis (assembly GCF_003031525.2). NCBI lineage: Eukaryota > Metazoa > Chordata > Mammalia > Artiodactyla > Phocoenidae > Neophocaena > Neophocaena asiaeorientalis. The sequence goes on from NW_020172446.1 coordinate 4,448,730, forward strand.
GACTTCTGTATGTGTGTGTGTGTTTTATGCTTGTTCTTTTTAATCTGAAAAAAAAAAAAAAAGAATTAGAACATTTATTGAGCAGCATGTGTGAGGTGTTGTTCTGAGAACTTTCCATTTGTGAACTCACTTCATCCTCACATTAAATCTGTGAAATAGCAATATTATTATCTTCATTTGAAAAGTGATGAAACTGAAGCACAGAGAATTTAAACAATTAACCCAAGGACTGCTCGTAGGTAGCAGAGCCAGATCCATGTTCTTATTCACTATACTGTGCTGGGTATACTGCCTGTAATAGAATTGAATAGAATACTCCGAAGAAATTCAAAGAATGGCTTAGGAGTTCTCTTCAGATATAAAATTGGGAAACAATAAAGAAAGAAAAGAAAGAAGGAAGGACATTCAGCCTACTGAGATAGATTTGCTATGTCTTAAGCTTATTGCATAAAATAGTATTAATGAATAGTAAATGAATAGAATAAGGAAATTGGTGCTACTAATTGCCCATTTACTGCTGTAAAGGTCATAAAATCTAATATTTACTATGCAGTCATTATTGAATCTGAGGATTACATCTACTTCCTGATTAATCTATTTCTTAGGAGTTTTTTCCCTAGCATTGTAAATTATACCTTTGTCTTTTGTGTTACGGATTAGGAGTTAAATAAAAGACAGACTCAAAAGGACTTAGAGCACGCCATGCTGCTGCGACAGCATGAGTCCATGCAAGAACTGGAGTTCCGCCACCTCAACACAATTCAGAAGATGCGCTGTGAGTTGATCAGACTGCAGCATCAAACTGAGCTCACTAACCAGCTGGAATATAATAAGCGAAGAGAACGAGAACTAAGGCGAAAGCATGTCATGGAGGTTCGACAACAGCCTAAGAGTCTGAAGGTACTTTTAGCCTAAGCTTCTTGACAAAGGGGAATAGGGATAAAAGGCATCCATATAAGCAGTAAAAGTCTAAGATAGAAATCTGTCATAAAGAAATTGAATAAACCTTTTTCTTTTCATTTTAAGCATGTTTAATTAGTTTTGACATGGAGTGTCTGTAGCTACAGACTTTTTTTTTTTTTTTTTTGCGTTACGCGGGCCTCTCACTGTTGTGGCCTCTCCCGTTGCGGAGCACAGGCTCCGGACGCGAAAGCTCAGCGGCCATGGCTCACGGGCCTAGCCGCTCCGCGTCATGTGGGATCTTCCAGGACCGGGGCACGAACCCACGTCCCCTGCATCGGCAGGGGGACTCTCAACCACTGCGCCACCAGGGAAGCCCTGTAGCTACAGACTTTTGCTCATGTATTTCTCAGTAGAGTACCGAAAAAAATTTAACTGTAGGAAATGGCATAAATAAGAATCAAAATGCTTATTTTAATGTACCCAAATGTCCAATGCTGACATTACAGTCTACACGTCAACATGCTAACTAACCTGTTGGCTTCTCTTTATTGTTCCAAGTAATACAGTTTTGGAATCTTATTTGCTCCTAGTGTGATTTGTATCCAAAAAAGACAGTAAATTCCTAGTCAGTACAGAAGCCAGTGAATGAAAAAAAAATGCCTTTTTACCCCCTCTCCCTTCATCGTGTGTGCTTATCTTAAGAGGAATAGTGGAATCACCACAGTGTTACTCCCATTCTGCTTATTTTCTTTATGTATTTGGTAGTATAGGTGAGACCATGGCGTGGTAGTTGGGGTATGTTTTGTGTTTTTTTGTGGTACGTGGGCCTCTCACTGCTGTGGCCTCTCTTGTCGTGGAGCACAGGCTCCGGACGCGCAGGCTCAGCGGCCATGGCTCACGCACCCAGCCGCTCCGCAGCATGTGGGGTCCTCCCGGACCGGGGCACGAACCTGTGTCCCCTGCATCGGCAGGCGGACTCTCAACCACTGCACCACCAGGGAAGCCCAACACAGTATTTTCTTTTAAAACCCTACCCCCTTATCTGAATAACTGTCCTGGAGTGAAGTGAAATTCATTCACAGGGGTAATCTGTGTCAAAATCTAGAAGCTACGCCACACCGAATGGTACCTCTTGATTCCCACTCAACTCCATTCAAACAAGCTGTCTTGAACAAAAGTATAGAAGCAAAGTTAAGATGTTTTTACCCTTTCCTTGTGAACCTGAGTAAAATTTCACTTTGTTTTCTGAACAGCTAATTAACATCATTTACAGAGTAGCTTATGTTGACTACTCACATAATCTTCATTAGTCATTGCTTAGAAAATTGGAATTCATAATGATTTTTCAAATTTATTTTGTCTTTGTAGGGGAGAGGTATATACTCTTTTGGCTATAGAATAGACAATTTCCCACCAAAAGATTAGTTAAATAACATGTCTGTGAAATTAATGACTGTTTTAAAGTCAGCAGCACCCAGAAATAAACCAGACTGAAAGCTTGTTAGTTTTCTATCATCATACCATAAATTTAATATGACTGCATTTCTGTAGGGCTTGGCATAGAGTTGTTTGATGTTTAACCATTCCTGTTTTTTGTTTTTGCCTTTTCAGTTTGAAAGCTTGTAAATACTAGTGTAATCTTCACAGATACTATACAAAAAGTGAGGCAAAAAATAATGTTTCACAATTGTAGTCAGATTTAGAATAGAATGTCTCCTTCTGATGACAGATGAGCTCAAGATTTTCCATAAAGGAGATTGTTCTGTTACTTTACTAGGGAAGAAAACCATCATGTTCCTCTTAGTTATGTATTTCTATCTACTTACTCAATTTGAACAAAACTGACTTGATTTTAATGCCAAGTTATCCATTTTTATTTACCTAAGTAATGGTTGCCTCTTCCAACTTTTTCCAGGACTTTAAAGGGAGGTAGGGGGACTTCAGTTTTAGCACTTACGTAATTTGACTAGGATTTGGGGTGGGGGGTTTGGGGTACTATGTCTATGGAATGGGTTGGATATACGCCTGCTCTGTTGTTTCTTCATCTGGCATCCAGATGATGTTTTGTCAGTGTTAAATGAGTAGAAACAACTGTAACTTACATTCGTCTTGCTTTCACTTGAGTCAAACATTGAGGGATATAGTTTATTCTTGGTACAAGTATTACTCTTCTTATAGAAAAAACATTTTTCAAGGAGCTTTTTTTTTTTCCCTCATTAGGCTAGTGATGTGGAATAATTAGTTTTCTTGGCACAATGTTTTAGAAATAAAAACTTTTAAAAGAATAGAGGCTGTTATACAGAGGTAGAAGAGAATGTCTAAATGTCATTGTCCCATTCCTGGCTAACTTGGAAGAATTTTGTTAACCAAGGACAGTATTTAAGAGTGGTGCCACTGGGACTTTCATGGCAGTCCAGTGGTTAAGACTTCACCTTCCAGTGCAGGGGATGCAGGTTCAGACCCTGGTCGGGAGCTAAGATCCCACATAACTCACGGCCAAAATACCAAAACATAAAACGGAAGCAATATTGTAACAAATTCAATAAAGACTTTAAAAATGGTCCACATCGGGCTTCCCTGGTGGTGCAGTGGTTGAGAGTCCGCCTGCTGATGCAGGGAATAAAAAAAAATGTACTTGTAACTAAATGTGCTAGTAAAATAGTGAGTATTACCTGAAGTCCTATGAAAAAAGTAAGGTTCTTGATATTCTGATGTTTTAAATTAGAGATTTTGTTATAAAAATACATAGAATGTTAATGGTTTGACCTAATAACCAAGTGGAAAAGTACTGTACCTGCAACCTTATGGTCTGACCTTTTTGTTTTTCATCTACTCGTCTCCTAGTAGCCTTTATTTTCATATAAGCATAAGGTATAACAAATGCCATATGTTAAAAATTATATACATCTTTTTTTTCCTTCCCAGTCTAAAGAACTCCAAATAAAAAAGCAGTTTCAGGACACCTGCAAAATCCAAACCAGACAGTACAAAGCATTAAGAAATCACCTACTGGAGACTACACCAAAGAGTGAGCACAAAGCTGTTCTGAAACGTCTCAAGGAGGAGCAGACCCGGAAGTTAGCCATCTTGGCTGAACAATATGACCACAGCATTAATGAAATGCTGTCCACCCAAGCTGTGAGTTCATTTTATTTAAGCAAAACAAATTCAGTGCCCCTTTCATCCCACCACCTGAATGAAATCCCAGCAATTAAAATACTGGTTGGAAGTGATAGCTCTCCTACAGCTTGAGAAATAGTAGTGGTTATCTATATTTTTCCTGTTCTCTGCATTGCTTGGAGGTAGGCATGATTTATATAGAATTCTCATTGATACATTTAGTCATGAGGTTCTAAATAGGCTCTCTGCCACTGCCTCAGGTGTTCAGCACATATCTCAACGGTATAGGAGGATTAGAGCAGCAGCTTTGTTAAGCAGTGAGCAAAAAATAGTACTGTATTGGGGATCCAAATGGTCACATTTTAGTGAAGGCAAATACAAAATATTTTCTATATGAGTTTTGCAAACTTTTTCTTAAAGGGCCAGATAGTAAATATTTTAGGTTTTGTAGTCCGTGATACAAAATTGAGGATAATTATGTGGGTACTTATATAGCCATTTAAAATGTAAAAGCCATTCTTAACTAGTGGACTATCAAATTAATTAATTAAAACAGGCAGCTGTCCACATTTGCTCTGGAGGCTATAGTTTGCTGGTCCCTGTTCTGTAGTTATTTCCATTGCAGAGAAGAGATTGAGAGTCTTACATCAGCTAATCAGATTCTAGGTTTTTCTTAAGAAAAATATAATTATTCAGGCATCCTCCTAATAGATTATGATAGCTTTTATCTTCATATTACCATCACTGGTTACTGTGCCTTCCTTTTTCAGAGATGTTTACTCCAAGATACAAGAGAGAACAATTGTGTATCCTACAAAAGAGTTGTCTGTCTTTTCTCACACCTCCTTTCCATAGGTCATGGGTAAATAGCTCACAGTAGGATATATCTGGGTTTTTTCCTCCCTTTCAGCTGCGTTTGGATGAAGCACAGGAAGCAGAGTGCCAGGTTTTAAAGATGCAGCTGCAGCAGGAACTGGAGCTGTTAAATGCATATCAGAGCAAAATCAAGATGCAAGCTGAGGCACAACATGATCGAGAGCTTCGGGAACTTGAACAGAGGGTCTCCCTCCGCAGGGCACTCTTAGAACAAAAGGTATAGATAATAGAAGGAAGTTAATTGCGCTAGTATTTGCCTTCATCAGAAACATTTTATAAATACATTTTCATATTAATAGAGGTGGCGTTAGATTGTTTTCACCATACCATATTTCCTTAATTCTAGTTTTGGTAGTGTTTTTCTTTAAAATTATTGTTTCAGTAATAAACCTTATTATAATTAATGAATTCTAAACATCAGAGGAATGTAGTTAAGTAGTAATTGCTAGAGGAAGGATATGGTGTTATGTGAAGACAGTTGAATTGTGGGAGAGTAGCTCTGGCTCCATGTTCCTCACTTTTTTTGTGTACCTAGCTCTACCTAAAGAGATTGGAGAAAAACTTGGATAGTGAAGAAAAAAAACTTTAGTAATTGCCTGAGAGAGGCAGGGGCAAAGGATCTGGAATATATACTTTACTCTTCTATCCTGGGCCTGGAACTATACAGATTGGTGGAAGAGTACTAGGGGACAGAAGGTAAAGCCAGTTCTACACAAGCTGAAAATGTTACTTCTAGATGTATCTTTTTTTTCTTTCTTTCTCTCTTTTTTCACTTATTCTTTGCCAGATATATTAGAGAATAGAACTAAAATCCCCAAATTCACTTCCTTTCCATCCTTTAAGGTATTATAGCTGTGCGTGTGCGTGTGTGTGTGTGTGTGTGTGTGTGTATTTTGGGGAAAGACTGATGGACAGAAAATTTTTAGATTTTGAAAGATAAAGAGGAAAGTTTTGCCATGAGAAGTAGTAGAATATAATTGTATCTAGGATTCAGAGCTATGTTCCAGAATTCCTGAGCCATAAGTTCCCAACAGGTGATAGTCTTAGCTCCATTGATCCTTTTGTATGTTAGTACTTGGCTAACTTAATAAAAGTTGTCATGGCTTCTAGACCATTGCTCCATAGATTTTCCTCTGTTTCCTGCAGTTCTTGTGATAAAAATAAAATTCCTTATTAAATGAAAAAATACATTCTTAAAAAACCCACCTAAATAAGATGTTACTCTTCTTCTGGCATAGCTCTTATTACTGGCTTCTTCAAGAGGTACTTGCCTCTAAAAATTGTCTCACTTATGTTTCTCATTCAAGATGGGAAAGATATAAACACATATAAATTTTGAGAAAAATCTAGTTTGTCCCATGTACAGATTTCATAAATCTGTCTGATTCCAACTTACTTATTAAAATTCAACCTAAAGTTCTGTCTCTTATGCTTCAGAAAATTATCACTAAAATGAAAACTCCCTGTAGTGTTGTGAGAGAAATATTAGTACTATTTACAGTCAGCCCTCTCATACCTGTGGGTTCTGCATCCATGGATTCAACTAACCTCTGATTGAAAGTATTAGGGGAAAGAAAATTCCAGAAAGTTCCAAAAAGTAAAACTGCTATCTGCTGCATGCCCCCAGCAACTAGTTACAGAGCATTTACATGGTATAGAGTATTGTAAGTAATCTAGAGGTGATTTAAAGTATGAGAGTATCTCTGTGGCTTATATGCAAACACTACACTATTTTAGATAAGGGACTTGAGCATCCTCAAATTGTGGTATCTGAGGAATGGTCCTGGAACCCTTCCCCCAAGGATACTGGGGTAGGACTGTGTATTTGTATTTTTAGCTCCACCTAGTGGTTCAGAGTTAGGGCTGATTAGTGTCTTAGGTACAATCTTATTTCACTATATGAACCAAGCCTGTATGTTCTACAGAGCCTAGTAAAATACGGGCGTAAAACTGATACACATTGGTGAGGGTGCAGGGGCACTCTCATATATTGTTAATGCATTTTGCAAAGCAATCTGGAAGTGTGTGTGTGTGTGTGTGTGTGTGTGTGTGTGTATATATATATATAACATCTTTATTGGAGTATAATTGCTTTACAGTGGTATGTTACTTTCTGCTTTTTAACAAAGTGAATCAGTTATACATATACATATGTCCCCATATCTCTTCCCTCTGGAAGTATATATTGTACTTTGGAAATGTTAAGTGTTTGAGAATTTATTCTAAGGAAATCCAAATATAGGAAAAGCAAGATGCTAAATATGGTAATTATAGCATAGTTTATAATGGTTTAAAATACATAACCATCTAAGATAGAGATATAATTAAGTAATTATGGCCAAGCCACTTAATAAAATCTTATTCAGCCATTTAAATGATGGCTACAAAGACAGTATTAATATAGAAAAATGCTTATGATGTGTTGAATAAAATAAAAAAGACCAATCACACTTAAAGTGAATTGAAGTAATGCTAGTAGTGGCTATATTAACATGATAGAATGGTTTGTTTTTCTATTTTACTTTTTTGGTGGGGACTATACCACGCGGCATGCAAGATCTTAGTTCCCTGACCAGGGACGAACCCGTGCCCCCTGCAGTGGAAGCACAGAGTCCTAACCAGTGGACTACCAGGGAATTTCCTATATTTTACTTTTTTAATGTGGTTTATATTACTTTGATAAGGGAAAATACATAAGATTATTTAGTATGACAGATAATAAAGGAACAGTAGGGTGATGAATTTATAGTGCTTTGAGTTGCTACTAGGGCTGATATTTACATTTCAAGTGACATGCATGTAAAGCAGTTTGGGGTCAGTTGGCAGCTACCAAACCCAGGTATCCTCTCTACGGAAACTCTGAAAAATCTTAACTGCTGTATTTTCTGCACTTGGCACTTACTCGTTGTACAGATGAGAAACAGTAATCTGAAAATAAATAGAGGTGGAACCAGAGTGAATATTACTTGTTTCATGATGAATAGTTCTCTTTGAAGTTTGCTTTAATCTCGAAATGAACCAAGAGTTTTTCCTGTAGGTTGAGGCACCAACAAAGTAAAAGTAAGCCTCACTTGACTCACTTAAGGTCCTTTTATGACTTTTCTCATATTACATTTACATTAAAATTTTCAGCAAAATGACAACATAACTATAAATGTTAAATTCCCTATGAATTTTTTAAAATTTTTATTTTTTATTGGTGCCTAGTTGATTCCCTGTGAATTTTATATGTGCGTGAAAAGTGGCAGTATTTCCAAAATATAAATGTTTTCATTTTTTAGTTTTATCATTTCAATTAATTTTCTTTCAGTATTTCACTTAAGTATCAACAAACATGGTTGGTAGTTTTTAAGTGAGAATTGACGACTGGAACATCTTACAGGATCTTTCTTTGTGGAACTGAAAATATTCACACAAAAATATCACATTTGATTTCAAAGAAGATAGGTCGGGAGAGCCTCTCAAAAGTCTTAAGTATGGTAACTTTTATCTACCCAGTGAAACCACCTTTCTAATTTGCAGTAATAAATAACATGTTTTAAAAGAAATGGGGATTAGTGTAACCTATCACAAATCTTAGGTTTTATTTTTGTTTAATTGAAAAATGTTCTGAGTTTCTTGAATGGCAAAACTAATCAGCAAACGAAATTGAAGCAATACTTACTGGATAAAAGGTTCATAAGCATTAATGTGTTTAATATTTTTATCATGAGTTTCCTTCAGATTATATGCAAGGAATTCAGATCAGTTACATGCTAAGTGCTTTCCCATCATTTATTAGATCCTTCAAATTAAAATAAGTGCTTTTAAGTAAATGGATTTTAAATTTTTTACATATAAAATACTTTAAAAATTTGAAGTTCTCTGAATCCTTAGAGATAAATAAGTTTAATTCCAAAGAATTGGGTATTTTATCTATAGATATGAAAAGAGTGGGGAAATTATTTTATAAATACACAGTCATTTTCTAAAACTGGCAAATATAGAGAAACAGAAATGTCCTTAATCCTTTCACTCAGAAATCACCACAGTTAACAATTTGATGTCTTTACCTCACAGGAAGCATTCATGTTTAATCTAAGTTCTCCTTCAATCTTCAAATGAATGGCCCTCTCTAAATCTTTGTAACACTAGTATTTAGAACTTTCGATAATTTTCAAATTCTTCTTACTGGAGTCTATCTGGCCGATCTGTAATTCTCCAAACACTTCTTATTTTTACCATTTGTCCATGTTTTTCCACATGTTCTCTCTGCTGAAAATATTTTCCCCTCTGCTTGTCTTCCTGGTAAACTTGTATTCTTCCTTCAGAATCCAGTCTCTACCACCTCCTCTAAGAAGACTTCTTTGCCCTAGTCTCCTTCTCCTGTAGAGTGAATCACTCCATCCCTTAGTATTTCTGCTATACTTTATAAATCTATTATTACATCTTACCATATTCTATTGTAATTTTTATTTGCATGTGTTTCCCATGCTAAACTGTGTTTTTTTTAAGGGCACTGAAAAATGACACATAGAAAGTAAACATTTATTGAGCTAGATTTCTACAGATAGCAATATGACTATTGGCTTAAGTTCTCAAATATCTTGAAACATGATTATTTAATGCTCCTTTACAAATTCTCTTTTTTCCTATCTTTTAAAAACGTTTTTTCATGGAAATTTTCAAACATATACAAAAGTAGGGAGACTTAGTACAATGAAATTCCAAGTACTCATCACCCAGCTTCAACATTTATCAGTATTTTGCTAATTTTTTCTTATCTATTCCCCCCACTACCTACACACACACATACACACACACACACTCTTGGGGGAAAGAATGTCTGGGATATATATTTTTTTAATTGGAATAATGTATTATTCTAACAAAAGTACAAAGTATGGAAAATTAGTGTGTTTGAATCATTTCAGATTAGAGAAAGTTTCACACTTAGCAGATTTAGGCTTTTACCACCTTTGAAAAGAACCATTCAAAGTTAAGACAAGTGTCAGGACAGGCTCCTGACTACCTTCAGTGATGATTCCTCTGACTTAGGATGTGCAGGTCACAGAACAGTGTGGTTATTTGGTTTTTTTCTCTGCATTTTGAGAGTGCCACAAAAATACACTTAAAGAGAGTGAGACAGGTGATCACTGACTAGATGGCTGGTGGTTAGAAGATGGTAGAGAAACGTTGGGACAAAAGGAGAAAATCACAGGCTGGACGAGGTGGTCAAATGGACAGCCTGGGGCTTCCCTGGTGGCGCAGTGGTTGAGACTCCGCCTGCCGTTGCAGGGGACACGGGTTCGTGCCCCAGTCCGGGAAGATCCCACATGCCGCGGAGTGGCTGGGTCCGTGAGCCATGGCCTCTGAGCCTGCGCGTCCGGAGCCTGTGCTCCGCAACGGGAGAGGCCACAACAGTGAGAGGCCCGCGTACCGAAAAAAAAAAAAAAAAAAAAAATGGACAGCCCGAAGGCGCTGACAATGTAGTACATGGTCTTGTTCTCCCATCGCACAGTGCAGCTCCCATCAGTAGAGCTGTCCCAGAAGCAGGAACTTGCCATGTGTAATCCCGCTCTGTTCTTCTCCATGATTACACGGGTCACAATATATTTAAATGGTTTCCCCAGCTTGGTGAGTTGGCTTAGGGTTTGCTCCACTACATTTGTGGTCCACTGATTCACTTTGCTGTGCTGATAGGCATTGCCACCAATGGCTCTTTCTATGGCCTCTTTTACAATGTTGCTCACTTCATCAACAACAAAAGCAGTCTCCTTGGTAGCCTGGTAGTCTTCCATCTTTCCTTCAGTGCCTTGCCTCTGCCTTCTGTCTGGGATATTTTAAAGCAAATTCTAGCATAGCATCATTTCACTCCTAAATATAGATAAGGACTTTTTTACTTTAATATAATCATAAGTCCATCATAATATTTAACAAAATTGATAATAAAATTTAAATATTACCTCATACTCAGTCCATGCCTAAATTTCTCCTTTTATCTCAGAAATGTCTTCTTTAAGTTGGCTTATTTGGATTGGGGCCCAAACAAGGTCCAGACATTGCTTTGGTTAATTGTCTTTTAAGTTAATTAGTCTATAATAGGGCCCTCTCCCCTACACTTTCCTTTTCCCCCCCATTTGGATTGGATCATTTGTTCTGTAGGAATTCTCAAAATCTGGATTTGGCTGATTGCGTCCTCATAGTGTCATTTAATGTATTCTCATTTTTACTTCATATTTCCTATATAAACTGGTAATGAGATCCAGAGGCATGATTATATTTAGATTCAGTTTTTAATTTTTGCAAGGAATTTTCATGAGGGTTACTGTGTACTTCCTTTTGCATCACATCAAAAGATACATAATGTCTAGCTGTCCCCCTTTTAAGTGACATTAATATTGATCAGTGGGTTTAGGCAATTATCAATTTGATCAGTCATAAAAAAGTTCTCCATCAACTTTTTTTTTATTCTCTTGACTTTATTATGAATTATTTTACATTTTAAAAAATATATGTATAGTCAACTACATTTATTTGTAATACCTTCCAGTTTTTCAGAACTGATGATGATGGCTACCCAACCACTAATTTCTAGGTATATAGAAACTAACTTTTTTTTGTTTGTTTTGTTTTGTTTTTTGCACGGTGTGCGGGCCTCTCACTGTTGTGGCCTCTCCCGTTGCAGAGCACAGGCTCTGACCGCGCAGGCTCAGCGGCCATGGCTCACGGGCCCAGCCGCTCCGCGGCATGTGGGATCTTCCCGGACCGGGGCACGAACCCATGTCCCCTGCATCGGCAGGTGGACTCTCAACCACTGCATCACCAGGGAAGCCCTAGAAACTAACTTTTTAATGAAAATTTTAGTTTTTGTTTGTTTGCTTTTCACTTAAGGCTTTGGTCTATCTGGAATGTGGTATAAGATGGGGTGCCATTTTTATTTCCTTCCAGATGGTTGGCCAGTTGTGCCTGTGTCATTTGTTTAAGAATCCATCTTTTCCCCCATTGAATTAATTAATTAATTAATGCTTTTGTCCTGCTTTAAAAACCTACAAATTGAGATCTTTATTTCTTTTTCACTAATAGTCTGTCCCTACACCAATACCACATTTATTTTATTTTTTTAATCTTATTTATTTAATTATTTATTTAGTTTTGGCTGCGTTGGGTCTTTATTGCTGTGCGCAGGCTTTCTCTAGTTGCTGCGAGCGGGGGCTACTCTTTGTTCTGGTGTGTGGGCTTCTCATTACGGTGGCTTCTCTTGTTTCGGAGGACGGGCTCTAGGCTCGCGGGCTTCAGTAGTTGTGGCATGTGGGCTCAGTAGTTGTGGCTTTGGGACTCTAGAGTGCAGGCTCAGCTGTTGTGCACGGGCTTAGTTGCTCCGTGGCATGTGGGATCTTCCCGGACCAAAGATCAAACCCATGTCCCCCGCATTGACAGGCGGATTCTTAACCACTGCACCACCAGGAAAGTCCCCCACATTTATTTTATTAGAGTGAGAGTTTGCTATGTCTGATGAAGCTAGTTTCCCTTCACCCACTTTTTTTTTTAATTCAGTGTTTTACCTAATGATTTAGTAGCCATTGATGATAATTGCCTTGATTTATTATTTCAGTAGAGGTTATTGCCTTTGCTTTTAAGAACTTGATGTTACACATTTTAGAAATATAAATTATGGATTATTTCTACAATACATCTCTTTGATTTTTGAATGTACAGCTATAAAATAGCCAGAGAGAACTTTTTTATGATTCACTTCAAAGCTGAGTAATTATCACTTCCTTAGTTTGTAGATTTTAAAAAATAAATCGGCTTTCTTTTTGCTTCTCTCCTCCTAACCCCCATCAGATTGAAGAAGAAATGTTGGCTTTGCAGAATGAACGCACAGAACGAATACGAAGCCTGCTGGAACGTCAAGCCAGAGAAATTGAAGCCTTTGACTCTGAAAGCATGAGACTAGGTTTTAGTAACATGGTCCTTTCTAATCTCTCCCCTGAGGCATTCAGCCACAGCTACCCAGGAGCTTCTGGTTGGTCTCACAATCCTACTGGGGGTCCAGGACCTCACTGGGGTCATCCCATGGGTGGCCCACCACAGGCTTGGGGCCATCCAATGCAAGGTGGACCCCAGCCGTGGGGTCACCCCTCAGGGCCAATGCAAGGGGTACCTCGAGGTAGCAGTATGGGAGTCCGCAATAGCCCTCAGGCTCTAAGGCGGACAGCTTCTGGGGGACGGACGGAGCAGGGCATGAGCAGAAGCACGAGTGTCACTTCACAAATATCCAATGGGTCACACATGTCTTATACATAACTTAATAATTGAGAGTGGCAATTCCGCTGGAGCTGTCTGCCAAAAGAAACTGCCTACAGACATCGTCACAGCAGCCTCCTCACTTGGGTACTACAGTGTGGAAGCTGAGTGCATATGGTATATTTTATTCATTTTTGTAAAGCGTTCTGTTTTGTGTTTACTAATTGAGATGTCATAGTATTTGGCTGCCGGGTTTTGTTTTTTTGTTTTTGTTTTTTAACTTTCGGAGAAATTTTGAAAAGGGGAATAGATATGTATGTGTGTATACATATACATACACACACACACACACACACACACACACATATATCTCAAGCATGTGGTTATAAGAAATTGGCTAGTTAGGGGGTATTTTCTGAACACTGCAAAAATAGAATGCAGGAATGTGTCTTGAGTCATCACTTTGGGGCAATTATATCCTAAGAAGGTCGTGAAAAAATCTAAAGCCTTTCTCCATACCCCAAATTCTTATAAGCTACTCACAGCAGGCAGCATATGCTGAAACAAGTTATTATGGAAACACATCTGTGTCCCCTCACCAATGTATTTTCTTTATTAAATTGGTCTGACTTCTCAGCCTCATTTGAGTGAAAAAGAATGTGGAAATCCATGAACACTAAAGGGTTCCATTGACTTTTTCAGAGAGTAAAAAACAATTTAGTTCTTTTTCTGAATGCTGCATAGATTTGTCAGCGATTTTTTTTTTTTTTTTGTCCATTCAGTTGTGCCTTTTTTGTGGCATGGTGAGATGGGAGGTGTAAGGAGATCACAAGTTGTGTGGGAATTGCATCAACGAACCTGTGAGCCTTTAAAGGGGAAGACCAGAAGGGTGAGAGAGACCCCTGAAAGTTCATATGGTGGGTATGTTCAGCAGCATAGTGAGGAGATGAAGCCTCTATATCCTGACATTTTGTTGCTTATACTGTGATATCTTATCCTAGCTGAGCTCTATAATTCCCAAGACCCCAAACAGTACTTTTACTTTGTACAGAAACAAAGAACATATAGCCAATACAAATCAAATGCCAGAGAGTTTTGAATGATGCCATATTTGCAAACTGCCATCTATTGGAATTCTCACCACACTACATAGACATAATTTGATTACCCCTTTTGGCTTATGGGATTTCCTGTTTACAAGTAGAATAGCCAATTATTTAAATGCTTAGTTGCCATAGTGAACCAGGAGTCACTGAGCCAATGACTTTACCAGCTGCTGACTAATCCTCATCACCACTGTAGATTTTGCTGCATGTGCAGGTCCTCTTTTTTTTTTTTCTTTTTTTTTTTAATTGCTGTTTTTGTTGCTGCAATACTTTACAAACTTCTAGTTCCTTGAGACTTAGTGACCATTTGGCATCATGTTAACATCACACAACAGGAAACACCACTTCCAGAAGTCTCTAGCCTCGGTGCTAAAGTACTACTGAAAAGGAACTAGCAAGTTTGGCAAATTTAAAAAAAAAAAGTAAGTTATAGTGGTCAGGGAATCTCTTGACAAACGCTAACTTTTTTTTTTCCCACAGAGGGGCATGTTTTGTTTTGTTTTGTTCTGTTTTGTTTTGCAATGAAGGATCAACCCAATGCTGAAAGTTAGATGTTACTTGGTATTCCACTGCTAGTGTGGAAATTGAGTTGAAGGTGGGTAGGAAGCTGTGAGTATGACTTGAAGGAAAAAAACTTTCTTTTCAGTGATAAATCAGAGTTTCTTACAAGTTGTCTTGACCCCTCCCTTGTCTTGAAGAACCCTTGCTGCTGACTCTGGATCCTGCTTTTTGTAATAGTCAGAGGACTCCAAGGTAGAATTTTCTGAGTCCCTCTCAATGATACTCTTCACCTAGACCAGGCTAATGACCAAACAGTAATCTATAATTGTTGACATATTGGCTTTCTCAACAAAATTTAAGTCTTCCCCAGGTATGTCAGTCTAATCTCCATGAATCCTCCCCTTTAGGAGTTTCTGGCATTCATTTAAAGGTAACTAGAAGAAAAATTAATATTGTAATGTAAATCTTTTAAAAACCAAGATCACAGTAGAATTCACACACAGTTTTAGGCAGTGTTTCAGGTAGCACTCCGGTACATTGTCCTCTTGGCCATGCTTGAGATCACCAGTTTTTAGGTGAACGTGACATGTACTTCTTGTCTATCTAATGAAAGGAGCTTTTAATTTTCTATCATTTTGCATTCACCTATTATACAGTATTTCAAACAAATTGAGATATTTACCTATTTGGAGGAAAATGATAGGAGAGAGCTTTAAAGTTAATGTCCAAAAATATAATGAATTTGATACCTTTAAAAAAATTCTTATTAGGTCTGGCCCCTCTATACTACTGGAGGCATGGAATAGGAGTGCAGCTCAGTTTTACGTACAAAACTCTTTAAAATAAAAAATACTACCAATAATACATGTTAAAGTCCACTTGTGGACTTAAATTAGTCAAATTGAGTTATTGAGTTCATGCAGATCATATGTACTTGTAAAATTGTGATTGAATACTGACTCCAAATGTCTATCCAGTAGGTCTTTGTATCTGATTTAATTGTGTGGCAACCAGTTTTACATGTAGGCCATGACTATACCTGGATTATTCCATTAAGTTCATTTTAATTAAAATATATATAGTTTGCAAAAATGGTTCAACTTAATTGATTTGTGTGTGTTTGCAAGATCTAACTTCTGAGGAATATCATACGTGGTAGGAATTATCAGAGAGTAAAGCTTGTAGCAGGAAAATTTGAAAGGTTTTGAGAGATTCTGAAGAAAGAAGCAGGCACTTTCTGAATCAGTGTACAGACGTCAACATTTGATCAAATTACTACTACCTCTTCCCCATTGTTGGTGTTCACTTGATATATATGTGTTTAAGAAAATTAAAAGTATGGGATATTTGTCCAGCATATCAGAAAGTCGTAAATGCTATGTCTGGTATCCAGAGCTTGGCAGTAAAAGTTTCTTGTGTTCACTGTCTCTCCCTTTTTTAAGTTAGCATTAGAAAAATGCAAAACCTCATACCTTGAAATATATTGTTCCTAATGGGGTTCCCTTCCTTTTGCACATATTTTTCCCCTTATTAAAGTCAGCTCTAACCCCGAATTAAAGTATCAAAGTATTTTCATTATATAGATAAAGTTAGTTGGAAAATATGTTTTTATTAGTTTTATTCAGAGCTGCCATTCTTTTTAGTCATTTCTGTGCCTAGAGATGAGTAGTCCTGCATTTGAAGCCACACCCACAGATATGATATGCTTCGTACTCTAGGCCAAGGATTTATTGGTAAGTTGAACTTTTTAGCATAGTCATTATGATTTTCAGCTGCCTAGACATCGGGTAAACACCATTCAGTACACTAAAGAAACTGTCCTTGACTCTCTCCCACTCCCACCTATTTTTCCTCACCCCCTTTTCAAAAATTGAAAACACTATGAGTGTCTTTTTCAGACCATAAGGCAGACTTTAGTAGCTTTCTACTTCTGTAACTAAATGGCATTTTAAACTTTTATAGAATACATTGTGTTGGACACTGGAATAATACTGTTTATTTTCACCTGTGAAAAATTATTGTACTTGAAACACCTCCTTTGCATTTCTCCATTTGTGCCATTCACTAGTGGAAATAAATTGTATTATACCATAATCTACTGGCTTTTAAAAACTGTGTTAAATATGCACATTTTTGGTATAGTTATTATCATTTGTATGTATATATTGTATATACATATGAGTGTCTATATGTGTGTATAGATTGATGAATATAATTCATACTGTACATTTCCATCAGGGCACTTAAGGTTCTGTTATTTTGTTTCATTATTTTAGTCCTCAGTTAAGGCAAGAATGCATGTGTTTCTTAACAATGAGTACTCTGGGTTGATATTTATGAGAAGGTGGTCATTAGATGCAATCTTTTCTATTTTAATCCCCTCTTAGCACTTGAGTGGGTGGAAAGAAAGTTAAGTAAAATGTGGAACCATAAGTTGCAATGCAGTAAAATAGTGCTGGGGAAGGAGCCAGTTAGTGTTTCTGTGAGTTTGTGTCATGATGCAATGAAAGATAGGTGATGCAGAGAGAAATGAACCATGGAAACTAAAAACACTGGTGGTGATTCCTCTGCAAAGATAAAAAGAACCAATAAGTCACATAATCTTCATGTGCACTCCATGCATATTTCTTAGTAGTGGTGCCATTGATCCTCTTACCCTTTTTACTCCATTGATAATAATTATTATAAATTTTGCTAAGGACCAAAACATCCAAGAAAGGAATTACTGCTAAAGCATCTAAGGTTCTCCTAAACTATAAAATCAACAGGAAATGGCCACTGGGAGAGAAGGATTTGGTATTGGCAAGGGGCTTTCTCCTCTTAGCTGCCTCTTCTTGCTTGCTAATAGTAAGTTCTTCATGCACCTTCCACCCCTTCGGAGGCACTACTTTTCAAGCACAGATTTGGCCCAACACTGCAACCCTTTCCTAAGTAGTTTATGTGGCCCTGCGTTTTGTTCCATGCTCACAATGTGAAGTGTCTAGTGTATATTCCAGTCAGAAAATAATATATTTAAGGTGTATAAGTGTGAATCTCCTATAATGATGGAAGAGGAGGCTCTTATTTCTTAGAAAACTGCTTTCTCTAAGGAACAAATCTAAAACTTGGGCTGTCATCTTGGAGCTGCTTACCAAAATACAGATCCTTATTAAAGAGAAACAAATTCTGTTTTCCCTCATCTATCATGATAGTGCCCCCCAACCAGGTTGTAGCATTGCCTATTAAAAGGCACTCATTTACTCTTAGTTGTTAAGAACTGGAAATTTTCCATCCTCAGATTCCTTAAAGGATGAAAAGTGTGCTGTACACTTAGCAGACTTGCCTCTTGTATGCAAGGACTACTGATTGAAGTCTATTTTGCTGTGTGTCTGGTTATGTTGTCTGCACTTTTATTAAATCACTACAGTAAGTCTACATTGGAAGTGACTTAATTTGTAAAGTTGTTTTATTAAACACTGTCTAGAAAAAGAAAGTGAAGCTGAGAACTCTTCCTTTATTGTGCATTTATATTTTCTACTGAATTCTGGTAGCCCCCTTTAAAGTCACATTAACTAATTCTTCCCTTGTTTATATTCAGATTTCCAAAATTTCACTCATGCAAGGGAAGAGAATCTATTTGGCCTAATGGTAGTCTTCAGATCATAAGAAATATGTAAATTAGCATGCACCTTATCTGCCTGTTGTGGGTTTCTTAAACTTGCACTTCCCTCTCACGCACCCCCAAATAGATATCCTTTAAAGAAAATAAAGGCAGAGAATTAAAACTGGGGAGCCATTTACTATGTCACCATCACTGTTAACTGTTACCCAGCAATCAGAACTTTTTGAAGTTTCAGAGCTTGTGTGTGTGTGTGTTTATCTGTTTGATTGTGTTGGGTTTGTTTTGTTTTTAAATGTACAAGAGAGTCTTCTTTAAATAGAGAAAAAGGTTAATCCTTTCTGAAACAGGATGCCCATTGGATATACTAATCTGGACATCTGTAGGTAGTTTGCCATGAAAAAGTAGAGAGAAGATGAGACTTGTGAATGAATGAAAAGGGTATCTTGATACCCCAGAATTCCCCCTAAATTACGGGTAATTCAACCTGCACAGTTTCCTTTTCACTCATAGTTTTTAGCAATTGTGAGTGAAGAAATCATGTAATTATCTGTAAATATTTAGCTAACAAATTGACCTAGTTTCTGTATTTTTTTGTTTTTGTACTAAAGTTTATAAGTCTGTGCCAGCTAGAGAGGAGTTGCTGTCATTGCCAGTTGTGGTCCTAGCATCTAACCCTGAAACCATCCTAGGTAACATTTTTAGAATTAATGCTTCAGTGTTGTTAAACAGGGAGAAATTAAGCTCAACCATTGGTCAGGTTTAAAATCTTTTGAAGCAAAGTCATTTTATTTAATACAATGATTACATGTCCTCAATCATGAATGAGGTAGGGAACCTCCCTCCCCCAGTGGCCATGTTTACAGAAGTGTGTTTTGTCTATAAAGTGCAAGGGTTTTAATGTTTATGTAAATTATGCAGGTGATAACATTATGGCTTGGAATTGTTTTTTGGGCTCTCGCTGAATTTTCAAATGAAATGAACTATGCTTATTACTGGCACATTGATCCCATTTCTGGAGCATTTTCCTATTTCCAGAATTACATGTATTCCTTTGTCAATCCTTTGACAATTCCTTTGTCATTAAAGCTGGTAAACATAGATGAGGGAATTGCATTTTTTTTAAATCCATGAACCTTCATTTGTATGCCTTCATTACTCATGTTTCTTTGGCAACTCTGAGGTCAGTGAAGTTTAGAAATGAGATACCAGTGTTAATGAAAAGTGTGTACTCTTTGCTTTTGCATGGCTTGGCTTAGCATCAAGGGTATATTTGGGCCACTTGAAAGCATGAAGACCAGTTGTGTGGGAACAGGTTTCTCTCAGTGGCACATTTTGCTTTTTCTGAGCCCTCAAATACATTGCCTCAGCATGAACATTATTGTTTCTATAAATTACACATGGTCATGGAATGAATTATGTGATTTAAAAGGACGGAACTGCTTAATGTTTGCAGATTCCAGCTGGCCATGTGACTATTGGGCACATATCAAACAAACCTGGGGGGAAATATTGGAACCCTTCTAACCCTTTTTTGGTCATAGACAAGTATATTTAGTTTATTAAGATGTTGGCTGCCCCTGGTATGTTGCCAGAAAGCTCTTTTTTGGTGCCTATTCCAAATGTGCTTTCTTGCATTTCATAATATCAAAGAAACCACCACCCCTTCTTCCCAGCAGCATTTTATGTCAGACCTTTTATTCCACGTTAAATGGGAGTTGTGCCTACTTAGAGTGCCCCTCCAATTAATTACATACACGTGTCCTAAAATAATCCAAGCAGGAGACACAGGTAGGAAAATTTTTTTTAGGAAGTCCACTTGAGGCCAGTAATCTGTCTGACAAGGTATTTTACCACGTTATCTTGCCACTTGATAAATGAGCCTATTAGGAATTGCAGGTGGTTTCATAGGGCAAAATCCAAGTAGAGAGGGATATGTGGGATTTCTATTAAGAGATAATTTTGTTATTGTTTTACCTCTCCTTTTATGATCCTTCTCTGCTAGGTTAGAGTGGGTTAATTCTCCAAATTTATTTTGTTTTTTATTTTCTAGGGGAATTTTTACAAAAGTGATGGTCTGATGTAAATAACATTTTGAAGTATAGGTGCACGTAAGTTCCCGAGACTATTTCAACCTGATAATTTGTAAACGCTTTAGAGTTTTTTTCATTAACACTTGTGTTGCTAAATCCTATTTATATAAGTCTGCTAAAAATTTTAACCCATTTAAAACTTAAACATTTAAATAATGGGTGAGTTACTCTGAGCAATTTAGCTTTCAAAACCCCCTTGTTTTAGTACATGAAAAAGATAGCTTAATGCGCATTAATGAGGTTGGAGAGACTATGAGAAATATGTATAGTGTATATTTTAAAACAGCTTTGCTTGTATTGTGAAGATTTAAAAACAAACTTGAGATTTTTAACGTAACTATTAACACAGTTTTAACATAAGTTATCCCACTGGGTTTAAGAGCATCTTGAATGTATAATCCTTTTTGTAACCCAGGTTGGTTTCTGCTTTTACCAGTCATCCAAACATATTATTTATGATTTTAGTTTTATATACTCATTTACTTTTGTTTTCCTCAACCAGCATGATTTTTTTGCACATGTATTGTAGAAATTTTTAAAAAGAAACATCAGTACATCATTTTCTCTGGATTTTCTTCACTTCTCTTCCTTTCTACTAACCCATTACCTTAAAGGCCATATCGCTCCATTTGCATTATTTGTGCAAATGCCAGGGTTGGTTTTTATTTTTATTTTTGCTATTTACCTAAAAAAAGAAAAATGCTTCAGTCAATTGCTTTTTTATTTAAAAAAAGAAAAAAGAAAAGAAAAAAAGCTGTAACCTTATCATTTCTGAGTAGACCATTGAGAGATGAATGCACACCTGTAATAGCCCAGGACCAGCTTTGGTGGCTAAAGGGAATATTTTAACTAAGCAAGAGGTTCTTTTCTAAAAGTGGTATATATTATTCACAATCTCTTTCAGTTATTCCCACAAGTCAGGGGTCCAGATAAAATGAGGGTTATCAGCTAACTGATATGTTATCATTGAGGTTCATCAATGAATTTGTACATTTCTAGTTCCCTTTGGTGAAGGGAAGAAAAATGACGATTTTGCAAGACCTAGATTTTGGCTTGGTTTCTTGCCTCCTTTTTTGGCAGCCTTCATCTTCTCATCTCCTAAAGCCCTTGAGCCTGTAGGGTTTTCATGGTGGACAAAGGACCTGTGGTCTTTTAAAACTAGGACTGATTTTTTTGGCAAGAGATTATCATGTTGAAAGTGATGTTCTGCCACTTTACCGGAGACTAATTTTAAATATACACAGTCCTCTTAATTTTCGGACCAAACAGACACCCACAGGGGAGGCTTATCAAGGGTTGCAATGGGGAAGAAGCCTCTCCCTCACTGTCAGCACCAGCTGGTAAAGGTGACTGTACAGATGTGCATTTTCCTTTTGGTAGAAATGGTCCGCAGCACTAATTGGTAAGGCTTATTGTACAGTATATTGTCAGTATTCTTCTGGTTCAACATACCTTATAGTTCACATATAACCTGTATTAATTGTATAGATTGTGCATTTAAAGCTGTTACCAAGTTGTCAGAACATAAGAGCGAAAACAAGGTCATATGTAATATTTTGTTTGTAAGTATCCTTTGTATCATAGCAAAGGAAATGTTTAAAAAAATCAACTGTAATAAAGTAATTTTAGTACACAGAGTGTCTGCTCAGTTTTTTAAAGTAATTGTATTCCCATAAAGATAAAGTATATTTCAGTTCAGTGACTATTTACTGGGTAATTACTGAATCTCAGGCACTGTGCTGTACGTTGGGGGTTACAAAAATGAGTAAGATATGGGTAAGAATGAGCTCCCTAGTGTGGACTAAAACCCTCTAGACTAATTGCCTTGAATTCTGTGTGCCCAGACAGTGAAGTAGCCTACTGTGCTGTGGATGTGAGATGATTATACTTTAGCTTCTAATGGCTTGTTGCAGGTTCTTAAGTTTTATATAGTCATATGTTGTGGTCTGTGTAACTACAGTTCCTCCCAGACACATGGACACATAGATGTATGCAGTTCTTGGGCCTTGTACAAAGCTTCACAAGGTGGTTTCACCTGGGTTCGTTTTCCCAGATTTGAAAATCATCACATTTTAGCCCTGAATGGGGTAGAGTATCTAATCCAGTCCTGTTAAAATGACTTTGTCAGAAGGCTTAATTTGGAGGGAAGGAGTTTCTTGGGCTGGGGTTTATATGTTTTTTTCTACTAGAAAATAGTTTTAAGTGTTGTCATTTTAAAAAGTATAGTTGAGATCACCTACTTTATTGAATAGAAGACTATCAGAAAAATGGCACTTTTAACTTTTTAACATAGCTTCTAAACTCCTAGAATGTTGATGCTGAGCTATTTTGAGATTAATTAGCATTTATGTAGTGTTTAATTTGCCTGGGTCAAACAACTACGTGGCAGAGCCAAGATTTGATTCCAGGTGTTCTATCTCCAGCATTTCCCAACATCCCACCCTGAATTTGGTTGAGTTAAAAGGGGTTTTAAAAAAACAAGATTTCTTTCTGCTTTATCCCCACAATTGAGCAGTTCAAACTACAGTGGATGGAGAGTTAGGTGCTTCTACCATGTCAGCAACCCAGAACAAATGCTGTCATTGACTAAACACATCAGAGATGCTCTGAGTTATGTTTAGGGTTTAAAGCCTATCCTACCTGACTATAAAAAGAAATTTTTTTTTTATAAAAGAAAATTTAACATAAATTAAAAAATCACCACAGTGGTTGGCTAGCTCCACAGCCCCAGGGTTATAAGTTAGTGCTATCATCTACATCTCAGTGATGCCAGCTGCCAAACCAGGGTTTTCCTATATATGTCCTAGGCAATTAGTGACTTTAATTATACTTTCAGATACTTGTTCTTACGGATAGGAGGGAGACAAGGCTGCTGAGGGTGTTGTTTATTGCGGGCTGTGTAATAACGTTAGGGGTGCCATTTATAGATTCATGTTGGCTCTGCCACAAGAGTTGTGCAGCAGTTCTGAAGACAAATTCTTTCTCCTTTTGTTAACACCCTTTACATTATGGAGTTGAAAATGAGCATTATTTACTGTCATCTTAGCCAGTGATTGACTAGGAAAAGGCAAAGTATGGCATAAAGAGCAGTGGTTTAGTGTTCTGGTCTTTAGCCCCATCACTACTAACTGAGATCTTAAAAGTCACATCCTTTCTGACCATCACTTACAAGAAATAGGAAAGCAGATAGTTTTTGGCTGGAACAAATGAACCAATGTATAACCTATTAGCCATAACATGGTTATCTGAGAGAGAGAGAGCGTGTGTGTGTGTGTGTGTGTGTGTGTGTGTGTGTGTGTGTGTGTGTGTGTGTGTGTGTGTGTGTGTGTGTGTGTGTGTTTGGGAAGGGGGTGGGGAGAGTTTGTCCTCAATTGGGCAACCCAGCACCCAGTTTGTAAGCCTCAAAGGTGCTGCTCTTCCAGGCCCTTCCCAACTTTGCAGTGGAATTAACAACTGGAAATCCTTGGCCTTACAAGAATCAGAATATGGACTCTGATCTGAAAGCAGATGCCACCTCATTATAGAGGTCTTTGAGCTCTGGTTGAGGAATTAAATGGGCTTGAAGAATGGGATCCATCTGCTTTTACTATTTCATCATAGCCTAACAGATCTTAATTAAGGCCTATTCACAGTCTCAGTCTTTTCATATGGAACAACTCATAACTTGCCCAAACTCATATGAGTCACAAATGAAGTAGAAACTAGAACCCACATCTCCAAACTATTTCAGTGCTCTATCCAACACACAAATTACTAATTGCCCACTGGAAGATATCTCTGTGTAGGTACCACTGATGATCAGGGAATTTTGAGCCTGCTGGGAAATTATTAGCCCAGAGCAGGAGGCCTGGTTGTTGATTAAACAGAGGTCCCACTGGTTAGTGTTAGGGGACTAGATCTATAGAAGTGAAGCAACAAGCAGCAAATAGAGAATGTGCAGTGAGGCTCCGTTAACTCCACAGGTAGGTGAGCACAGCTCAGTACATAGAGGACTTAAGAAGACAAACAGCACATTTGTTTGTGGAGATTTAAAAAAGAATGACATTCCATTGTTGCAGGGAGACTGCAATTTATTATTCAGAGGCAAACAAGCCGAGAGAATTTTTTCTTCAATCTCACTAGTGATAGACACTAGAGCAAGATACCTTATTACACAGGAAGGCTGGAGGAGCCAGAGACATTTGTTTTTTAAGTGTTAATATCTTTTATTTTTTGTTTTAATGAAATTCTACTTTTCCTCTAAACTTTTAGCTCTTCCTGGATACTTCAAAGCATAATTATTAGATGTCTTAAAACATCCTCTGGTCACTTTGGTAGGGTTATTTTCATTAAAATCTTTATGTCATCTCCCAACTCCCAGAATTTGGATCAGGTCTATGATCTGATCCTCAAGCCCATAAACCAACCAGAAGTCTTTACAGCCCACTGAGCTCGTTAGCATTATTTCCAGTCACCGACTCTCAGTTGAGAAGAGACCTTATATCTAATGTAGGCCACCCTTATTTCTCAGCACATGTCCCCTCCATGATATGTGCCTAGGAGCAGTCTAGCTTGTGTATACCACCAATGATGTGGGACCTTCTGCTTCCTAAGGCATTCGTTCCATCCCTGGGCACTTGGGGCTTCCCTGGTGGCGCAGTGGTTGAGAGTCCGCCTGCCGATGCAGGGGACGCGGGTTCGTGCCCCGGTCCGGGAGGATCCCACATGCCGCGGAGCGGCTGGGCCCGTGAGCCATGGCCGCTGAGGCTGAGCGTCTGGAGCCTGTGCTCCGCAACGGGAGAGGCCACAACAGGAAGAGGCCCGCGTAAAAAGAAAATGATGCCATCCCTGGGCACTTGGACACTCCCTAGGCATAACTTCTTAATCTTAACTCTACAAACTGTCATAACTAGTGAAAACAGTTTCTGAGGCCATCTTTTGTGGCTTGGCTGTAGGATCATTGGTATCATTGGCAAGTTCTGCCAAAGTGGCCAAGTATCTCTGCCTGTTTAAGCAGGGTGGGAACTTTATACTAAAGTTCATTTCTAAAGGAAGAAACCATGGCATTACTGAGGGTGACTGACTGACAAAGGATCCTGCAGTCTGGGTGGAAGATGAGTACAGAGCAACCTCTGACTCTGGGGTGGTTTTGAGGTTATATATAAAGCTAAGATGACACTTCCTGTGTCAAGACCTCTTTTCTTTTTTTTTTTTTTTTTAAATAAGTTTTTATTTTTTTTTTTTTTTTTTTTAAATTAATTTATTTATTTATTTATTTTTGGCTGTGTTGGGTCTTCCTTTCTGTGCAAGGGCTTTCTCTCGTTGCAGCAAGCGGGGGCCACTTTTCATCGCGGTGCGTGGATCTCTCACTATCGCGGCCTCTCTTGTTGGGAGTACAGGCTCCAGACGCGCAGGCTCAGTAGCTGTGGCTCACGGGCCTAGTCGCTCCGCGGCATGTGGGATCTTCCCAGACCAGGGCTCAAACCTGTGTCCCCCGCATTGGCAGGCAGACTCTCAACCACTGCGCCACCAGGGAAGCCCAAGACCTCTTTTCTAACAGTACTCAAGTCTTAGCAAGGATATCTTCACTCAAAACAGAGATGACATCTCAAAATGAGGATTTGGTGCTGTTTTTTTATTGTCATCTCTGGCCAAGCCACCTTGGAAACCTATGCATAAATACATAAAATACTAAATCTTTAAGAGAATTAAGTTACAGCTTAGCACAGTCTTTGGTATCAGAGGTCAGAACTTAGTAGGACTCAAGAAAACCTTGAGAAGCAGTTGTCTGCTTCCTGCATTCTGATCCAGTGGGTGGAGACAGATAACTCAGGTCTGAGATTATGCCTCCTTTATTGTAATTGGATTGTGTTTTCTTTTCCCCCTTTACCATTTGAAGGTGTTTATAAATAATGAAGAGACCAAAAGGGAGGCAAGCAAGTGAATGAGACCTGAGAGGATTGCTAAAGACTTGCTACCTGGAAAACTCCCAACTCAGTGGTACTTCTTTGGGTTTTGTTTGTTTTGTTGTTTGTTTCTTGCTTCCCCAAACTCATAATTTGTCACTTCGTTTTTAGGGCCATGCCTTCTCTCAGAATGTGTGCCTGGGGTTCCTCCATCTGGTTTCATATAATTAGCTATTAACCAAAGCAGAGCCAATTTGGGTGATTCCTTCATCATTAGACTGAAGGACAGGGTCACCCAGACCTGCTTGAACAGGAACTACGCTTTCTTGGCAAAAATGGCTTGAAAAGCAGTGATGTCACCAAATGGTGATGAGAAGATGAGAGAGAGGTAGCTTCCTGAGAATGGCTATGAGTACCTCTGGCACAGGGGCATGGAGGAGAAATACTTTAGGGTTTAGGTCATTAGGGCTGTGGATCCAAGGGGATCCAAGGGACAAGGGCTGTTCTGCTGTTCACAGAGCTTTAAGACTATAACTGGAAAAAAAATTTTTTTTAATACATATATATATATATCCTCCCCCACCCCACCCCACAAGCTGGCTTTCCTGTTAAAAAGGAACCATGATTTCTCCCAAAGCTATTATCTTAACCAGAGTCCCGTGGTATCTGGCCTAGAGAAACAATCTGGATTTTAGCCCTTAGGGGCCCTTTAATCCTGGGGGGTGAGGGTGGGGGTGGTTAAAAACCACTGGACTGCTCCCCGTTTTGCAGTGAGTTCTGAATGATTATAGGGTCCTGCGTATGGGACTGCAAAACCTAATAAGCTGAAATCCCCACTGTACCAGATGCTGGGGGAGGGGGCTGGCCAGATGTCAGTAATTCTTCTTTGCCAAGCCTTATAACCAGGCGTTAACCAGAAGTAGAACAGCTTCTTTAGGGTTCACTTCCTTATTATCTCTCCTGCTCAGAAATGGTGAGAGAATGTTAGATGAGGAACATAGAGGAGGAGGAACAAGAAGTGGGGAAAGGAGGGAGGGAATGTTTTCATGACAGGATAATGTGCCTTAGACAACTGAATGTTGTCTGCATTTCAGTTTAGATTCTTGGATAGTTCAGAGTGTCTTTTTATTTGATCCAGAGGAACAAGGATGGGCTAAAATTATCCAAACCTAAAATCATGGCCCCAGAAATTCCTCATACCAAGCCTTAGGATATGACTTTTGGTAAACATCTCTCCTTCTTCAAATTGCTTTGCTATTTGTGAGGCCAGTATGGAGCTTCCTGTCAAAACAGGTGCCTTCTTTCTTGATGACCAATTAAAATTTCAGGGCAAAGATTTTCTGGGAGGAACTGGATGTCCTATTGTATTGCTTAATGGCCTAATCCAAACCAAGGTGTGGGTCAACCTGTACAATGCCTTATTTTACTCTGATCTTAAGCATTAGTCCTCATAAAACCAAAGAGCCTATCAGTCACTGAGTGGTCAGATCCAGGAGGAAGCTTTTCCTGCATCTACATGGATGGCCTTTTGAATAACTGAGCAGAAAAAGCATGGTAATGTGAAATATTCATAAATCACTGAGTCAGTTCTAGCCAATCTCTTGGAAATTTTGTTTGCTTTCTCTGGTCCCAGATGTCTCTCCAGGGTCTGGAGAGGGAAAGGCTAGTAGTAGTGTCAGAAAGGAGGGCAACTAACCAAAAAAACACCTAAGATATGAGGTTTATACTTTTACCACTTAGAGAAAGCCCACATCTCAGGAGAAAAACACCTCTCGCTAGAACTCTGGAGTAATCCCCCGAAATGGTACTGGAGGGAGCAGCTAGAATGTCTTGAGAGCCTGGTTCCTTAAGCCATGGTCAAGCAGACCCTGCGAGGATTTCCTCTTCCTAAAATCATCCTTGGGATGTCTCTAGTGAGTCTTGAGGTCCTAGGCTGAAAGCCCCAGATCAGCCCCACTCCCAGTCAGGACTTGCAGAACTCAACCGAAAGACTGGCCCTTGGTATTCTAGACGCAGGCGTTCACGCTGTCTAGCTGGTTGCCCTCCCCAACCCAGTCTCAGCACAGCACTTATTGCCTCTGGGCCTATATCACAGTCAACGCAAGACGCGTTAGCTCTGTGAGCCACTTCCACGTCTGCCACCACATGAAGTCAGCAGAGCGCCACAGCCGCAGAAAAAAACGAGGGAAGTAGCATCGAGACACAAACATCCTGTCCTCACTACATCAAGTGGCTCCAGCTTGAGAACCAGCGTCACAGAGCTGATTATTTATGTGGCACAGACCTGCCCAATGGCTCACAAAACTCATCTCCTTTGTATCTGTGCTGTGAGTGAGCATTTTCTCTTGAGTCCAGGGACATACATGGAGATATTCTTTGGCTTATGAAGTCGGTGACAGGGGACAGTGACAGGGAATGCCCAGCTGCTGAACCAGGATGAGTTGGCATGTGTAGAGCAGGGCCTGGGCAGGAGTTCTGCTCAGGGGTTAATGAACGCTAGCTTGCTGAAGTTCCATCTCTTTCCACAGACCAATTTAAGAGAGAAGGGGCTGAATCAGGGGCAAAGAGCTGAAGCTGCCTGCCCCATTCAGTCCTCAATGCCTTTTCAGGACTCAGCCGTGCCCAGCTCTTTCTTCCTCGCAGGGCTGGCGGGTTCTTGGGTCAGGTCTCACCTTGTATACGATCTCTTCCAGCTAAAGATCTCCTCCAGGTTGGAAGAGGGAGAGACCTCCCGCTTTGGCAGGGTTCCCCAGCGACGCCGGCCCCCTAGGAACGAAACTCCGCGCCTGCTCAGCCCTTTCATCCTCTCCTCCGTTCGGAAGAACTCAGTCAAGGCCCGGAAGTACTCCATGATGACCTCGTGGCTCCAGGCTGGCAAGGGCTCCTGGCGCAGGAAGCCACAGTGGCCTCCATGGCGGCTGAGCAGGAGGAAGAAGTAGGGGTTGCTGTGAAAGAGTTCAGTTGGCAGAAAGTGGTTTGGGGGCCCACACACAGGATCATCGGCGCTACAGATGCACAGCACAGGTACGGCTGCCTCGTCCACATCCCGGAGGGGGTCGTTGTGGTCCCAGTAGGTGTCCCAGCTGATGGGGAAGCTCTTGGTGTGGCAGAAGAGGGTCTCTTCAAACTCTCGCAGGGAGCGGCTCCTGAACAGTTTTCCAGTGTCCACTGTGTCCTCCAGGGCTGTGGCGTACCTGGCAGAAAGAAGTTGAATGGGGAAGGAAGGAAAGAGAGGAAAGAACTGGAAAATAAATTGACAGCAGAAGTTACAGAGTGGCAGCCCACAGGCCAGATTCTGACCACAAAGGCTTTCTTTGGCCATATAATGTATTTAAAAACTTCCATGTCATTGCCATCATTTAAAATCAGGAGATTTCACGTAAAACGCATCTATCTGGCTTCTCGAGGGGATTGGGGAGATCTGGCGACATGGGCTGGCATGGCAACAATCAGGGTATTTCCTCCCTCCTTCCTGTGTTACAGTTTCTACCAGGACAGTCATTCATGGCATTACCTCCCCAGCCCTGGGGCAGCATCTGACTTTACAGCTGCTGAGTTATTGCAACAGCTCTCCTCCAGACCTCATCTTCAGACCCTCTGTAGGGAACCTGCTATGAAATGTCACCTCCTGAACCTCTCTTGGAAGAACTCAGTGGCTCAGACTATCCAAACCAGCAAGTGACATCCCCCAACATTAACATCTTACTTTAAGTTGTATTAGTTTGTTTGCTTTTTTAAAAGATAATATGCTATCCAGCTGATGACAGATGAGTGTGTCCTCGATCAGTGGGGCAGGTATTCCTAGAGAGGACTGAGTGGCGGAGGAAGTGACTGGGAGTGTAATTAATTGGGTGAGGCCCCAAATGGGAGCCTGAGAGCAACTGCTCTGGGAAAGAGGGACATCTTTGCTGTTTCCACCTCCCTGGAGAGGGCCTGGCACCCTGACCAGGAGGCCAGGATGGGCAGCTCTGTCCTTTATTTGGATTAATTCAGCCTTAGCCAGCTGAATTTGGATAGGTGTTTCCTGCAAACATTCAAAGAGGCTTGCCCCAAGTTGGCAATCCCAAAATTCCATGGGCAGGGCAGTTCCTAAAGGCCCAGGTTTCCTCTCCACTTCCCTTACCTTATCCTCCAGCTGGTGCCCAGGGTCAGTACTGAGGGTGGTCATTTGGGGATGGAAACTGGCA
The DNA here is from genome assembly GCF_003031525.2 of Neophocaena asiaeorientalis asiaeorientalis. NCBI lineage: Eukaryota > Metazoa > Chordata > Mammalia > Artiodactyla > Phocoenidae > Neophocaena > Neophocaena asiaeorientalis. The sequence continues at coordinate 4,479,228 of NW_020172446.1, forward strand.
GTTAAGCCATGAGAGAGTACCTTGCCCCTGGACTGTTCCAGCGGCTCTGGGTTGCCATGGTAGCACATGGGCTGTTGCTGAGCTCAGGGTTGACCTTCTTAGAACAGGAGGCAAAATAGGGCAAGGAAAGAAAGAGAAATCACAATTGTCACCATGTATTGGTGCCAGGCCCCTTACTTTCATTATCTTATTTCATGCTTATAACCACCTTGGGAAGTGGTTATTATAAGCTCCATGTAACTGAAGAGGGAAGTGAGGCTCAAAGGGGTTAGCTAACTTGCTGGAAATTCAGGATTTGAACCCAAGTGGGTCTGACCCCACATCCCAGGTCTTTCTGCCACACCATACTGCTGCCATCGTGTCTTTGACCTCGTTCTTCCATCTCCTAGGAAAACAACAGTGTAAGCAGGGGCCTGGTTATTTGCTGTGGGAATGTCACTCAGGCCTTCTCAGTGGTAAATTCTCCCATCACCCTGGTGGAAGATTCTTTTCTTTTTGGAGATTAAAAAAAATGTTTAAATACTCTTAAATTTTTGCATTAAATATTGAGTATATACCTGGGAATATGCAAAACATCTGTCAGGTCTAAAGAATTTTAATCAATCAAATACCACCAAATTTCTGATTCCTGTCACCTCCAGGCTCAGAGGAAACATTCTGGACAGATAACCAGTCACAATTGCTTCCAGAGCCCTCTTTGCTGATTTGACAAGCTATGGACTAAGTGATGTACGTGTCAGGTGCTGCCTCTTGTGGCGGGTGGGGCAGGTGCTCAGGTTGCTAGGACACGGGTGGGGCTGAGGTGAGTGAGGCCAGAGGGCCCCAGGTCAGGAGTCCCTGCTCTAGCTAATGATGCTGAGTCCGTCTGTGGCTTTTAAACCTGCTTCCCTGATTCTGTCCAGACTAGAGGGTTTGGACGCTTCAGGAAGTGTGTGAGGAAAACTTTGCCCAAATTGCTCTAAACCTGTTTGATTCTAAACCAGGCAGAGCCGTTTCTCAGCCCCAAACCTCTATTCCCCCATTGCTCGTCTGCAGCCGCCGTTACCCACCTGCTGAGGGCGATCTTCTGGTGGAGCAGAAAGCCCCGCTCGTAGGGCCAGGGCAGGCCGGCCTCAAACCACTCGCGGCAGCATAGCACCGGCGAGATGCAGGCTGCACCGGTCATGTAGCTGGAGGAGCCACACTCGCCCAGGTAGGACAGCAGCAGCGCCGAGCCTGAGCCCTCGCTCACCGCGAACAGCGGGGCTGCGGGGTGTCGGAAGCGGATGTAAGTGATGGCCTCTTTGAGATCAGACGGGTCCCCGAAAGGCTGCAGCCGGGGGCTGACCAGTGGGCAGCCGTGGTGGCCGCGACGGTGGAAGATGACCGGGTAGTAGCCGCGCTCCAGGGCCAGCAGGCAGAGGCCGAGCACGTTGCGGGTGAGGCGTCCCCAGGCATTGGGAATCACCAGCAGCACCGCCGGGAGGCCCCCGGCATTGGTGACCCGGCGGCCCCGGGCGCAAGGTCCCACGACCCAGTCCAGGGCCACCAGCCCGTCGTCCGCCAACTGCAGGTACTCCCGGGCCAGATCGGACCCCGGCCCCACCGGCAGCACGAAATGGCAGAGGGTCTGCAGGTGGGGCCCGGAGAGCCAGGAGCGCGGGCCCGGCTCCAGCGCTGTCGAGCGTCGCAAGGCGCGCAGCAGGCACTGGGCCAGCGCCGACGGCTTACAGATGAGCCTGCACCCGCCGGGCAGAGGCTCACGCCCGTCGCTGAACTGGTCCGCGGGGCCTGCGCCGTCCACCTCCTCCTCGTGGTCTTGGCCCTGCGCCCCCGGCAGGGTCCTCGCTCCGACGGCGCGCCTCCCGGGGTGCCGCTGCAGCGCGGCGAGCAGGCCAAGCAGGGCGAGCGCGGCCAGGAGCAGGGCGAGGGCGGCGCCCCACGGCGGCATGGCGAGGCCGGAGAGCCCCCGGCGGGCGGCAGCGG
>NW_020172446.1:4481355-4496892 GCF_003031525.2 Neophocaena asiaeorientalis asiaeorientalis
TACAGTGATTGCGACAAGCAGGAGCAAGAGGTGAAAGGAGCGGAGGCCGCGGGGAGGGAGCGAGGACGCGCCGGCGAGACGGAAGGGAGTGGGGAGGGCAGCAAGCCGAGGAGTGGGGTGTGGGGGGCAGAAAAGTGGGGAGACTTGGAGACCGAGGCTTGGGGGACGGGGATGAGTCTCAGAATCCTCTGCCCCCACCCCTCCGTCCCGCCTGGTGTGTAGGGTGTGCAGCTACCGGGGAGACCTGCGTCGCTGCGCCCTCAGGGGCCGCTGTTGAGAAGTAGCAAAAGGGAGAAGTGAATAAACCGCAGCTCCCGGCGCGGGCTCCCGGGCTTCCGCGGGGCGGCTGCGCAGCCACCACCCGCACCTCCGTCGCCAGGCTCGGCTGTGCTCTCTGACCTCGGTGTTTGTCTCGGCCCCGCGGGCACCCGCAACTGCGCAATAACCCGGCCGGGCGGGGGTCCGGCTCAGGGCCAGCGAGGGCCAGGGCCGGCGTCGTGCCCCGACCGCGGGTTAGCAGCAGGAGGCTGGAGTGCCGGGGAATGCTCGTTCCCTTGCCTGCATTAGTGCGCTGTGCCGATACCCCGGGAGCGTGGGGCTCCCCTGGAACCTGGCTTCAGGTAGAGGAAATCCTCACCACCGCTCCCCAGGAAGGACTTCCCCAAAAGAAACAGCCCCAAACCTCCGAGAATAGGCTGGAGGAAAAGACGCACTCAGGTGCCCTTGGAGGGGGATGCCTATCACCCCGCGACCCGGCCGTGGCAGGGGATAGATGGCAGTCCCTTCATCAGCTCAATAACTGGCAATTACCGGGGAATGGGGGAAGGGTAAGAAATACCCCTTGCAAGTCACAGCTATGTGGAGACGGTCTTGCTCTATTTCAAAGTTTTGGGCTGGGCATTTCAACTCTTATCCTCCACCCACTTTCCCGTCTTTCCTCAAAATCCTGAGCCGGGCCAAGGAGAAGGGCACCGGGGAGAGGGCGGCAGAGCGGGCACCCGCTGCAGGTGACGTCTGGCCAGCGCTCCCTGCTGGGGGCGAGGCCTGTGACTCCACCTCACGGTGACCAAAGTCTCCTTGGGCATCTGCTTGTCCCCGCTGGGCTAATTACGAAACTGGAGGCGGATGTGGGCAAGAAAGCAGCCCCCAGCCCGGCTCCAGCTTCCTGGGACTTCTGGGTCTGGGGAGCGTGGAGGCCTGAGACTCTTGGAGACTCCTCCGGGTTCGGGCGCTATTTGCGAGGGCAAGAGTGGGATGGGATGAAGGTGTAGCTCTAGAGTGGGGACCCTCTTCTGCAGCTCGGACTTCAGGCTTCGGTCCCTCTTCTAGATGCAGGTCACATTGATAAGTCTGAAGCGGGTTTGCCGAAGGAGCGGACCCGTCTCCCCTCCTGCGCCACCCAGTTCACAGTGGAATCCCAATTCCCGCCCTCCTCCCCGCTCCAAGATCCACCCAGGAGCTGCAGCTGCGCCCTGCAGGCCACGGAGACCCGCTGAGACGAGTGCCCGGGCGAAGGAGGTGGTCCCGCCTGCCTCGCAGCGCTGCGCGCAGAAGACCGGCTTCCGAACAATTTTTCCGGCTTGGGGTTGAGGACGCTTGCGCGCACTGTCCCGGGCTGTGGGCGGGCACTGGGGCGGGGCGAGGCGAGGCGAGGGGAGGGGCGCGCGAGCCTGGAGAGTCGCGGCGCGCGGTCTGGGGTCGGGGCGGGACGGCGCGCGCGAGCCCGGGGTCTACGTGGGCACGCGGGCGGCGTGGGTGCGCGGGGGCAGGGCCAGGCGGCGCGCGCTCCCTGGCTTGCTGGGCTGCGGGCAGTGCTGGGGCGGGCCGGGATGGCGCCTCCTCCGCCTCCGCCCCAACTGCTGCTCCTGGCGGCCCTGGCGGGGCTTCTGGGTCCCAGTGAGGTAAGGCGACCCGCTCCCGAGAAGGCTTCGGCCCGGGATCTCAAAGTGCTTTGCCAAAAGTTCGTGCTGGAAGGAGTGGTGCGCGGAGAGGGGACTAGGAGTTCTCCCCTTGGAGGGCTGGGCCTGGGAGGGAGAGGGCAGAGCCCGCGCCGAGGCCAAACGCCCCAGCTCTTCTGCGCCTTGAACCCACAGGTGGTGGCTGAGCCGGCGGAGGAGGCGGGAGCCCATTGTCCCGAGGGCCTGTGGCCTCTGCCCCCACAGGTGGGTGCCTGGAGGGCGGTGGGAGAGAGGAGTGTGAAGGGGCAGCCCAGTCCCGCCCTGGCCTCGCGGCACCTTCCACAGCCACCCTCTGAGCACCTCTGCCGGTTCCTCCGGCCCTCAAGCCACCAACGTCTCCATTCCAACGTGACGGCACGGGCCTGCTGTTCTCTCCCCACCCACACCCCCCCAGAGTCCCCCATGGGCTCTAAGGTCTCTTCTCTCCCCCTGTATAGGTGTCGCCAAGAGTGACCTACACACGGGTGAGTCCACGGCAGGTAAGTACAAGCAGGAGGCATCCTCAGTGTCTGCACTGGAAACAGCGAGCTCCTCGCAGGCTTTCTCCACCTTTTCTGCTCACCGGCTCCATTCTTTACCACTGCCCCCAGTAAGAGGCAATGTTCTTAGTCAGGACAGTGAGCCACAGGCCTTGGTCCTCTGCAGTGCTTGTCAGGCGTCCTGTTGAGTAGCTGGCTGTGTGGGCAGGAGGCTGCAAGGGGAACCCTGAGGGTAGAAGGAAAGAACAACTTGTGCTCCAGCTCTGTTGTGTGACTTTGGAAGTCTCCTGACTTCTCTGGGCCTCATTTTTCTGTAAGAGAGGTTATTAGTAACGTCCCTCCCCATGAGGAGTTAACAAATAGTGTGGGACAGCACTTTGGAAAATAGGAAGCTGTAAGGAGTGTGTGTACCTCAGGTTACCAACCAAACTGTGGATTCACCTTGTGGGGCTGCCTATTTACATTGCCAGTGGTTGGATAGCTTCTCTGTCCCTTTGGTTTTCCTTCTGAAATATCTATTTTTTTTGATCCTTGTAATAGCTCCAGGCCAAAAGAGCTCATGCCACCCACCTGATTCCTTTTCCCAAACATTCCCTTTCATTCCACTGTTCAGAAACCAGTGGCTCCTTATTTCTCCCCTTATCATGGCCATACTCCCCTGTCTAGTTTTTCAGGCTCTACCTCGTTAAGTAAACCTCATCCAACCTCCCCACATCTTTGGTTCCTCTCGTTTTGTTGGTCTGCTCACCACACATATGAGTTCGAGGCTTATTCCCACCCCTGTACTTTTGCACCTGCTTATTCCCCTCAACACCTGGCGTATCCTGACTTGAAGGGGGCAGCTCCCTGCCCTCCCGCCATCCATCCCCATCCATCTTCAAAACCCAGCATAGGAGTCAGCTCTCTCTTGAGACCTTGCCTGATCATATTAGCCCTTATTTATTCATCACCTTCTCCAAATTTGTGTAATGCTTATAACCTGTCTCTTGTAATTTAGCAACTAATCACTCTGAGTTTTATTAGTTTGTGCTTTCATTTGCATTAGTTCTGTTCCCCTGAGTTTCCTTTGCATTCCCTGCGAGCGGAGTCCAGGAGTTCTCTTTTGGCATCTCCTACAGCATCTGGCACAAGTGCTGAGCGTTAGGTCAGCTCAGTCAAAGAATAATTAATAATTGATGAAGTGTTTCCATCCTGACATTGTGCACCTGCTGCCTTTGTGCCCTGTATTTGGATGCGTTGGGGAGATGAGATTGAATATATAGATGGGGCAATACATAGAAGAGCTGGTCTCTATTTGGGAGGTGCTTACAGTCTAGACTGGGAACCTGTAAAGCCACCGTGGCAGGTCCAGAGAAATACAGCTAAAGAGTGTGGTGTGAGTCTGGCAGGGTTAACCACGCATGCTGTCACAGAAGTTGTGAGCTTTGAGGGGTGGCAGTGCATGGAGAGGAGGGATGAATGGAATGCCCAGAGGCAAGAGGGGGTGCACACCAGTATCCAGGGCCCTTTGTCCTTTCCTGAGCCCTGAAGGTGGAAGGGTCATCTGGCCATCCTGGGAGTCCCTTTAAGTTGGCTCCCCAGGATGGGAGAACTTGGGATTCTTAGGGAGGGACCTGGCTTGATGTCTCCATGCCTTTCCTCTAGGCTGAGGATGTCAGCTTCCTCTACCATCCCTGTGCCCACCCCTGGCTGAAGCTCCAGCTTGCCTTCCTGGCCCACATTTGCATGGCCCAGCCCTTACTGGTCCCTGACTCCAGCCTCACCCAGGATCGGGTGAGTGGTTGCTGAAAGGTGGTTGTCTGGCACTGGCAGGGGCTGCAGCCCCACGTGCAGGGCAAGGGGAATTCAGGGCCTCCTCTTGCTTGCTCCCCATCTTTGTCTTAGCTCTAACAGTTACCTCCTTTCATAGCCCCTGGTACTGGCAGCATGGGGGGTGGCACTGGAGATGGCATGGGTAGAGCCAGCCTGGGCTGCCCACTGGCTGAAGAGGAGGAGGCGGCGGAAGCAAAAGAAGGAGAAAGCATGGTTTCGCTCTGACAGTTTTTCTGGGCCCTATCCCTTGGTGCCAACACCGGGCAGAGGGAGGCTGTGCCGGAGAGGGTGTGTGCAGGTGAGGGGTGCTGGCCAGGCTTGATGGTCATTGGGTTGGTGGCCCAGGGTGGTGGTGTCATTGGGTAATCTGGGCAGGGAAAGGGTGACTGCTGTCTCTTCTCCTTTTAGGCCACGGCTTTGGCCTTTACTCTGCGGAGCTGGAGGCCCCCGGGCGTAGAGGTGGCATCTAGAGGGCCTAGGCAGCTCTTTCCTAGTGGTGCCAAGAGGCGTGGGCTGCGGGCTGCCCTTGGTCTCCAGCCCACCCCCTCAGCCCTGAGGTTCCGCTCTGTTTCCCCACGGAGCATGGAGGCCAAGCAGCCTATGTTGGGACCCCAGGGTGCAAGGGATAATGCCCCATCTGTGCCCACTGGCCCACTGCTGCCTGGGGGGCCTGGAAGCAGTGTCAGCTCCAGGCTAGAGGCTCAGGTGCCCAAAGGGCAAAGCAGCCCAGGGGTCTGTGCCTGTCCAAGTCAGGCTTCCCCGGCCGCTCGGGCAGCAGCGCCTCCGCCGGCAGCCCGGGGCCCCACCCCGCGCACGGAGGAGGCCGCCTGGGCTGCCATGGCCCTGACCTTCCTGTTGGTGCTGCTCACCCTTGCCACGCTCTGCACGCGGCTGCACCGAAACTTCAGGCGTGGGGAGAGCATCTACTGGGAGCCCACAGTGGACAGCCAGGATACAGTGGCTGGTGAGAAGCTCCCCTCCTCACCTGCCCCGCCCCGCCCCGCTCCCGATGGCTTCCCTGCCCTTGACAGCTCCCCACCCTGCCCATAGCGGTGCTGAAGCGGAGGCTGCAGATGCCCCCTCGCCGGGTCAAGCGCTCCCGCCGGAGACCCCTCCTCCCGCCCACGCCGGACAGCGGCCCGGATGGGGACAGCTCCGAGTGACCTGCCCCAGCCCTGCCACTGTGGCAGGTTCGGCTCCTCCTCCCGCCGGGAGGCTGCGCCACGTGGACCGCGCGCAGGGCCGCCCCCTGGTGGCCAGATGGCGCAGTCCTGCCTAAGCGTTGTAAAAGGGCTGGTCCTTAGTGTGTGGTTTGCTGGGAGGGATGGAGAAGGGGAAAGGGAGGAGAGAAAAAGGAGCTGTCTCAGCCTCCGTTGCAAAAACTCCGTTTTTCTTATTAAATTATTTTAGTAGAGCCTGGAGTTGAGCTTGTGCATCTGCCACACAGACTCCCTCCCACCCAGGGCACTGTCCTAGGCCATTTGGGTCGTGTTGGGAGGTAGGGGGTTTCTATATCAAGTTGGGCACTCACTGGCCTGTCTCCTCTTGCCAGCCTGGCCTCAGACACTGGGGTTTAGTAGCGTGATAGACCCCTCCCACCACCAGGGGTGAGCAGGTGGTGGGGATGGTGGTGGTATTTACTGAAACATTGTTATTTCCAGGACTCCTCTAAGAGATGACAGGGGCTTCCCTTCCCTCAAGTACAGGGGCTGGAAGAGTCGTGGTCTTCACTTGCTTCATACTTTTGCCAGGTTGGTCTTTCTCCGTTTCACGTCTGCCACTTCCCCAATCCCTCCCACAGTTCCCTAAGCATCAGAAAGGGCACATGGTCACTTATTTATTTTTGATACAAATGTACATGACACACATCTTGACACTCAGCCCACCACCACCACCACCACACAGGTAGAGCCTGGCCCCCGGGACAGAGGCGGGACGGGGAGAGGAGCTGGTGGGCGCTGCCATCTGCCTCTCAGCCTTCCCAGGCTGCAGCCCAGGCTCCAGGGACCCAGATACTGCAGGCACTGGCCTCTCAGGGGTTACAGGGAGGGGGCTCTCAGCTGAGTCAGGGACCCCGGGGAGCCAGCCCCAGGCTCAGGTGCTCAGTTCTCTGCCCCAACCAGTACAATCCCCCTCCACAAGGGAGGGGAAGAGAGATGGAGCCAAGTGGTTTTCCTTTTACGTTCATAGTGAAAGGGTATGAGTGGGGGGAACAATGAGGGGAGGCAGAGGGCAGGACCCCAGCTGGTTACCCGGCAGTCCCTGGCCCCAGGATGGGGGGGAGGGGCCAACGCCCAACACGGGTCCTGCTGCTCTGGTCCCCTCACCCCCTCACAAAACTCCAGTCGGGCCAGGCCTCCGGAACGGCACTGCCGCCCCGCACACTCACACACAGGCACGCAGGGACACTCAGTTACCACAACGTTAAAATTAAGGGGTGGGAGAGAGGAGAGAGAGAAAAAAGACTTTTCCAGTGTTTGCTGCTGGGGACCCCAGGAGCACAGGTTGGGGGCCTGTGCCCTAGGCTGGGGCCGTTTGGCATTGAAGGAGAGCAGCAGGGGGCTGGTGGCTACAGGGTGGGGACATCCACAGGTATTATGTACAAGGAGGGGGGGGATGCCCCCGCTCAGCCCCCAATAGGGCTGGACTGGCTCATGGGGGTGGGGTGCATGTAAGGGAACCACCCCATTCGGAGTGTCCCCACCCGACCCTTTGCTGAGGGTGCCCTAGAGGGCAAGGGGCTGGGAGTGACGCCTTGTAGGCCCCGGCACACTAGAGGGGGAGGGGATGCTATGTACAGGGAGAGGTGCATGGAATGTAGGGGACAGAAGCTCCTGCCACCTCACCTCCCCATCCTTGGGAGCTTGAGGGGGACGGGCACCAGGGCACCTGGCTGCCAGGTGAGAGTGGCAGCACTAAGGGCACTTGTGCCAGCGGCTCTGTTGGGGTGGGGATTAGTGTCTGGAGGGGCCCAGCTCCCATGGCCAGTGAGGTCCCAGGGTGCGGGTGAGGGTGCAGGGAGAGTGGTCACTGCTTCTTCTCTCGGGTGGTGATGGTGACCAGCTGCTTGGCAGCCTTGGCGATGTCGTAGGCGCACTGGATCACCTGCTGAGTCAGCAGCTGGAAGTCCACAGGGGCGCCAGGCTCCAGGGGCACCGTCTTCCGGCACTCGCTCTGCAGCCGGTAGGCGCTGGCGTTGAGCAGCCGCAGGGAGCTGCGCACTGGCTCCAGGGCTGGCCTCTGGAGGGAGGGCAGAGGGAGTTGGGCCTTGGATTTCAAACCACGAGCCATGATGTGGCCCAGTGTGTCTGTCCATGGCTCCACTCAGGTAGTTGTCAGATCCTCTACACCTGCCCCGCCCTGAGGCCCTGCCCCACCCTGAGGTGCCGCCCAGTCCTGCTCCCCTCTCTGGCCCCTGTACCTTTGGGAAGAGAGAGGCCATCTCAGTCACAGCCAAATGGATCTTTTCTGAGCACGGCACAAAGCTATGGGGGGAGGGGAGGGTAAATTAATTAGGAGGGCTCTCAGGGAAGGTTCCCAGGGACAGTGGAACATTGGTCCCTCTCTTACCCTCTGCAACACCCCAGAAGTCCATACGAGCCTCCGCCCACCTCCATACCTGTCATGCTTGAATTCCTGGGCAGCCCGCAGTAATTCCTGAATGTTCTTGGTGACCTGCTCCGTCTTCAGGATGACATCCTCTGTGCTGGGAAGCCCAGGGTCGAGGTCTCCATCCAGGCTTTCCAACTCTGGGTGGAAGTCCTCTTCCTTGCCCAGCTCTAGAAACCTCTTCCCTTCCAGGCTGGGGTTAGAGAGGAGAGAGGGAGGCATTCCAGCCGTGAGGCCGCTTGCCTACACCCTCACAGACCATCAGGGACCACTCACCCCCCTCCCCCGGGTGCCTCACCCCAGCAGCGGGTCCCCACTTTGCGTGTTCTCATAGTCACTGTCTGCGCCGCTACCATGGCGGGAAAGCTTGCTCTGGAGGGGCACAGGGAAGGGGTGGCAGGTAAGGTGCACGTTCACAGACGCCCCCCCCCCCCCAATCACCTCCCAAGCACACATCTCACTCAGCCCATCCCTCGGGCCCTGGAGATGCACATTACCGAGTGGCGGCTTCCTTCCTGGGAGCACGACAGCAGGGGGGAGGAGGGAGTGAAGGGCACAGCTGAGGCCGACACCCCCTTCCGGACCTGAAACCCAGGCAGGGCTGGAGTCAGTCTCCTCCTCCCCACCACCCACCTTGCGGCTTCCCTGCAGTGAGGCTGGGACCGTGTGTGTCCAGTCATCCCTGTGCCCAGCGTCCAGCATAGAGCCTGGCACCTGCTGGGGCTCACAACCTATTTGTGGGAACGGACCCACCTCCCTCAGGCCCTGCTTACCCGGTAAAGGCCAGCAGGGACGTGCACTGAATAGATGGCGTCATCCTCCAGCTCCTGGGAGTGGCACAGTGGGCGTCATAGAGGGCCCTGCAGTGGTCCCAGCCCCGTCTCCACCCCCGACCCCGAGGCCCGTGGGCAGCTCACAGTGCTGTGGAAAGGCGGGAGCCGGGTGGTGAGTTCATCCCCAGGGGGGCCTCCAAAGGGCTTCAGGGCAGAGCCCGGTTCATACATGGAGAAGGCCTGGCGGTCTCTGCGGTGGGTGCTCCCGCCAGGCCCCACGGGCGTGTGCTCCACTCGTTCGCTGGGGAGTGGGGCTGTGGGCGCCGGCCCCGGCGGCTGCCGGATCTGCAAGTTCTCGGCCTGCAGCTTGTGGATCTGAGAGTGAGAGTGGTGTCAAGACACTCCGGATGGTCCAGGCAGCTCCACCACCTCCAGGAGGGAGTAACTCCTCCCCGCACTGGGGCCCTGGGAGGCCCCCATCCTCACCTCCCGCTGCAGCCTCCGGAGCTCATCGCTCAAGCTGCTGTTGACTTTCATGAGCTGCTGCACCTTTGCCTCGGAGGCAGCCAGGGCCTTCTTGAGCTCCAGGTACTCCTGCAGCGTCACGGCCCCGTCCGACAGGTCTGAGGAGTCCATGCTCTGCAGAAGGAGACGTGAGCCCGTCAGTCCCCTTGTCCCCGAGGCCCGAGCTACGAGAGGATGGAGCAGGGCCTTGGTGGAGGCGTGGGGAGGGGCAGCGCTCAGACCCGAGCACGGTTGTTCCGAGTGGCACCGGCGCTGCGCAGGGGCTCCTGGTCTGTGTCCTCGTCCGAGGCCACGCTGTCGTAGTCGTGCTGGTCGTCCAGGTCACTCTGGCTCCGCACAGACAGCTCGAGGTTGTCTGAGGGCACAGGCCTGTCACTCAGGGCTCACACGGCCCATCTATCATGCCACCCCCAGAAGGGAGCCACGAAAGAATATCCTGGAACAGTGCCCACCACCGCGCCCCCATCCACGCCCTTCCCACCTGTGGGGCTGCTCAGGCTCTTGCCCTGCTGTCTCCGCTTGGCCTCACTGAGAATGTCGATGATCAAGGTGGCAAACTCTCGGGCATTAAAGCGGGCCAACTTCTGCCGCCCCTGAGAGGCAGAAAGGGCCAGGCTGGTGTGAGAAGGCCCTTAGGGCTGACACACAGAGATGGGGACAAAGCAGCCAGGCCGTCCGACAGTTGACTTAACCACAGCTAAAACGTGCCAGACCAGCTCGCTGGGCCAGGGCAGGGGGTGGGGAATGACACAGATTCGGGGTGCCTAGGGGAGCTCTCAGGAAGAGGCTGGGACCCCCCCCAGGGGGCTGCTCACCAAATGCTCCAAAGAACAGCCTCCTCCCCATTCCCAAATCCCAGAGCCAGCGGGGCCAGGGAGAGGCCGCAGCCAGGAGTGGGGAAGACTCGGCCCAGACAGCAGCCTGCCAGGAAGGGCAGGACCCATAGAGCTGGTGGCCCCAGGAGAGGAGATCGTCGCCCCAGCCCCACCCCCACCCCCCCGCGCCGGTCCAGCCCACTCACCTGATTCCGCGTGGCTGAGTATTCAGGGTTAACGGGCAGGAAGGGTACTGCACTGCGCTCTGTCACCAGGGTGCTGTGGTTTTGGGTTGCCAGCCACACTGGGGGGAGGGGCAGGGAGCGGATGGTCTGCGGTGGCCAGGCCCACGGGGTGGAGGTGGGAAAGCGAGGAGCACAGCCTTCCGAGCTCCTCCCCATGCCCACCGAGTGTTGGTGTTCAAGAAAGGGGTGGTCTCCGGACAGGGGAAGTAAGGCTGGGTCAGGGAGAGGCCGGTTGGGGACTGACAAACAGAACAAGGCGACTCCCTCCCGCCAGCCCCTGCCAACCGGGAGTTTGGGCTGGAATCTGGCTGTGGCCAGGAAGAAGGGATGTAGGGGGCGGAGTGGGACTGGGGAGAGAGCCAAAGCGGGAGGCAGCCAGAGCAGAGGAGCCCCAGTCCAGGGCACTGGGGGGAGAAGCAGGCTGGCGGCCTCCAGCTCAGCACGCTCTGCCTGCCGGGCTGGGCTCACAGCTGGCCGGGGCTTACGTGCAGGCCTGCGGAGCAGACCAGCCCCCGGTACCTCTTCCTAGTCCCAGTAAAAGGACCCCAGAGCCACACCAGATCCCGGCCCCTCCCCAGCAGGCAGGCGCGCTGTCCCCTCTGCCCGAGGCTTCGATCCCCTCCCGGCTCACCAGCGTCATTTTCTCTTCGATCCACCTCGTCATACACGTCCATGGCAAGTTCCTCAAAAAGCCGGTTGCTGAGCTGGAGGCGGAGATGGGGACCCAGGCTTTGTCAGATCCACTGCCCCCCCCCCCCAGTGCCAAGCAAGCCAGCTCACCAGGATCTTAGAAGATGTCGAAAACGACTTGTGTGTCCCTTGTGCCGCCCAGCCCTCCCCCCAGTCTCAGAACTGGCAACTGGGGTAGGGGTCTGCCTGCCAAGCTCCGAGGTGGGAGAGGCAGAGGGAGACCAAAGCAGACTGGTTAGTGCCCAGGTAGCTAGAGATGCGCCTCATGCCCTGGGAGCCTTAGGAGGGCAGAGCCAGGGTCAAAGGCGAGGGGTGCGGAGGTGGAGGACAGGTGACTGAGGAGACTAGAGTGAGGGGCAGGTCCAAGACTTGGAAGAGGGCACCAGGTCAGAGAAAGGGGGAGCCATCGTAGGGACGGGGGCGGGTCAGAGATGGAGGGCAGCTCCAAGCCTTAGGGGCCTGAGTAGACTCACCGCCTGCAGCTTCTTCTTGGCAGCTTTGGCCAACTCGGACAGGTCTAGGCTGTGGACGAAGGAGGGAGACGGGAATGGGGAAGAGGGGAGAGGCCAGACGTGAGCAGTGGCCAGGCCCCTGCCAGTGACCTCCCAAACATGCAGGGATCCCAGGGAGACGACACCCCAGGTGCTGCACACCAAATGCCTCCCTGCCCCACCAAACCTCCAGAGCCTGTTCCCGAGCAGGCACCATATACCTCTGAGACATGCACTTTTGCCGAGATCTAAGTCCAGAGGAAGGCAGCAGAGGGAAGAACAGGACAGAGGCAGCAATTACCCAGGAGCAGGGCAGCAAACGCCTTCCCACGTCAAGCTCAGACCCAGAATGTACCAAGCCCAACTCATCTTCCCCCCAGCCCCTCCTCGGCCGGCTCGCTCTTCCTCTCAGTGACCCACCGCACCAGCGGCAGCTCCTGGGGGTCACCTGCAACCTCCCTCACCCTCAAGCCCTAGCCAGGCTTTCCCCAGGTTCTGCCATTCCATCCTCCTGCCTGGTCTTTTGCAACATTTCTTCACCCATCTTCCCGCTTCCAGTCTTGCCCCTGCACCCCTTTATTCACCCAGAAGCCAAAGTATTTTTGACACATCTGGCTGCGCTACCCCTCGCCTTAAGAACTTTTCAATAGTAACAGGTTATGTATGGCACACTTCAACAAAAAGCTCCCTTAAAAATATGCTAGGGAATTCCCTGGCGGTCCACTGGTTAGGACTCGGTGCTTTCACTGCCGGGGGCCCAGGTTGGGGAACTAAGATCCCGCAAGCCACGCGGTGCGGCCAAAAAAATAAACGAAATAAAAACGCTAAATGCTTTGCAGGCACTATCTCATTTAATCCTCTCAGAAGCCCAGAAAGATAGGTACAGTCACCCTTATTTCCAGGAGCAGTAACTAAGGCTCAGAGAGGTTAAGGAGCCTGCCTGAAGCCACACAGCCAGTAAGCGGCAGAGCAGACTCCACACGACTGTGTCGGAACCTCTCTGCTCTTGGGGTCTTGGGGTGGTCTCAGCTCTTGTCGGGGCTCAGGACCAGCCACTCTCTTGCCCCGTCTCTCTTCCAGTCCTGCTCCTGAGATTCCCTGCCTCTCACATGCTTCAGCTACACAGTCTGCCTGTAGTTCCTGGCACAACATTTCTGACGTCTATGCCTTTGCCTCTTTTGCTGCACTCCCCACAATGGACTACAACTGACTAGGGTGCCTCTCCTCTTGGCTGTGACCTCCTTAAGGGTAGGGATCACGCCTGAGTTACCTCTGGGTCCAGCGGCAAGAACAGCTGGCACTGGGAAGGTGGTCGGTTAACATTTCATTGAGAACACGTTTACAACACACACGCAAGCAGGCAGACACATCAGGCAAAATCAGACCAGAAAAGTAGCGGGGTGTCTTGGGGTCTCAGCAGAGAGAAGATCTGGGCGTTCAGGGATCCGAGGTGCCCAGGTCTGACCATCCCCATCTGGCCACACTGGCTTCTGGAGAGGGAGGGAACCTCCTCTCCAGATCCAGGCCAGCAGGCACAGCTTGGCCATCGCGGGCAGCCACCAGGTGGCGCCAGCATCCATCTTGTGAGCTGGGTGAGCATCCCACCCCCAACCCCCACCCCGAGCCTGAGCTCCTGGGGCCTCTTGGATAAGAGGCAGAAACACCTCTACTGGCCTTGGGCCCGCAGCCCCTGCCCAATTTTGGCCTGGCAGAATCCCAAAGTTAGTCAAACTCCCGGGGCCTACCACCTTTTCACTGAAGAGCAAAAATTTGTCTAAAGGTTTTACAGTTGGGGTCAGTGCCACTGGGAACATAACTCAGTGATCCGCTGCTCCTGGGGGGGCTGTTTCTTGTACTCAAACCCCATGTGCTTGACAGCCATGGGGGTTAGGCTGTGCTGGCCGCGTGCTGAGTCAACATTTCTTACCTGCCTTGGGGCCCAGCATTAGGGAGTGAGGACTGGACTGCGATATGCTTGTGCCTCCAGCCCCGAAGGGGAATGGGGGTGGGGGTCCCAGGCCCCTAAAGCTGAAGAGTTGGGGGGTGGGGGCGGCTCTGGGGGTCAGTCAGCCGCCTCTGGGAAGGGGTGTCAGGTGGGCACTCACCTGTCTGCCATCTGTGGGATGATGTAATGCCCATTCCTGTGATCTGAATAAAAATAAAAATGCCAAGTCACTGGTGCTGGGTGGCCTTAGCAGCTGGGAGCCCACCTCACTGCCACGAGCAGGGCTTGGCACCCAGAAGTGACAGGGGAAGGGAGGAGGGCAGGCCACCCCCAAGAGCCCTGGGAACTGGCTGGAAGTTATGCCCACCCCCACTCCCTACCCCAACACGCTGCAGCCCAGAGCCTGCAGCAATTTCACAGGAGCCAGTTGCCTAGTAACGTTGTTCCCCAGCCGGCTTTGTCACCATGGCACCTGCTGCTGGGGTGTGTCTGGGTCCCACCTGCCTGGCCCAGCCAAGCCTGCCCCACACACTGCTCACCCGGCTTGCGTCCACAGAGATAGAAGGCCAACCGGTCAGTGAGCTCATACTGGCACTCGACTAGCCTTTCCGCCAGCTCATGGTGCCCCGCCTGCCTGTGGGGAGGGGCATGGCTCAGCCCTACAGCCGCAGCCCGCTCCCCACACCCACCTGAGCCTCACCCTTCAGCGGACCCTCACCTGGCATAGTCAATGGGTGTGCGGCCGTTAACGTCAGGGGAGCCAGGGTCAGCCCCGTACACCACGAGAAGCTCGGCCTGCAGCGTCTGCCCTGCCTTGGCAGCCACATGCAGCGGTGTGGTGCCCTTCTCCGGGTGGAAGAAGTTGGCCTGGGCACCCAGGGACAGCAGGCGCAGACACGTCTCCAGGTTTCCCGTCCGCACGCTCGAGTGGAGTTGCTGTGAGGAGCAGAGTGTGCCACAAACGGGTGTGGGGGGGCCCCTCCCACCTCCAGCGGCCCCTGGTCCAGGCCCACCTGGGACTCCTACCAGCTCCAAGGGGCCCAGCTGAAGTTAGGTTGTCGAGGAGACAGAGGGCTTCCCACTAGGAGTTCATGCCCATTAATCACAGCTGCAGTCAGTCACCACCTACCACAGCTGTTAACTCTGTGGTAGATGCTACTTCTTTCCCATTTTACAGATAAGGAAACCGAGGCTCTGGGAGGCTCAGAAACTGCCCAGAGTTTTCTGCCTTTCGGGCAGCAGCTGAAGAATTTTAGCCTCGTGTATCCACTTGGGAGCCGAGGGGCCTTATTCACACGCGGCCTGACCACGCAATCTCGTCCCTCCACCGTGCCCACCATGCTTGCCTGACCTGGCTGCCTTGGGGGCCTAGGGCTCAGTGGTGATGGTACTGTGGGTGAGGAGAGGAGAGGCCCAGCCGTCTGCTGTGGCGCCCCGCAAACCTTGCTGAGGTCCTTGGCGGTGACTCCGTCGTCGTCCCGGCAGGGCAGCTTGTGCACAAAAGCCAGCATCTGGTACTTGGCTCTGATGAACTCTGACTTGATGGGGCTGCATGGAGCACGCAGGAGGAAATGGGGAGCAGAGCGGGAGAGGCCAGTCGCCCAGCGACCTCCCAGGCTCCTGCCCCTGAGCGCACAACCTCAGCCACCACCCCTCAAGCCCGACTCACTGGACTTTGTCTTGGGGGTTGGCTTTGCGCCGGCCGCTCTGCACCTGCGCGGGGTCCAGCAGGGAATGCTCCCAGATGGAGTTGGCCCCGTTGCTGGCGAGCGTGTGCACCATCTGTAGGGAAGAGGTGCCAGAGTGAGAATGCCCACTGCGCACTGGGGAACACCTCCGAGCACCAGGCTGGACACAGTACTACAAGGCCTACTGTGTGCCTGGCACCGCTGCACCCCTACCCAGTCAGGCCATCCCAGCCAAGGATGCGGGTCCTGCTTAGCACTTCGGGTGACGTGGTGGGCACACCAAGGCTCTGAGACGTTAAAGTCAACACCACATGGCCGAGCTACTAGGTGGCAGAGCTGGGGTGAGAGCCCAGGTCTGTGTGACTCCAGTCCTGGAAGCCTCCTCTCCGTGTGGGCCGGCGCCCGGGTGGAGAGGGTCAGGATCGGGTTCTGCCCTGGGTGGGTGCTGCCCCCGGAAGCTGCGGGATCCAGACAGCTGTGTATGTGGGTGCGGGGGGGGGGGGGAAA
>NW_020172446.1:4496916-4501711 GCF_003031525.2 Neophocaena asiaeorientalis asiaeorientalis
AAACGTGCCAGCGCTCAGCACACGCTACGGGGAAGGAAGCACGGCCCGGCACAGCCCGTACCTGCAGCAGAGTGGGGGGCCAGGCGCTGTGGCGAAGGTGCTTGACGATGGAGATGTGGCGTCCCAGGCTCCGGTGTACACTGCAGCACTCGTCACACACCAGCACACCCCTGCTGATGGAGGCCCAGCCGGGGTCTGCCGGGTGGGGGTAAGGGTCAGCCGCAGCCAGACACGGGCGAGGCCTCCTGAACACCGCCCTGGGCCCGCACTACGCTTAGAACTCCACGCACATTTGCTCACTCAGTCCCCCAAGGCTCTGGGAGCTGGACCAGCGATGAGGACGCTGAGCTCTGGAGGTGGGAGGGACTCCCATCAGAGCCAAGCCCTTTCCTACATGTCTTTGCCCCTCTGGGGAGGTGTGGTCCCCAGGGCCTACTCAGCGGGCAAAGCTTCCTGTCCTACAGCCACTGCGACAAGTTCCACAGCCTTTCCCCAGGGAACAAGGCTGCCACCCTAGCCCTGCCCCAGGGAGGCAGAAGTCCCCACGGACTGCACGCCACACATCTCTAGGCACTCCTGCGTCCGGATCAGTGCTACATTTCTCCTACACTCTGCCTTCTTTTAGAACCACTAGCTCACCTGCCTGACCCATCACACCCCTCTGGGGGCTCCCGCCTCTGTCCTCCACTGGCAGGTAAGAGCCCCTTTCATGACCGAGTCTCCTGACACCACCAGTGATGGGGTGCGCTGGAGCCCCTCTTAAGGGGGATGGAGAGAGCAAAGGAACTAACACTGACTGAGTACCCACTGTGTACCAGTTGGGTGCCATAAGTATGGTACCTCTGACTGTCAGGCAAGGTGGGAAATGCTACCCCTGCTTTACCAATGAGGAAACAGTGTCTCAGAGAGGTTAGGGTGCTTATTCAAAGCCACACAGCTAATGAGTGGGATTGCTGGGATGTGAACCCAGGCATTTAGACGCTGGAGACCATGCCATGTTCACACCAGCTGCTGTTGCAGCCCCAAGTGGGCCAGGGCCATGGGAGCCACTCTCCACTCCTTGGGGAGAAGTGAACTTTAGAAGCAAGAAGGGGGACCAGAGCAGGATGGGAACTCCTGGGGTCCTTCTCCAGGGCAGGGGAGATGCCACCCATCCCAGGCCCCTTGGGAGAGGGGGAGGAGACAGCTGCATACAGCTCAGGCTGCAGAAAGGTCACGGGGGAGAAAGCAGCCATTGTGTGCCACTGGAGAGTGGGGGCAGGGAGCCTCTCTCGCAGGACACTGTGCTCTGCCCAGGCCCCCGGCCTGTCTCACGAAGCCCCGTCCTGGCGGGCGGTGAGGGGGTGGGGACTGGCTCTCTGCCTCGCCCCTAGTGCTCATGTTGTCCAGAGCAGCCCCCACCAGGGGAGGGGACAGGCTTGGGGTAATGAGAGCCTCTCCAACCAGAAGGCAATTCTCATACCCTTCCCTGCAAGGACTTCTACCAGTGTTCGCCAGAGAACTGTGAGGAAACTGAGTCAGGATACAGCCTGAGCTCTGCCGTGGTGAGTGTCCCCTCCATGGCATGGAAACAGGAGGTGAAAGGAGGAGGGCTCAGTTCTTTGGGTCTGGACTTCTTTAGGGATCCCCCCAAAACAGGGCAGAGGGATGCAGGAGGTACCCGCCATACACCTTCCTCGGAGGCTGAGGGGCCCACGAGGAAAGGACCCGCCATCTGTGCCAAGAGGGGGAGCCCTAGAGCAAACTTTAGTGTTGGCTTTACCCAAACGGTGAGGCCCCCCCCACCCCCAGACCCCACTGGGTCAGGGGTCTGCCTGCCAGCCCCCTCCGCCAGCCCAGGCAGGAAGCTGGAAATGACGCAGCCTGAATTCCTCTTGTTGAAATGGTGGGGTTTCCTGTCAGGAGGGAGCCGCCCAGGCCAGGATCATAAATGGGCAGCTCTAAGGCCTCCACCCCAAGCCCGTGGCCCTACCGGAGAAGCCAGACCTGGGAAGGCTGGCCAGATATCCAGGGCCAGACCAGACACGGTGAGCCCCTGAATGAGGCAGTGACCAGGATCTGGGGAAAGGGGTCCAAGGCTCTGCTCGGCACTCCCCCAGCCTGGGGGAGGGGTTCTCCCTCTCTTCCACGGTGACCTGAAATAGGAAGGGTGGGCAGGGGACACTGTCCTGGTCTGGGGCACACTGGTGCCAGCTCAGTTCTGGATGACACAGATGGGTCACCTTACTACCTACTCCCTATGTCCAAGGGGCCTGGGCCTACCCAAGCAGGAGCCCCCAAGGCCCACCTAGGCCAGTTCCTAAGCCAAAGGGCCAGGAAGGGTTTCTGAAAGTCAAACGGCTATTGTAATTTAAGGTTAAGGGACCCTTGCCCCCAAATAGGCTTCCAGGACCAAACTCAGGGCAGAAGGGTAGGGGGAAGAAGGGTTAGGGGATGTGGTCCCCTCCTCAGTACCCTGCCAACCTTCCCCCTGGGCTTCTGCCTCAGTCGTGGGGCGGGGGGCGTCTGGTATGTGTGAGCAAGTGGCAGGAGGGGTCCTGGGATAATGTTCGCCAGCACCAACCCCATGGAGGCCTCTATTAAGGTGAATACATGTCACCACCCAAAGCCACTGGTGACGACCTCCAGGGCCCGGAGCCAGCCTCTTCTTATCTAGGGACCAGATCCTCACTAGACAAGAGGGAGAAGCCCCCCCATCTTGAAAGCAGGCAAGACTAATCCATGGGGATAGAGGTCAGAATGGCGGCTGCCTTTGGGGGGCGTTGACACAAGAAAGCTCTATAAGGTGATAGGAACGCTCTACCTCTTGACTGGAGCTGTGGTTACACAAGTATATACACAGGTAAAAACTTGTCAGGCTGAACACGAAGAAAAAGGCACTTTGCTGTACATAAGTTATACCTCAGTAAAAGAAGCAGCCCATCACTCACCCCACCCCTCAATCTACATTATGAAGACAAATGAGCCTGCAGGTTCCCAAATGTCCCTAGCTGGTGGCCAGCCTCGCTCACTCAAGGTGCCTGCAGGATGGGCATCTTGAGGTCTTCACGCCTGTGCCTGGGGCTGCCAAAGTGGGAAGGCTGCCTGAAGGCCTGTGGTGTGAGGCGCAGGCCCGTGACAGAGAAACCAGGACTGTGCGGCAGGGTGAGTGGAGGGGCAGGAAACATTCTCCAGGGTTCCCTGACCCCTGGCCCTCTCCTGGATTCCCAAGGCAGGCAGGGACACAGACGGTGCCTAACGAGGTGGCACCAGCTGCTAGAGCAGCCATGCTATGCCCAGCCGTCTCACAGCATACTCACACTTGTCCCGAGTGCCCAGGCCTGTGAGCAGAGGGAGGACAGGGCCCTTCTGGGTCGGGCTGCATCTTACCTTTCACCTCCATGACCCTGCAAATTAACCAACCACAAAAAGGCCACGACCCCATTCCTAGGGCTGGGACTGCAGGGCTCCTATCACAATGAGAAGCCTACGACTTTGGGTAGGAAGCATACACCAAGGAGGTGACTCTGGGCCTGGGCTCCAAACTGCTGGTTTCCCTCAAGCCTCTTACCTGGGCTGCTACAGGTCCCAAACTGAAAATGCCACTCCACGCATCATAGTGTCAGGGTGTGGGGTAGCCCCAAAGAGTCAGCTGGGGTCCTGAGAAGCATCCAGACACTTGAAGAATGCCTGCGATGTGCCAGACACCATGCTAGGTGCTGGGGTGGGGGGTGAGCAAGACTTCATCAGCACCCCGCACGCCCCACCATCCTGACCTCACCACCTGCCTCCTCCTAATCTGTATTCTGGATCAGGGGAAACGGAGATTCCAGGGGGGCACAAATGGCTCTGTGGGATGAGGACTGGGGGCGGGGAGCTGGGCACCCCAACACAACAGATACACACCACTCCTGCCCATGCCCACTGGACATCCAGAGGCTTCCAGCCAAACAGTCAAATGCAGCAGAGAAGGGACAACTGCCTTGCTAATGCTGCCCAGTGTCCCCCTGGCCCAGAATCCGGACCACAGACTTGGAGGTGGAACAGTCCTCGAAAACCATTTCTACTCCAACTTCTTTGCCTCAGAGTTGAGGAAACTGAGACCCAGAGTGAGGAAAGTCTTGCCATGAGTCACAGAGTAAGCTGGAAACAAAGACAACACCAAAATCCAGGCTTCCCTGATAAAGTGTTTACTAAGCAACCCCCTCCCAGTCCTACCTGCCCTCCCCCACTGCTACATCTGCCCAGCAGAGGTGCAGAACAGCCTCGGACAGACAGACAGGAAGGCAAGCTCTCCTCCCAGCCCTTCCATCCCCAGACCTGCCTGCAGCTGGGGTAAGGAGAGAGTTTCTAACTAATCAGGGGTAGGGACACCCCTTCTCTCCTCCCCTCGCCCCCCCCTCAGATAGTTTCTTCAAGGCCCTCTAGACCATGACATGCCCTGAGAGGAGGCCTCAGGGTCAAAACCACCCAGATCACCGTGCCTCTGCCAGGCACCCACAGTTCCCTGTTGGGATCCTGGTCCTGTCCAAAGGGTGGCTGCAAGTTACGGGCCCACAAAACAGCACCCCACACTCTCATACTTATTTTGTGCCCAGAGGTTCACAGACAACCCCACCCTCACCCGAGCCTGCCCAGAGGTCTCCCAGGGAGATGGTGCCTTTTCTAAAAAGAAGCCGGTCAAGGGCCAGGGCTTTCCTTTCCCCAGGCCAGCTGCTGAGCCCCATCACTGGCAGTGTCCTCCCACATCAGAATGGAGCAGCCTCTCTGGGTCACTGATCCTCACTTCCTCAGTAGGTCGGGGTGTGGGGGGGGG
>NW_020172446.1:4501747-4502545 GCF_003031525.2 Neophocaena asiaeorientalis asiaeorientalis
GGGGGTTTGCTTCAGCCTGGACCTGACTCTGCTGGGAAGGAGAAGGGAAACACCACGGTAAATATAGCCAAGAGGCAGGCCAGGAAGCCAGGTGGATCCCAGGAATCTAGGCACCCCTCGGCACTGCTCCCTACCCATTTCTGGCCAGACTGGGCTAGGGGATGGGGAGGGGTCTGTGCCCAGGCTGGGGTAACGCCAAGCCCACCTTCCAAGTAGGCCTTACTGGAACCCAGTAAAAGCTGTCTCGTTGCTCCCAGTCACCAGGCCTGGGGACGCCTCGGGGGAAGATGCCCAGGCTCGTGGTGGCCTTGAACACTAGGCCCTGCGAGGAGCCTTGGGAACCCGGGGCAGGGAGCCCTAGGAGTAGCCACCCCGTCATCTGCTCCCGAGGAAACAGTATCCAGGCCCCCCTGGCCCATCTGCCCAGCTCTCTGCCCCTTGCCCTCCGCCACCCCAGCGGGCGCGCAGACCATGCGAGCAGCAGGTGCAAGACGCGGGGGTGGCACTGAGATGACACAAAACCACACTCGCCCCCACCTCCTAAACCCGGCCGGCCTCTGCCACAGCCCTCCTGCCACCCCAGGCTGGCGCTTCCGTTTGGATACTGAGATGGAAGGGGGAGCAGCCAGCTGCCCTCCTCCCTCATACTGAGGGGTGGGAGGCGGCGCCGGGAATGTCCTTCCTCGCCGGTCCACGGACGCGAGGAAACAGCGGCCCCGCAGGCCTCCCTCCCGCCAAGGACGCGGCTCCGCAGTGGCCCGGGCGGGGGCCGAGACCGGAGGCCGGAGGCCGCAGCCC
>NW_020172446.1:4502757-4504122 GCF_003031525.2 Neophocaena asiaeorientalis asiaeorientalis
GCCGCTCGCCGCTCTCTCTCTCCGCCCCCTGCGCGGCTCCCGGCCGCTCCTGCAGGAAGCGGCGCAGGCCCGTCCCACCGGGGGAGGGGCAGACTGCACACCCGCCCCGCCGCCAGGCCCTGCCTGCCGCGCCTCCAGGAGAAAGGAAGCCGAGAGCGCGGGCGGGAGGGGGCGGGGGCGTTTAAAGGGGCCACGGCCGCCGCAAGGCTAGAGCCGGCAGTGCCTCCTACGGCCCAGGCCTCGGCTCCGGCGCACCCCTGTCCCCAGACGGTGTGAGTTTGCCTCACAGCCCCATCCCCTTCATTTCCGGGGACAGTGACCCCTGGGGATCAGAGAAGAGAGTAAGGAGCTGGAGGCCCGGGCTCCCCTTCCTCATCAAGGGGCTGTGGTTCAGGGTACCTGTCTCTGTTTGGGGTGAGTTGTGCATCCTGGTCCCCCATGAGTCCGCCTGTGTGTCCAGGTGTATGTGTGGTCACACTCTTGCTGACTACGCACACCGCCAGCAATATGGACGCCCAGGTGCCAGAGGTCATGCAGTGTATCCCCTGCCACCGGGCTAAAAAGACATCTATCCCTCCTCCATGCTTTCATCCAGAGAGGAAAGAATCTGGGCAATTTTTTTTGAAGACCTCCTGAGGAGTGACCACCGTGCCTGTGTGCAGTAATATCCACTTCGCATCGGTCTTGTATATATCAACGGTGTTTCTGAGCCACCAGGGGTGTGTGTGTCCAGGGCGTGTGCGTATAACATACAGGGACCTTTTTTGTGGTGGCCTTTCTTCCTGGACTTCACACTGAGACTCATTGGAGGTGGGCGGGGGTGGACAGGGAGAGAAGGTGCAGGCCGCACGTGGGTGCACCCCTGGACTGAGCATGCTCCCCCATACACGTGTGCCCCACGTGCACCCAACCCCCATCCCTGCAGCAGCAAAAGGCCAGAGCTCTGTGGGGAGAGGGCAGGGGTGCCCAGGCCCAAGGGCCAGGTCAGTGGTGACACGATTAAGGGACGGTTCCCCAGATTAGGGGAGGGTTCCCCATCGGCATGTAGTCCTGCTGTGTAACAAGGGAGCAGGAGGGGAGTCCTTGGGCAGGGGTGCAGGAGTTGGTTGATTTTATCCCAGCGGTGCCAGAGCAGCAGTGGCTTGTGGGTGGCAGGCTGCTTCCCTGGGGGAGACAAGTAATGTTCATGAGTCACACCACCCGAAATATATGCAAAGCTGCCTCCATCGCCTTTCGCTGCAGCCCAGATTGACAAGTTTGTTTGAGATTGCGATCCACGAGGTATATTTATAATCGCACCTTAAAAAAAAATCTTCTTGCAGGCACCCCCTCCCCCCACAGCCAGCAGCTCCTCTGGCAGGCTCT
>NW_020172446.1:4504154-4505938 GCF_003031525.2 Neophocaena asiaeorientalis asiaeorientalis
TTCAGGGGAGGAAGGATAAGTCACCCCGTTCCCCCCACCCCGCTAGCCCCATCTCCTGGTTGGCCCTGGGACTACCTGGGAGTGGCCGAAGCAGGGCTCCACTTCCCAAACTTTGTTCCCGAAGCCCCCAGCCCCGCCACAGACGAGCTTCTGGGTCTGGGGCTAGGGATAAAAGGGTTTCAGAATTTCCCTTTGGAGACTTTGCCACCTCAGGAAGCAGGACAGTTAAAGAGAGATCACAAAAAGACTCTAAAAACAATTTAATGAGGAAATGTACAGGCATTCTCCCGGCCACTCCTAGCCGTCCCTTCTCCGCTCCAGCCTCCTCCCCAACTCTGGCAGCAGCCACGACACTCTGCTGACCCCTCGTGGTGGAGGTGGGCAGCGGTCTCCGGCTGCGGGAGACGCCAGCGGGCTCCTCCCAGCCTGGAGAAAGGGGTGAGGCTGTCCACTCCTCCCTCATCCTTTCCCGCCGGGGCCTGGCACTGCAGGGTGTGGAGGAGGAAGGACCGAAGACCACACAAAGAAACCTGAGAGAGGCTCGGAGAGTTTGCAAACTTTTGCTAGCACCTCCCACAAAAATGCTTCCTGGATTGTTCTATGTAGGGCTGGTATGGAATCCCTTATTCCTGTCTTGTTATAAGGTGGGCTCAAGAAGACTCTGTGCCTGGTCCCGCCACCTGTCCCAGTCCGCCTGGTTGGGGGAGGGATGCGCCATTTCCAGGGCAGTCACTATCCTTAGCTCACCCGAGGAGGTAGTATTTAGTGTCACATTTTAGAAGTGAGTGGTCCGAGAAACCAGAAAATTTAAGCAATCTGCTTAAGGTCAGGCAGATAGTAAGGAGGAATTCAAACTCAGGTTCTCTCAGACACCCCAATCCCTAGCCACTCCAGGTCCTACCAGCCCTTGCAATAGGCTGCCCCAGAGGGCAATTCCACTTTTATCACGGCATCTGCAGGCACCCTTCTGGAAAGACTTCTCTGCCCTGGGGTTTTTCAGGAAGGAGTTAGTCTCTGGAATCAGTCACTTCCTCTCCAGAGGGGACCACATGGGGTGGAGGTGGGGAGCTGCCACCTGCTGCTGTCTCTGCCCAGCCCCACTCTGGTCCTTGCAGAGGACAGAGTATGGGGGAGGGGTCTGTTCTCCCAGCCTTAATAGACTTTCTCTTTCTAACGTCAAATGTGGAAGATGGAGTTGAATTCTGAAAGAAGGCAGGGAAGGCTCCTACGCAATATTTCAGGTGCCAGATTCCTGGTTGCTCCAGTGACCCTTACTAACGCCCCGCACCTTTCTCAGGATTCCTTCCATCAGTCACTCTTTTCTTGGAATCTGGATCCTGCTCACGTTCCACTAGGACCCAAACTCAATCCTGAAGGCCACACCTTCCCGCGACCCCTAAGGCTTGAGCAAGGCCTGTAACCCCCTCCTTCCCCAGCAAAAGGCAAGATGCCAGCGGGTGGCGGTGCGCCCCAGGCCAACTGGCGTCAGGACACTGCCTCCGTTCCGGCCAGGCCTGACTCCCCTCCCCACTCTCTCAGTGAATCAGGGGGCCACTGCGGGACCCTCTCCGGTCACTCGCCACCCCCAGTTCCACGAGGCGGACTACAAGCCCCATGATGCCGCGGGGCCGAGTTATAACAAGCACTGCCCAGGGCACCCACGTCCCCCTCCTCTCTCCCCCGCATCCCCGCATCCCCAGCCGACCGCTCGGGCTGAGGGCCGGGCTATGCAGCTGCGGGCGCGCGTCCCTGCGGCGGCGGTGGCGGCGTCCCTGGGGCCCTCG
>NW_020172446.1:4505972-4509384 GCF_003031525.2 Neophocaena asiaeorientalis asiaeorientalis
CCGCCCCGCGGCTCCGGGCCCTGGCTCTGGCGCGGTCCCTCCTCCCGGGCCGGGCGCCGCGGCCCCGGCATGAGGAGCGGGCGATGATCCCCGCCAACGCCTCCGCCAGGAAGGGGCCCGAGGGCAAGTACCCTCTGCACTACCTCGTGTGGCACAACCGCCACCGCGAGCTGGAGAAAGAGGTCCGCGCCGGCCAGGTAAGAGCGCCGTCGGGGCGCCGCGAGGACCCCATGGCCGGGCACGCCCGCCCGGCTTGGGGAGGGGGCGCGGCGCGGGCTGTCCCGCCCCCCTGGCGAGTTTGCAGCGCTTCTTTGTTCGCAGCCGCCGCTTTTGTGCTGTTGACCCGGAGAGGGTGATGGGAGCGGCCCCCGCCCGCTTCCCTCCGGCCCGGACTGGCGGCCCACACGTGCTCCGGACCCTCCCAGATTGGGGTAGGGGACGCCGTGCCCCTCCTCCGCGGGGGCAGTGAGGGCTGCGGGGAGGGGCTGCCGGCTCCATCTGTGTTCCACGCGGTAGGAGAGTCCGCCCCACTCAGCTCGGCAGCAACACCTCCCGCGTGAGTGTGCGGAGGTGGGCAAGGCCTGCGTAGGGAGGGGGTCACGGGTCAAGGATCAAAGAGGCTGTGACACTCCCAGACATTCCAGCCCCACCCAGTGCCCTCTACCCTCACGATGAGCGCTTATCTGTTTGCTCAGACTGGGCAGAGCCCCTGGATCCCTCAGACCCGGCTCAGGAATGGGGAGTAAAGAGAGAGACCCTCTTGGGTTTAGCCCTGTAGGGCCTTGTCCAGGTGCTGAAAGGCGCTCTCCTGCCCTCTGGTGCTGGGGCCTGGCTTCTAGGCGCTGAGGAAGCGAGGGGCCCTTTGGCCCCTGGCAGGATTCGAGGGTTTGCACACAGAGCAGGCTACCAGGTTCCTCTAGTCAGTGAGAATGGGTGGGTCAGCCAGCTTTGGCTGGGCGGTGGCCTCCAAGAAGATAAGGTAAGGGATGGGGTCTCCTGGCCGTTCTTTAGGACCAGGGCAGGCAGGCAGGCAGGCACAGGTCACAAGTAGTTCCCAACTCCGCCGTTGGCCTTCAGGCACAGGTAGGCACTCGTGGCATGGACGACTAACCCTCCAGGGTGGGGAGGCAGGAGCGAGAGCTGGGCCCAGCCTGCCCTGGTTTGTCTCCAGTTGAGGCCTGCAGACTTGGCCTAGATCTGAGATCCTGGGGCCCTGGGCTGGGAGTGGTTTGCTAAGGCGTTGTCCCTTTGGGAATATGCCTTTTGAGGGCCACTTCCTGAGTCACAGGAAGTTCAGTTTGAGGAGCTGTCTGCTTCCCAAGGGAAGAGTAAGGTGGAGAGCAGGACATCCCCAGATGGTGAGCAAAGTGCGGGTCAGAGTGTGTCTCTGAATTCCACCACTGAGCCCTCAGACCAGTGCAGCACCCAGCTCTGCATAGCAGTCCCAGGAAGTGTTGGGGTGACCTGAGCCTCCATCTCTGGTCGGGGTGTCCACTTCCATTCTACCTCTGCTTTCACAAGGATGCTCCAGGTTGCTCCTCAGACCACATCTCTGTTTATCCATCATAAAGGAAGTGGTTTGCAGCCACTGGTAAAGGAAGCGAGGTCAGAGTGGTGGATCCTGTGGGACAAAGATGAACAAACCAGGCACAGCCCATGCCCTCCAGGAAACCCCATTCTGGTGAAGCAAGTGTGAACAGGGAAGTACAGTGTGATGTGCAGGGTGCTAAAACAGTCCAGCCTCTTCTGGCTCATTCTCTGCTTTCCTCCCCTTGAGGGCAAGAGAAGACAAGCCTCTGATAGAGGTTCCAGCTGGAGGGATTTAAGTATGATCTGAGAGGAACTTCCCAATGGGATGGTTGATGGTTGGTCGAAGAATTGTTAGGCAGAAGGCTAGTGGCTGAATGTCCGGATCACCTCAGTCACACTCCCTTGCCCAAGGGGTGGGTGGTCCTTTTCTTGCAGAGATTGGAGAGAGGCAGAATGCCTTAGAAGAAAAGGCTTTTTCACCCAGGCCTCTCTGATTGACAGTCCTCAGGTCAGCAGTCATCTTCCTGGGGTGAGGCTGCATGGGGAGCACTGGAACCCGCTGCAGGTAGGGGTGGTCTGGACCACTGAGTGTGTTCCTCTTTGCTCCCCTCAGGCTGCCACAGAAACCAGGGACCAGGTTCACCCCATCCCCACCCACTCATCCCCTCACCCTGGTGAGTTTTTGTCTTCCTGAAACGGATACTGCCTGCCCTGAACCAGGCCAGGGGGAATATAGGGCATTGGTTGAGATTAAACCCTTCTTCAACCATAAAGGAGTCAGGGGTGCCAAGAAGGGGAATGCCAGTCAGTCTGGGTGGGAGAGCCCCCTGGCTATATTTCGCCTCCAGGACTGACCCAGAGTGATGCTTGCATCCAGATGTGCACTGCTCAGTACCCAGGGCCTCAGACTCCCAGGGAGAACTGAGGATGCCCACCCCAGCCATTTCCTGCAGTTACGGGTCTGGGGGCAGCCACTTAACATCATAATGAAACCCGGTAGACCCCAGGCATCTCATCTGGGGGTCCCTGATCTCTGGTCCTTCTGGCACCCACTGTCACAGAAAACAGCTGGGTTTTCCTCAAACACACAGCAGCTGGGTTTCCCTGGTCTTCACTTGTCATAGCTGCCTCTTCTTCACTCCAAGAAAGCCCTGCAGAAGCCCTCCCGTGGGCAGGCTTGGCAATGCTGGCCAAGGAGGAGGGGGATGGCACGGCAGGCTTCTGAGCAGGTTCATGGGGCCTGGAAGCAGGGAGTGACAGGGAGATGGGAGGTGCTCAGCGGGTGTTTTTTGGTGAAGGGAAGAGTCCATGATCACCCCTAGCCAATACCCAGCAATACAATGGTTGCTGGGTGCCCTGCTTCCTGCCACACACCTGCTCTGCCAGGTTGGGAGGGAGCAGGGGGTTGTAGGGTAGTGGATGTGCCAGTTCCCCCTTGGCTGGCACGAGGCCTGAGGTCCAGACAGCTGGGCATGGCCTTGGTTTTGGAGTCACGCGTCCCTGGTGTTCCCTGGGGGTGGGAGGTGGAGGTTAGACTGAATAGCTCCCTGTGGGAGGGCCAAGGAGAGCAGGATTCTTCCCAGGCAACAGGCACTCTGGAGGGGGCTGGACTGTGGTCCTAGAGAAACATTTTCTTTCTTCCGGCGGCTGCCTCCACCATGGTCCTCCTTCCTGCTTTCCCTGGTTCATCCTTCTGACCTAGAGGCAGGTGAGATGGGATTGTGGGGCCCCCGGATACTCAGACAGAGGCTGCCTCACCCTAAGTACCTGTTGTGCCAGGAGCACCTGTGATCCCTTCTCCTCGCAAAGTAGGCAGTCCTGGGTATGGGCTGTCACCACAGCTGATGAGTTGGGAAGCTCAGGAGAGGGAGCCACAAACCAA
>NW_020172446.1:4509427-4560621 GCF_003031525.2 Neophocaena asiaeorientalis asiaeorientalis
GAGGGGGAGCCAGCAGGTGCCACCCCCACTGGCCCAACTCCACTTGCGGAAGCATCTTGCCTCCCTCCCCCCGTTGAGTGAGCTCAGGCCTGCCTGGTGGGAGAGCAGAGGAGCAGTGGCCGTACCAGACTCTGGCTGTCTTCCCTGGGGCTGGGGGATGGAGCGGGGCAAGGAAGGGAGACGCAGGCTGAGCAGGCCAGGGGCCCCAGGCTCTGGGCCCCTCACCTTACTTCTCCAGCACCTGTGTTTAGTCTATACATTTGGAAATGTTCTTATAAGATTTCACCTAACAAAAGGACTCTACTAATGCTGAACAACTTTGAAATCTACCCTGCTAGCCCACGTGGGTTCAAGGAGTGGGCATGTGCAAACGTGCTGGCAAATACGTGTGTTACATGAGTAGAGGCCAGCTGGGCACACATGTGCTTGTACACTTAGGGGTGCACATGTACAGGGAGTGTGGAGGCAGGAGTGTGTGTCCTTATGGTACCTGTACAAGTGTGTGTGTGTGTGTGTGTGCGTGTGTGTGTGCAGGCAGGTGCCTGAGTGGAAGCAGGGAGACTCTGCTCAGGGAGCCCCAGCTCCTAAGCTCGAAAGACCCCTGCTTTTGGCTCCAGCTGAGGCCAGCTGGGGTGCAGAGTTTCCGCTCTCTTGGTGGGGAGGGCTGGCTATTGGGTTTCCTGGGAAACCTTTTCATTCCAGCAATTAAATAGCAGCAGGCCTTTGCCGAGGAAATCAATGAATTCTCCCACTTGGGCCCCCAGCAAGGTGCCTCTGCCACTGCAGGCCCAGCTTTGGACGGGTGAGGGGGAACTCCTTTGAGGCTTGGCTGACAGTATGCAGGGCTGATGTTGGCCCTGGAAGACAGCGGTGTCTTGGGGACCCTGGGGAGTCAGGAGAGCTCCTGTGGAGTGGGGTTAGGGAGGGCACCCCTGCCTGGCAGGCAGTGCCAGCCTCTCTGTGGAGCCTGGAGCTGGGGCACCTGAGGGGGAAGGAGGCAGGCAGCATCTGGAGCCCTGGGACTGGGCCCTGCTGGCTCCCCGGGGCCTTGTTAGCGGCAGCAGCATCTGGGGCGGGGCCGGTGGGAGGCATGGGTGGCTGGGCTGCGGCCCCATGGGAAGGCCTCTTCCTGACACCCCCCATGACCCAGCCAGCTCAGGGTCTATGGATCCTGCATCACTCCCACCCCAGGACTCAGGACCCCACCCAGGTCAGACCCTGAGGGGCCCAGCTCAACCAGTAAGAGGCTCTCCTCCCCTCTGGGGAGCTCATGTAGAGCAGCAGCAGGAGGGCCGCTCACAAGGGCCACGCACAGTTTTGGGGGTTTTTTGAGGCTCCCAGTATATTTAGAAATGAAGAAATGCCAACACAGGGTTATAAAAATTATATAAATCTGAATTATTTTAAATGTTTTATTTTTGACGAAGGAGTTCCCACTCATGTTTAAAATATGTAACTGTTGCTAGAAGGTAGCAGTCCTCACTACTTTCCCACTCCTCTCAGAGGCAACCACTTTGAACTCTTTAGGCTGTTCTGATATTTGCCTCCATAATTATAAGCAATATACCTCTACAAGTATTTACCGGTTAATCAATTTTACACTTTACTGCCTTGCCTT
This sequence comes from Neophocaena asiaeorientalis asiaeorientalis, assembly GCF_003031525.2. Taxonomy (NCBI): domain Eukaryota; kingdom Metazoa; phylum Chordata; class Mammalia; order Artiodactyla; family Phocoenidae; genus Neophocaena; species Neophocaena asiaeorientalis. Next base: position 4,511,046 of record NW_020172446.1, read on the forward strand.
CCTTCCCCATGTCCCTTAAAAAGTCATCTATGCATTTGTTTAATAAGCATTTATTAAGCACCAGTTATGTGCCAGATGCTGTCCAGAGACTGGGGATGTAGCCCTGAACAAGACAGACCGTCCCTCTGTGGGGCTTACAGTCTAGGAGAGGGAGACAATGAAAAAATAAATAAGCACTTTAATGTTGGGAGAGAACTAGAGCAGGATAAGGGACAATAGATAGATAAATAGCAACTGACATTTGAGATGGGTTGTCAGGACCAGCCTTTCTAAGGAGGTGACATTTGAGCGGTGGCCTGAATGAAGTGAGAGAAGCAGCTTTGTGGCTCCTAGTACCCAGAAGAAGACGGTTCCGGAGAAGGCTGATATGCAGGAGTGGAGCTTGGAGAGATGGGAGACCATGTGAGTTCAAAGAGACGTCCAGGATTCTTTTCTCAACTGGATGGGAAGCCATGGAGAGATTTTGAGCTAAGGGGCGTCAGGACCTGAGGAATATTTCACAGAATGACAGCACCTATGGTGGGCCCTGTGAAGAACAGACCTAAGGAACCAAGAGAAGAGTGGGCGGAATGAGGTGACAGATGGGGTGGCCACGACCAGGAGGGTAGCCTGAAGGTGGTGAAAACTAAGATGACTTTGGATCTATTTTGAAGGGAGAGCCTGTAAGGTCAAATTTTACTGATGGATTAGATATGGAAGGTGAGAGAAAAAGAAGAGATAAAAACAGTCCTAATGTTTCTTACCTGGAAAGGGAGTGAACTGAGGTGCCGTTTACTGTGATGGGAGAACTGGGGCAGGTAAAGCTGTCCAGGTATGGCTGGCATAAAGAAAGCAAGGGAGGTCTTCCCTGGTGGCGCAGTGGTTGAGAATCTGCCTGCTAATGCAGGGGACACAGGTTCGAGCCCTGGTCTGGGAAGATCCCACATGCCGCGGAGCAACTGGGCCCGTGAGCCACAACTACTGAGCCTGTGCATCTGGAGCCTGTGCTCCGCAACAAGAGAGGCCGCGACAGTGAGAGGCCCGCGCACCGCGATGAAGAGTGGTCCCCACTTGCCACAACTAGAGAAAGCCCTCGCACAGAAACGAAGACCCAACACAGCCAAAAATAAATAAATAAATTAATTAATTAATTCAAGGACCCTTAATTAAAAAAAAAAAAAGCAAGGGAAAGAAGTCACAGGTCAGAACATCCCATTTTGTTTCATGAATTCAATTTCCTTTCCATATTTTTCTCAGGGTGTAAATTACTGTCCCCCACCCCGGCCAAATTTTTTTTCTTCTGTTTCCTGCATTGACAGTTGTTTCCTCTGGGTTTTTAGCATCTATTTGCATGTTTTGGTATCTTTCAGGTTGGCAGCTTTCCTCAAGTGTCCAGTCACCCTCGGCTCTTGGGGCATATTTAAGGATGGGGGGTGTGGAACTTATTAACGAATGGGTGCTGCTCTAAGATGATTGGCCTGTTTATTGATAGGATCCCCAAATTTCTGTACCCAGAGGTCTGTGGTGCCTCTGGTTCCTGCAAGAAAGAATTCTCCAGTCTCCTGCTAGGGGTGGGATAGGGGCAGTGTTATGTGCAGTCTGGCTGCCCATGGTTCAGGACTTGAGGCAGGGAAGGGACTGGGTTTTCACTGTTGACCAGTTTTCAGTCCCGTGACCTCATCCTCAGACCAATGTCTGAGTTCAGTACATCTGAAGCTTAATTTCTATAAAGAATACACCCCTGGCATCCTGTGGAGAGGAAGGGGGGATATCTCCCAGCTTTACAAGATTGGGGAGGGGGTTCTGAATTTTAACCAGACCCCCCTGTATTCAGTCCTGAGCCTTTCTCCCACCCCTGCTGTTCCTACTGCCTGCGTGTTCTGCACCTGTCAAGGGTGCTAAGGGGGGAATCTAGCTTGCTAATCACTGGGGTTTCCTTCTGTGAATGCTTGGGTTCTAGTACCTGCTGTTCCCTTAAGTCAACTGTGATGGCCCAGCCACTTTCTTGTGGGTTTTAAATATTTTATTGGCATTCTTAAACTTACACATTTACTTTTCTTTATTTTTTTAATGTGGTTGTGCCGGGTCTAAGTTGCAGCAGGCAGGCTCTTTAGTTGCAGCATGCGAACTCTTAGTTGCAGCATGCATGTGGGATCTAGCTCCCTGACCAGGGATCGAAGCTGGGCCCCTCGCATTGGGAGTGCAGAGTCTTAACCACTGCACCACGAGGGAAGTCCATCACACATTTACCTTTTGTGGCAATCTTCATTACTTTGTATAGATCTAAGTTTCCATCTGGTATCATTTTCCTTCCACTTGAATAACTTCATTTAACATTTCTTGCATGTCTTCTGGTGATAAATTCTTTTAGCTCTTGTTTGTCCATAAAAGTCTTTATTCCCCCATTTCATTTTTGAAGTATATTTTTCACAGGATATAGAATTCTAGGTTGACAATTTTTTCCCCAGCACTTCAAAGATTTCATTCTGTTGTCTTCTAGCTTGCATGGTTACTGGTGAAAAGTATGTAGTATTTCCTATATTTGTCCTTATATACATAGCATGTCTCAATTCTCAAAATGCTTTCCACAACATTGTAAATCAACTATACTCCAATAAAATTTTTTTAAAATGCTTTTAAGATTTTCTTTTTATCATTAGTTTTCAGCATTTGATTATGATGGGCCTTGGCATAGGTTTTTGGTGTTTTTCTTCCTTGGAATTCATTGAGTTCCTTGGTTCTGTGGATTTATCATTGTATTAGTTTCCACAACAAATTACCACAGACTGGGTGGGTTAAAACAACAAAAATGTATTCTCTCATCATTTTAGAAGCGCAGATTCAAGGTATCAGCTCCACTCCTTCCAAAGTCTCTAGAGGAGACTCCTTCCTTGTCTCTTCAAGCTTCTGGTGGCTCCAAGCATTCCTTGGCTTGTGGTTGCGTAACTTCAGTCTCTGCCTGCATCTTCACATGGAACTTCTGTGTGTGTGTTTTTTAAACTGGATTTAGGGCCTACCTGGATAATTCAGGCTGATCTCATTTTAAGATCCTTAACTTAATTATATCTGCAAAGACCCTTTTTCCAATTAAGGCCACATTCACAGGTTCTAGCAGTTAAGATGCAGACATATATTTTGTGGGATCACCACCATTCAACTTACTACAGTAGTTTTTTTAAAATCAAATTTGGAAATTTTTTGGCCATTTCTTTAAATTTGTCTTATTCCTCCACTTCCTTATCTTATCCTGTGGACTCCAATTATACATATGTTAGAATGCCTTATAGTGTCTCACAGATTGCTGAGGCTGTTTGAATGTTTTTCAATACTTTGTTTCTCCTCTGTTCTTCAGTTTGTACAGTTCTGCTGCTGTATCTTTAAATTCACTGATTTTCTTTTTATTCCGTAGTGTCTAGTCTACCGTTAATTCTATCCAGTGAAAATTTCATTTCAGATATTGTACTTTTTTTTTTTTTTTTTTTTCCAGTACGCGGGCCTCTCACTGTTGTGGCCTCTCCCGTTGCGGAGCACAGGCTCCGGACGCACAGGCTCAGCGGCCATGGCTCACGGGCCCAGCCACTCTGCGGCATGTGGGATCCTCCCGGACCGGGGCACGAACCCGTGTCCTCTGCATCGGCAGGCAGACTCTCAACCATTGCGCCACCAGGGAAGCCAGATATTGTACTTTTTATCTCCCATTTCTTTCCCTGGGAATGCTGTGTTTTTCTTTAAACTTTTGAGCATATTGAGCCCTTCATCTTTGTTTCTATTAAATGATTTTTCTCCTGATTATGGGTTTTATATTTTCCTACTTCTGTGCTTGTCTAGTCATTTTTAACTGGATGTTAGACATTGTAAATGTTGTGATGTTAGGCATCAGGATATTGTTGTCTTCCTTTAGAGAGTGTTAGACTTTGTTCTGGCAGCCTAACTTAAGTTACTTTCAAATCAGTTCGATCCTTTGGAGCTTATTTTTAATCTTTACTAGATTAGGTCTGGGTGAGCCTTTTCTCTTGGGATAGGATTCCTGCTCCTACGGTATAACCCTTCTTGGGTCTCTTGAATACCCTGGGTAATCAACAAGGACTCTCTACTCTAGCAGGTTGGAGCTTGAATGTCTCCCTGCCATGGGTGAGCTCTGAGAATTTATCAGCCTATTGTTCCTTTTCTGCCTGGTTTTGTTGAGTTTCACTCGACACATGTGAAGTTTAGTATTCAGCAAAGACTCAAAGGGACCATATGCAGATTTCTGGAGCTTTTTTTTTTTTTTTTTTTTTAACATAGCTCTTCTTCCTGGAACTCTGCCCTGCAACTTCTAGCTACCTCAGCCTCCCTGAACTCCTCTCTCTCTCCTTAACTCCTCAGCAAGACTGTCATGCTCTGCTGGGGATTCCCCTGCCTGAACTGCTGTCTGGAATATTCCTCCAAGTAGAAACTTAGACAATCATAGAGTCCACCTTGTTTGCTTCTCTTACTTCAGGGATCACAGTCCTGGACTAATTGTTGCCTAATGTCTGAAAACAATTATTTCATATATTTTGAAGCAATAGTCTTCTCTGTTTGGTGGGAGGGTAATTTCAGTTATCTCATCATATTGGAGTAGAAGCCTTTTCCTGGCATTTTAATCAAGTTTTGGGGAGGAGAAAAGGAGTTACATACACGTGGTCAGTTCACGTATTTAAGCAGAAGTCCTAGTTTCCTGAAATATATCTAAATATTTATGTTTAACAAACATATGCTTTTATCATGCAACAAAAATCTCATGTAATATAATCGTGTTATTCACAAAACAATAATAGTATTTATAAAAAATGTTAATACATAGTGTCCCACAGGCATAGGACATGGGTTTGAAGTTGTACCATGAACATATTCCTTCATTCTTATCAAGGTATTACTGCAACTGTTTGCTAAACCTCTCAGGGATAATGTCAATGATCTAAATTGGTGGCCCTTCCTGAAGGTGTGGTCTTGGACCCCTAGAATAGGTCCTGTCTCAGGTGCCCTCCCTGGCCAAGGGTCTTTCTAGACCACACTTTGGCCCCAGGCTTACTCTTCACAGGCAGCCCGCTGGGCCTTGGAAGAGTGAACCCAGTCAGGGCACCTAGGTGGACAGGAAAGAAAGTCCTTCCCTTTCTCAGAGTTACTTCCTGCCCTCTCCTGCAAGCCCCTGTCCCCTCACCTGACCCCAGCTCATTGTGTCTGTTTTTTCCATTGCCTTCTGAGATGGGCAAGACAGGACAGCTAGGTGGTTGCTGCCTGCCTAGCGGCTGTTAGGCTTAGATGGGCTACCTCAGAAGTGACCAGGGCAACCTCTTCACCTCTTCCAGGTGGACATCGAGCAGCTGGATCCCCGTGGGCGGACTCCCCTGCACTTGGCCACCACCCTGGGGCACCTCGAGTGTGCCCGCGTGCTCCTGGCACACGGCGCAGATGTGGGCAGGGAGAATCGCAGCGGCTGGACAGGTGGGCACCCCTACTCACCCCTACCCCACAGCCTGGGTCTCCCGGCATCATATCCTCACCTCTGATTGGCTGAAGGGAGCCCTAGGCAGGGTCCTGCCCTGTGACATCGCCTCTTGCCCACACCCCGCCCCCAGTGCTTCAGGAAGCTGTGAGTACCCGGGACCTGGAGCTGGTGCAGCTGGTGCTGCGGTACCGGGACTACCAGCGGGTGGTGAAGCGGCTGGCAGGCATCCCTGTGCTCCTGGAGAAGCTGCGCAAGGTGAGGTCCAGCTTCTCAGCCTCCCCACCACGGTCTTTGAACACTATCTCTACCGCAGGCTTAGCCACTCTCCTCTTCATCCTCCAGGCCCAGGACTTCTACGTGGAGATGAAATGGGAGTTCACTAGCTGGGGTAAGAGGGGCTGATGGGGGCCTCTCCCACCTCAGGGCTTCTACACTTGCTGCTTCCCTGCCTAGAGCACTCTTCCCATCGCTCTCCCATGGCTCCTTCTCACCTCTTAGCTCTCAGCTCATTGCTACCTCTTCCTGAGGCCTTTCCACAATGCCTCTGTTGATTCCATTATTTCCTTCACTTTGTAATGACTGGCTCATTTGTTTGTTACCTGTCACCCCTTACTAGAAGGTGAGCTCCAAGAGGGCAGGGGTCCTGTCTTGTTCAATGTTGTATCCCCAGTGCCTGGCACACAGCAGGTGTTTAATAAATATTTGTTGGAAGACTAGATGAAAGGTTGAGTGAGTGAATTAAACGGTGGATACTAGGGACTTGGTGGTGGCTGAGTCATGCCTGTCCCCAGCCTCAGGTTGTTCATTTCTGAGTGACTGTGGTCTACATTTGTAGGGGGGAACTGGGGCAGGGGCTGCTTTCCCACCGGTTCCCTTACCCTTTTCCAGCCACACTCCTGACCCTGACCCCCATGCTCTGAGGTGGCCGAGGGTGGTGGGCCAGACAAACTGAAGCCACCTCTGACATTCTCTTCAACCTAGTGCCCCTGGTGTCCAAGATCTGCCCCAGTGACACCTACAAAGTGTGGAAGAGTGGGCAGAACCTTCGGGTGGACACCACACTTCTGGGCTTTGACCACATGACGTGGCAGCGAGGGAACCGCAGCTTTGTCTTCAGGGGCCAAGGTCAGGCAGGTGGGAGATGGGGCAGGGTGGGGAGGCTGGGGACAGCCCCCTGAGACCCCTGACCCCCTGTGCTATTCTGCGGCTGGCAGACACGAGCGCCGTGGTCATGGAGATTGACCACGACCGCCGGGTGGTGTACACAGAGACCCTGGCTCTGGCTGGGCAGGACCGTGAGCTACTGCTGGCTGCTGCCCAGCCCACCGAGGAGCAGGTGCTGAGCCGGCTCACTGCCCCCGTCGTCACCACGCAGCTCGACACCAAGAACATCTCCTTTGAGAGGTGAGTGGGCATGGCCTCGGAAGCCTGGAGCCAGCCCGGTGGATGCCCCCTCACCGAGACCACACTGCTTCCCTAGGAACAAGACCGGCATCCTGGGCTGGCGCAGCGAGAAGACCGAGATGGTGAATGGGTATGAAGCCAAGGTGAGGTCACCGCTCCCGGGTGCCCGCCCCACCACACTCTTGCCTACAGCGAGCTGGGCAGGGGTTTCCTGACCATGCTTTCTCGGCCTTGGAGGTGCAGAGGCAATGCAGCGTGGAGGCAAGGTCATGAGACTAAGAGGCAACTGATGAGAATGGCCGGCATTTCTTGAGCACCAAATATTATGTTCATGCTCAAGGCTCTGTTCTGACATTTTAAATGTATGTACTTGTATGTATGTATGTGTGTCTATGTACACATGCACACACGTCTGTGTATATATGTGTGTATGTCTCTCACACACACACTCATTTAATCCTCACGACAACCCTTTCGGATAGATGCTATTATTATTCCCATTTTACAGAGGTTTATCGAGCCCTTTCCACCATTTCCCATTTAATCCTCACAAGTCTGTGAAGTAGGGTACTGGCCCATTTTATGATGAAGCAGGGGCTTGGAGTGACTAAGTGGCCAGTACAAGGTTGCCCAGAGCTAAACTTCAGACCCAGCTGGCTGACTCCAAAGCCAGGCCTTTACCCCTAAGAAGACTGTTGTGGGGGACGCCCAGCAGTCACTCTGGGACCCCCGTATCACCCATGTGGGGCCATGTGGTGAAGGGTCTAACCAATGCAAGTTTCTGTGTCATTGTTGTTTCCTCCTGGAAGCCTTCCCTGGTTCACAGGCTGGGCTATGGCCTCTGGTTTTTGGTCCCACAGTCCTGTGCTCTCCCCATTAGAGCATGTATTACACTGTGTTATTACTGTCCATCGTCTTCTTGATTGTGAGCCTCAAGAGGACAAGGATCATGTCTGGCCATGCTTGTTCACCACTGTATCCCTGACGGCTGCCTCAGTGCCTGGCTTATAAAGGCTCCTCACAAAATGTTTGTTGAATGAATAAGAGAACTGAATGAATAACTTCATATAATTACTTGCCCAAAGGCCTGGAGATTGGAACTGACAGCACCCCCCTCCCCTGACCATTCTTTGTAGGAAGTGTTCATAACGCCCTTAGGGGCAGGGTAGGGGTACCAAAGCTGTCTGTGAGTCCTTTCCTCATCTGTCCCCAGGTATATGGGGCATCCAATGTGGAGCTCATCACCCGGACACGGACAGAACATCTTTCAGAACAGCACAAGGGCAAGGTCAAAGGTAATGAGGCAGAGGCGGATGGGGGAGTGGGGGGGAGGAACCAGCCCCACTCAAGCGCCTCCATCGGTATTTCCTCTGACATCCTAGCAAGAGCCAGGATAGCTTATTCAGGCAAATAGGTTTCAATTCAAGTGCCAAATCCTAGTGATTGGTAGTGGTTGCCTAGAGTGCTGTTAAGATTCTAAGGCAACATTTGGGCTCAACGGGAAGGAATGCTACAATTGATTACTAATATCTGCATTGGATTTGGGGCAGGGGGGAATGTCATGTACACTGTTTGTTGGCCATTCTAGTCTAGTGGGACATACCCTAGGCAGAAGGACAGGGGCCCTGCCACTGATTCTCTGTGCCCACGGATACTACAACTGACTCTCTGGGCACCAGTTAGTCTGTCTAAAGTGGATAAACGTAATTCCCACCTCACAAGAGAACAAAATGAAGTGAACATGGATGCACCTGAAGGAAAACACATACACATGCATCCCCCAAAATACTTTTGGAAGTTTCTCCTGAGCCCCAGGCCTACTTTTATTCCAGCTGTGCTTATGGTGGTCCTGCCCCTGCCCCTTGGAGTCCTCAATCACCTTCAGGTGAAGGTGCCTGGGTGTGTGGTGTGGGCGAGCAATCCTCCCTCCCCCTAGGGACCAGCCTCCTCCCTGGGTCTTGGGTGCTGTCACTTCTGAGGACTGCAGTGTCCTCTGAAATGCCGTATTTCTTGCAGGCTGTAAGACACCTCTGCAGTCCTTCCTGGGAATTGCTGAGCAGCATGGGGGCCCCCAAAATGGGGTGAGTGTGTTCAAGGGGTACCCCTCTGTGGAAGGGTGTGGATGGGGATCAGGAGGAAGTCTGGGAGGCACCCTGTGGGGACTTCCTTTCTTTCCACAATGCCCAAGGCCCTGTCAGCTCCACCGTGGCGGGGGGACAGATCCGGGGCTTGTAATACCAAGTGGCTGGCCTGGCCTCAGGGACTGAGAAGGGCTCATAAGCCCCTCCCTGTGTGGTACAGACCCTGATCACTCAGACTCTGAGCCAAGCCAACCCCACTGCCATCACCGCAGAAGAGTACTTCAATCCCAACTTTGAGCTTGGCAACCGTGACATGGGCCGACCCATGGAACTGACCACCAAGACACAGAAGTGAGGCCCCATGGTGGTGCTGGGGAAGGGTGGGCAGGGCTGGGAGGCCACGGCTTCTACAGTGTCCCTCACCCCTTGGGATCTGGGTGCAGGTTCAAGGCCAAGCTGTGGCTGTGTGAGGAGCATCCCCTGTCCCTGTGTGAGCAGGTGGCCCCCATCATTGACCTCATGGCCGTCAGCAATGCACTTTTTGCCAAGCTCCGGGATTTCATTACCCTGCGCCTGCCTCCAGGATTCCCTGTCAAGATTGGTGAGGCTCCACCCCCAGTTCCCTTGAGCAGCTATTGGGAGGATGGGGCTTAGAGGAGGTAAAGAGTGGGTACTTAAGGTGTGAGAGAGTGGGTGGTGGTGCCTGATGGTTTCTGCATCCTCAGAAATCCCGATTTTCCACATCCTCAATGCCCGTATCACCTTCGGGAACCTCAATGGCTGCGATGAGCCGGTGCCGTTGGTGCGAGGCAGCCCCAGCAGCGAGACCCCTTCCCCAGGCAGTGACTCCTCCAGTGTCAGCAGCTCCAGTTCCACGAGTGAGACCCTGTCCCGCCCTGAGCCCACCCTCACTTCCCCTCCCCACCGAGCACTTCCCCGGGAGTGGCCGGGAGGGGAGGTCTGGTCCACTCTGACCCACAGCCCGGCACCCCCAGCTTCGTGCCGCGGCTGCGAGATCTCCCCCGCGTTGTTCGAGGCCCCACGCGGCTACAGTGTGCTGGGCGGCCAGCGAGAGGCCGCCACCCGCGACGACGATGACGACCTGCTGCAGTTCGCCATCCAGCAGAGCCTGCTTGAGGCGGGCAGTGAGTATGACCAGGTGCGTCCCCACGGCCGCACGGGGCCACCGGATTGCGGTGCCGCCACAGCTAACTGGCTCACCCCCGCCTCCGCCCAGGTCACCATCTGGGAGGCACTAACCAACAGCAAACCGGGCACTCACCCCATGTCCTACGAGGGTCGCCGACAGGACAGGTCAGTGCCCGCCCGTCCGGAGAGGGTTTGGAGACGCCTATTCCCCCACCTCCCATACACGTGCACAGAGAACACCAGGGCCCTGTCACGGTGCGTATGGACACGGCCGCATGAGCACCCCTCTTGGCCCAGAGGAACCGTGATACCGCCATCAGGGACCCTACTGGTTTCAAGATGGCGTCTACCACCACCACCCGTTCCTGACTCAGGGGTGGGTGAGCAGTACTCCAAACGCGGCCTTAGAGCCTTCACAGACCCTCGCCAGACAGAATGTCGGGGCTGGGGTTCTAGAAGACTGGGAGGATGGGCTTTGTAGGAGCTGGCATCAGCTCCTACCGGGTGGGAGGGAGCCAGGGAGGTGACGCGGGACTCATCGCTTCCACTGGAGAGTGTTGAGGCCTGCGCTGTCCCGGGGCCTCCACACCGTCTCCCGCCCCGCATACGGGCGCCCGGAGCCCTCGACGTATCTTACCTGCCTCCAGGAGCGCTCCGCCCACGCCGCAGCGCCAGTCCACAACCCCCGCGGGCCTGGCGTCGGTCCCCAGCCCTCGGCCCAGCCCGCGCCCAGGCCAAGGCGGCCACGTGTTCCGGAGCTACGATGAGCAGCTGCGGCTGGCCATGGAGCTGTCTGCGCAGGAGCAGGAGGAGCGGCGGCGGCGCGCGCGCCAGGAGGAGGAGGAGCTAGAACGCATCCTGCGGCTCTCTTTGACTGAGCAGTAGCGCCCACTGCCGGGCCCCTTGGCCACGCCCCGCGGGACCCGCCCCGGAGCGAGAGTCGCCCCTCCTGCGCGCTCTCCGAGCTGAGTCCGGAGACCCGAACCGCCGCCTCGGGGGCGTAGCGGCGCACCCGGCACCAGATGGGGAGGGGTTCGGCCCGGCCGTGGGGTACCTTCCTGGAGGCAGCTGGCACGGCTCCCCTGCTTTGCTGTATCCTGACCCCACCCCACTCCCCTGGGCTCTGACCGGTCCAAGGGCGGAGCCAGGCCGTTTGAGGGGGAGACGGTCCTTAGAAGAGCACTGTCTCCATCCCTTGCTCCTTCTGGCCGGTCCTCCTTTCTGCTCACTGACCCCACTCCAGGACACTGCCCGTGAAGCCTTTGCATCTCCGCTCTTCACCCCTGGGGGGCAGCTGAGCTCCCCACGTGCTGTGTGGCTGCTTCGTCCTAGACACAAACCAGCACGTCAAGGGCCCAGCTCCTCCCCCACCCCGGCATTTCAGCGTCAAGTGCACTTAGCGGGGTGCCCGGCTCCCCCAGCCCCCACACCCCTCCCGGGTCTCAGGGTGGTCCCAGCTTCTCTTTGGGTGACCAGAGGTTGGAGTCCCCATCCCCAAGGCACGTTTTTGTGATCAGGGAGGGTGCCCAAGGTGGCCCCAGGTCTGGGCAAGGCCTGGCTCCCTCGTGGTGTCTTGGCGAATGGGGAGGCATAGTGGGCGTGGGGCAAACACCAGACTGGACACAGGGGTCGCCCAGGGCCCTGGCACCACCATCCATCCCTTCCCACCAGCTGCTGCTAGCCCTCTGTGGTTGTGCATCCTACTTTCCCTCCACCCAGGGGCTGACTCCGAAACCCTTCATCCAATGGTGCTAACCCCCGGCTCTCCCCTGCCCCACCCCACCACCCAGAGAAGCACAGACCCCGCCAGGGGCAGGGGCCCACTGCACACCCTTGTCTGGGTTCTCTCGGACTGGCCTTCCTGGCTCAGCCAGTGAGGCTTGGAAGGGACACGAAAGCGATGGAAGAAAACAACAAAGGGAAGCTGTTCCTCTCACCCTCTTCCCTGATGCCAGGGGCACCAGACTGATTCTGAGGCACAAATAAAAGAGGCTTCAAACCCGAAGCTTTTCCTACCTGCCTTTACTGGGGAAGAACGCCCATCTGCGGGTTGAGGGTTCCTTCTGAACCTCAGTGTGGGGAGGGCTCTGAAGTAAGAGGATGTCTGGTGGGTCCTGAGCCGAGTGTTGCATTTGTCAGGGCCCCCAGGAGTCTGGTGGTGGCATTTACAGAGGCTGGGGGTCTAGCATCCCCACCCATGCAGGAGGCACAGACTGAGCACTTGGTAAAATGTTTCATTCAGTACGTCTTGTTTTCCTGCTAGAGTCAAGGCCGCAACAGAGGGCTGGTGTATGTGTGTGTGTGTGTGTGTGTGTGTCTGGGAGGGGGGAGGTGTGAACCTGCTTCCTCATGCCAGTTCTCTGGTTGGTTCTCCTGCGGGAGTGCCGCGAGGAAGCCGTCCTCTCCCCTAGAGATGGAGAGAAGGAAGAGAGCCCTCTGCCGTAGACTGCTGGGTGTAGCCCGTGGGTCCGGCTGTACAGCCAACGTTTGTGTATGTCCGTAGAACTCGGGTGACGCCCGTTGAGTTTACCACTCAGGGTGGTGGAGTCAAGTGAGCTGATTAGAGGGAGAAGCGTTGTAATTTTCCCCAGCCAGTCTGGGGAGACCCGTCAAATCGCTACCCCTTTGAGGTCAAGCCCAAGCTCCCCAACATCCCCAAGCATTGCGCTAATACTAAGCACTTTCCCTGCCCTGGGCGGGAAGGGAAACAAAGGGGACACTGCCTGCCGTGCAGCACCATTGTTGAGGCCCCCGTCACCCTGGGCCTTCCAAGGCCAGCTCCTGCTGAGTCCTGTACGAGGCACACAGCCCGGTAGGCGCCAGACGGACGCGAGTGTCCGCAACGCTTCATTTGTCCAGGACTCCCGCGAGGGGCGTAGTTCCCTCCCTAGTCCCGGCCCAGGCCCAGAGAGGCGGGGTCCAGAGGACCCAAAGCCGGGGCGGCGCGGGAGTGCTTGCGCTCCGCCCCACTTTGCCCTCCCGGCTTGGAGCTTCCCCGGCGCGATGCGCTAGTCCGTGCCGTCCACCAGCTCGCACAGCATGTTCTCCAAAGACGTAATGCGCTGCTCCTGGGCCTGCACCTGCTCGCGCAGGGCCTTGATCTCCTCCAGCAGCGTCTCCAGGGTGTGCTGCTGTTGGACGCAGAGGACGGAAGAGGCGGCGTTGGGCGGGGTGCGGTAGGGGGATGTGAACATTGGGCCTGGGTGGAGCAGGGCGGGACCTTACCGACAAGGGGGCGTCGCTGGCTGACTGGCTGCGGCGGGGGCCGGGGGGCGGGCGCACGTCCAGGATGTTGCGCTTGGTGACCCGCAGCTCGCGGTGCTTGGGGGGCATGTAACCGTCCCTCAACGAGATGAGCACGGGTTCGGCGTCCTGGCCGGATAGCCATTCATCCGCTTCTAGGGCCGGTTCGGGGCCCGGCGTATCTGGGTAAAGGTCGTCTTGGAACAGGTCTGACTGCAGGTGTAGGGGGACACGAGAACGAGCAGGGTGCCAGGCCTGCTCCGCTCCTTTCCGCCTCGGAGCCCTGCCCAACCCCTCTCCCAGCCACTCACCTTGCGGGGCACAGTCATGATGATGGGTTCACACTTTCTTTCGTGCAACTTGTAGAACCTATAAGGGAGCGGGGACCGGCACACGCTCAGGCTCCGACTCCCTTAACTTTTGCCCGGGACCAAGGGGTTAGAGGCCAACACTTGCTGAGCGCCTACCATGCATTGAACTTTAAACACCCTCTGATGGGGTGTTTATCATCATTAAGAGATGAAGAAACTGAAGTTCAGAGAATGTCAAGCCTGTAGCATTGGGGCTGGCACTGGAAACAAGCCCGTATGACACCCCCCACCCCCGAAAACCCACTATTTTCCAGAGACTACACTATTGGGGAAGCCCCCGAGTCTTCCCGGATGGGACCTGGGAACAGAAGCAGGTGAGCGGGAAGGGCAAGGCTGCTGACCGTGCAATCTCGCACTTGCTGACATCCAGTCCCCGCTTGGGCATGAAGCCCATGCCCCTCTGCGGCTCCTTGCTGCTGAACGTGTTCAGGTAATGCACGAAAGGTGGTTCCTCGGTAATCTCAAAGTACCGAATGCTGCTGTCGCCCTGCAAAACCAGTCGGTTCGGAGATATGCTGGGCGGGCCCCCGATATCTCGGTCCAGCCCCCTCTTCTCCCCTCCCGGCTGCGAGCACCTTGCCACACAGGTAGACGATGCTGGAGTCGGGATCGTAGAAGGGCAGTAGGACCCCGTTGCTTGTGTCCATCTCCTGCAGTGCCACTGGCTCCTCGAAGTTGTTCTGCCCGAGCACAGGAGGCGTGACCAGCCCTGTCCCGCTCGCCGTGCCGCTCTGGATCCCCTGAAGCTCCTTTACGCTTCGTGCCCTCCCCAAAACCCACGCATTCCCAAGGCAACTCTGGTGACGAGAGCTGCAGACCCCACACCTGGACACCACTCTCGGTCCCCCGCACCTATATCCCCTGCACCGCCGCATGCAGTCACCGCAAACCACCCCCAGGGACTCGGCATCACCAGGCGGGGGCGCCAGCGTGGGCTCCTTCAGGCGACGCAGCAAAACTGGGCAGAGGGGTGGGTGTGAGGATGGCAGGCGCTGCAAGGAGGGCAGCAGCCTCCAGCCCTGTCCAGGTGGGCATGCCCTGCGGGTGGGGGGCGCCTGGCCCCTCTCCCGTGATGCCAGTCCCCGGGGCACACACCCCAAACGTCCAGCTGCGTTACCGGGTCCCACAGGCCCAGCTCTCGCTGGCTCATGCGGGTGAAGCCCGTGGTGAAGATATGACCCTGGCGCGTGAAGACGGCCCTCATGGGCCTCATTCCCTCGTGGGCCGCAAACCTCTCCTGGGGGGAGGGGGAGACAGGGAGAGGCGTCACCCAGCTGCCTGCCCTGGGGAGCCTGGAGGGCCGGGCAACCAACTTGCTGACTTGGGTGTGGGGGGCGGAGACAAAAGGGGTCTTAAATATTCAGTTTCCTGGCGTCTCCTGGCTGGCCCCAGGCCTGGAGAGCGCGGGCCTCTCTCTGCAGATTCTGAGCCCTTAAGCGCCCTCAGAGCAGGGGATGCCTGCGGGCTTCCCAGGGGAGCAGAGAGGCGCTTCCCAGACGGGAGCTCCCCGTTCCGCTTCAGCTGTCTTGGGCGCGGGCCACGGTCTGAGAGAGCGCTCCCAGCTGACCCAGCGAAGGAGCGAGCGCGTGCGCCCGGCGCGGCCTGGCCTACCGGGTCCCAGAGCGCGAGTTGCCGCTCACTCATCCTGCTGAAGCCGGTGCTGAGTAGCTTCCCGTCTGCGGTGAAGACGGCCCGCAGCGGACGGGCGCCCTCGTGAGGCCGGGCTCGCTCCTGCTCGCGGGGTTAGTGGGTTAGAGTGCCCGCCGCGCCGCCCCGCCCCGCTCCGCTTCCGCCGCGCCCGCCGCGCGCACTCCGCGCAGACGTGCACGTGCCCCGCGCATCCAGCGCCCCGCCTTAGGTTGAGGCTGGTGAGGCAGGTGCCGCCGCCCTCCCTGGGCACCCAGCTGGGGCAAACAACGCGCAAGGGTTGCCTCCAATCTCCCGCCCAGCGGGTCAACTAGGTTGGAAAGGGGCCTGCCCGCGAGCCAGTGTCAGGCTCAGGCGCCGGAAGATGGCGCTGGGTGCCGGCTGGGAGGAGAGGGGTCCGGGGGCGCAGGTTCGGTTCATGCAGGTCTGGTGGGAGGGTAGAGTTTGCAGCTTCTCCCCTCCTCAGTCACAAATCGAGCAGCCCTCCTCTGAGCTTCTGAGATGCAGGGGAGGGGAGGGAACAGGAGCGCGGCTGAGAATTGCGGGCTGGGGGCTTACTTAGGGCAGGGGCTGTGGTTGCAGACACGGCGGGGCAGGGCTGGTGTCTGGGGTTGAGGTGGAGGAGGTGAGAGCTGGGACGAGGGGCTCAGGGGGTTGTGGGTACAGAGGCCTGACAGCTGCTTCTTGGGGCAGGGGTTGGGACGCAGCCAGGCTAGACACTCACCGCCACCACCTGGCCCTTGCGGGGGTCGATGATGCGCAGGGTCTTGTCCTTGCAGGTGGTGGCTAGCAGCCTCCCATTGCTGTTCCAGCACACGCTGTGGATGACGTCCGGGTGTATGTCGTCTAGACTCAGAAGCACCTCCCCAGTGCCCACGTTCCAGATGATGATCACATTGTCACCACCTGCCCAGAATGGCCAGGCACCGTCACCTGGCCCTGCCTTTGCCACTCCCCACACCCCCCGATCTATGGTAGGGACCCCTCCCTAGGCCCCCAGACCTGCACTGAGCAGGACATTCCGGGCAGTGGGGTGCCAGGAGAGGATGCCCACACGTTTGGAGTGGCCCTCGAGTGTGAGGATGGGTTCTGTAATGTTGCGCATAGGGGTATAGTCTGGAATCTGCCACACCTAGATAGAAGGAAAAGGCATAGGGTAGGTGGGATGAGGAGCCCACTTTGTCACTCTGCTCTTCCCTTACTTCCCCCACCCCCCTTCCCCAGGGTCAAGTGCAGGACAAAATGTGATGGTGCCCACATGGGGCAGAAGCAGCTGGGAGCCAGGAGGTGGCACTGTCAGCTTTCCAGAGACCTGCCTACTCACAGGAGCAGGGAGACTTCAAAGCACTGCCCCCCTGCTCTTCAGGCCCCAAGGTAGCCATGGCTAAAATTAGTACTAAGCAGTTCATCCTGGGAGGGGGCAGACATGTAGCTAAAAATAGCCTGGGAGCTGGACAGGGCAGGGCCCTGGAACTCAGCACCTCCCTCACCACCTTCTGCAGCACAAGCGAGGCAGCCCTCCCTGCTTCCCCTGCCCAACAGCCCAGCAGCATCCGCCTGGCTCCTACCATGATGGTGGTGTCATCTGAGGCACTGGCGATGACGTTGTCATTGTGTGGGCACCAGTCGATGTCCAGCACAGGGGCAGTGTGCCCAGTGACCAGTGGGTAGTTCTTATCCACTCGCCCTGTCTGCAGGGGTCAGAGAGGGAGATGTGGGGCCACTGTCCTGTGTGTTTTCAGGGGGTGGGGAGTGGATCTGTTTACATCTCAATTCTCTATTTTCTGTTTTCTCTTTGCAGAACCCACCCCCTTTCTGCTCTTCCAACCCCATCCGGCCTACTTCCTCTACTTCACGGAAGACAGAGTTGAAGTCATTTCACATCAAGGAATCAGACACAGAGAGGTAAGATAACTTAACCAAGGACACACAGCAAGATACTGGTAGAGCCAAGACTTGACTTCTTAGTCCAGTGCTCTTCTAAAAACATCTACTTGGAGGAGACTGTTCTTGGGCCTGTTCCCCCAACTGAAATGTCCAGGGGAAGCCCCTGGTGGAATAGGTCAAGGTAAGATGCAATGCAGTGCTTGACAGTCCTTTCCCAGCCACAGTTGGCAGATCTCCCCCTTGTCAATGGCTTTACCTTGGAACCACAAGCAGCAGGCATTCCTTGTGCCTGCCGTCTCCCAACCTGAGCTGGGGCCCATCTATTTTTAATCTTTATGGTATGTTTGTGGGGGCTCTGAGGCCTTTGCAGGGGCTGGCATCAACCCAGACCAGGCAGTAGGGGAGAGGGGTGGCCGTGTGGCATTGGAATGGCACTTGTACTGGGGGAGGAGGTGGCTCCAGCTGAAATTTGAGCCCAGGGGATGATGTCCTTGGATGGTGTCTGCATTGTCCTGGAGTGAGTCACTGGCTATTGCCAGGCCTCATCCTGACCTTGCCACCTGTGGGGCCTCCCCTAACAAGGTGTAGGAGCCGGAATCCAGGTCAAGGTCATGCCTTGGAGTGGCCATCCTGTGGGCAGAGATGGCTGAGGGGCTTGAGGCTACTCAGTAAAGGTGCTGGTCATTGCCTGGCCCCCATCCCTGGAGTAGAGGGGGCTCTGGCCTTATATGTCATGTCCCCTGGCCCTTTGCTCTCATTCTACCTCACTGCAAGAACCAGAATGGGGGAGATGGCCAAGAACTCCTTAGATAGAGCCTGACCCTGTCCTCAGTGTGCTGCTCCGGGGTGTGATTTAATCCAATGCTCACCCTGGGCTGCGTACAAAAATCCTGACACCAAAAACATAAGCGGTGTGGCATCAGGAGAGATAGGAACAGAATCTGGCCAGCTTCTGTCTCCACTACTTCCCAACTATCCATCACCCGCTCCTGGTCCCTGCTGGGAACAGGGTGCTGCATGGAGAAGGGATGCGCTGTGAGTAGGTGGGGGCCGATGTGATGCTGCTGTTCTAGGAGGGGTGACAGAGCCTCCCAATTGGTCCCTGAGTGATTGGGGAGCAGGGAGCAGTCAGTCCACATAGACTGCCCTCCTGACTGAGGAATGGAACTAGATGAGAACACAGGCTGCTATCAGGAGTCCCCAGGAGTCACAGCCAGTGTCCTCCACCTGCTTCCTTCCCCTCATCTCTCACCTTGGCCAGAGGCAGGACGATGAAGGCACCTCCACCTCCAGCCTCCACAATAATGGCCAGGAATTTGGGGTTGACGGCACAGAAGGAGCTGTCCCATGTGACCTTGGACACACGGATGTCCTCGTAGGCCTGGTCAGCCTTTGCCGCCTGTCCAAACACATGGCGGAACTTGCTCTGCCGAACCACGCGCCGGCTCATAGCTGGGGGCAGAGATGGAGGATCTCGGTGCCCAAATTTTGGTCCTTAGTCCCGTAGCTGTGGGAGGGAGGGAGGAAGAGTTGGGGGAGTGGCAAGTGAGAAGGGTTATCTGACCAAGAGTCAGCTATAAATTAATATAGAGTCTGGTCCTAGAAGCAGGGAGTTTTCTTCAAGGTGATGTATGGGAAAGTTCTTTGCTTAGTTCGAGGGGCTAGGATTTGGGGCCTGACTTCTCCTTAGAGAGCCAGGCTGGGGGGACAGTGGAGCCTGACTGGGCCTGAAAGCTTCCTGGAAGTTGAAGTGGTTTGGGGAGGAGCCTCAATGCCAGGCTGCCCTCCCGCTGCCAGGCTTGGATGAGCATCTCTTCACGGAAGTGGTTTATCTCCCAGAGGCATCTCGTCCAGAATCAGAGGCTTTGGCTTAAGGCCATTTGTGGGGCTAGGACTGCAGCCACTCAAGATCCTAAACTCAGCATCTGTGGCATAGTTTAGGTGGATGGGGTTTTGCCTTTTTCTAAAAATTTGCCAAGGAGAAGTTCCTCCTGTTAGCTCACCTGGGTTCTTCCTGCTACTGTTTTCATCAGTTTCCTCCCATGCTGTTGGTGGGGGGGACACAGTGTAAGGTGGATCTCTCCTCCTCCCACTTCTCTCTGCACTGGCTTCTCTAAGAGGCCCTCACCACTGTGTTCTGGCTTTTGCCGGCCATATTTCAGCCCCACTTCTCCTCTGAGTCCTCTCTCCTACTAAATTCTCTTGGGGGTGGGGTCCTCGACCCCCCTCCCCTCGGCTTAGAGCCAGATTTTCAGGAGTGGAGTGGGGAGGGCGAGGTGCCTTTTCTCCCGCTTGGGGCTTGAGCTAAGCTCTTCCCCAGGAGACACACCGAGCTCTTCCAAAGCCCCAGCGACTGACTCCAGCCCCTCCCCAGCCCCGGGCATCCTTGTGCCCTTCAAGACGCTTCTGCGGCTCCCGGCCTGAGGCCCGGCCTCCCCGCACCCTTCTCCGGCCTCCTGCCCTGGCACTGCGTTCTTGCGAGACGAGGTGTCTGCGCCCTGCGGGCGCGCGGGCCGCTGTTCGGCCAAATATAGACACCAAGTCCGCCCAGCCCGGGACCGAATTTGGCGGCGGGTGGGGGGAAGGGGGCGCAGACCTCTGTCCCCTCCAGACACCCCGCCCGCTTCACTGGCTGCGGTGGCGGCGGTGGGGGGGTGGGTACCTGGTCCTGAGCCGGCCGAGGGGCGCTCACGCTGCGACTTCTCTGCGGAGGGGGTTGGGGCTGCGCTGGGGACCAAGGGAGGCGTCAGGGCACCGGAACTGCCTCTCCTGGTGTCCGCGGCGTCTGGGGCCCGGGCGTTCGGCTGCGCGCTCCGGCCGCTGCCTGCGACTCTCGGGGCCGGGCGTCGCTGCAGTCCCAGCTGCCGCTGCCATCAACCTGCGGAGGCGGACTTAGGGCAGGGGCGGGGTCACATAGGTCCCGCCCCCTCCAGCGGCGGGAAAGTCGAGTGCTGCAGACTCTGCGCGGCCAGTCCGCGGGCCTTCGAGAAGCGTCAAAAGTAATTCTGCGTGTGTGCGCCGGCTGTGCGCGCTCCTCCGCGCTCCGCGCCTAGCGGGTGGGCTGAGGAGGCCCAGGTTCCCAGACCCAGAGCTGGGCGCTGAGAGAAGGAGCCTACGAGGGGGCGCGCTCCCCTCAGAGCCGGCGGCCGAGCAAGATCGGATGCCTTCACGCTGTATGCCTGCTGCAATCACACTCCCAATTTAGACCATACCGGCGGGCCGGGGCTGTGGGACTGCACGTCCAGACACCCCTGAGGAGAGGTCCTGGAAGATGCTCTGGGGGCCCTTGGATGAGGGCCTAGGCTGGCCCAGGGCAGCTGTGAGGGTACCCGACAGGGGCCTGTGAATGTTACTGTTATTAATAGCAATAGCGACCACTGTCACTGTACTAGGCACTTCACCCCGTTAGGGAGGATTCCACGGAACAGGGCACAAAGCAGCCTAAAAACCGGTGATAGGGGTGTGGGAGAAAAAAAAGTGAACACCAGGTTCAAGGGAAAGCGGCTGGCACGGGTCTTTTTTTTTTTTTTTAAATAAATTTATTATTTATTTTATTTATTTATTATTTTTGGCTGCGTTGGGTGGGCTTTCTCTAGTGGACACGAGGCATGTGGGATCTTCCGGGACCAGGGCTCAAACGCATGTCCCCTGCATTGGCAGGTGGATTCTTAACCACTGCACCACCAGGGGAGCCCTGGCACGGGTCTTTTAGACACTCAGCCTGACTCCTAAAGTCTTGAGGGCCTTGTTTGAATTGGTGCCCGACTGTGTTCCAGGGAAGCCCCTGCCCCCTCCCACTCCCTTCCAGACCCGCGGATCTGAGTATTGACCAGGGTTAAGGAGGAGACAAAAAGAAACCTGATCAGAATGCAGCCGGTGAAGAACTAGTCCCTGTAGCTGCTGTCTTTCCAGTGCTCACCCACTGCCTGGATTTCTTCCTTTGGATCATAAGGCCCTGGAGAGCAGCAGGGGACCGGTTATTACTTCTCACTCTCCAGGACACACCTGGAAATCAATGGAACACAGCCTTCCAGAGGGTAGAGATTAGCATTGGGGGTAAAGGGAGGGAAGGTGGTGGGAACCTCAAATGCCCTCACAAGGCTTGTTTCTCAGGAAGAGTCCAAGTATTCAGTGGCTTGTGGGGATCAGAACCAGAAACTGTTACAGGTGCCCCAGAAATAATTATGGCATTGGTGGCGGGGGGGCATGAGGGTAGATGAGGAATCTCCCTTTTACCTGAAGATTCCAGGCACATGATTAGGAAGAAAAGACCTGAGTGACTCAGTAGCTCCTTAATAACAATAGCTAGACACTGTACTAAGGGCTTTACACATATTAATTCCATTCTGATAATAGTCTTCTGAGATGGGTACCATTATTACCCCTATTTTACAGGTGAGGAAACTGAGGCACAAAGAGGTTAAATAGCTTTTGCGTCACTCAACTGGTAGGTAGTACAGCTGAGATTCTTACCCAAGAGGTCTGGTGTCTGTGTCCAGCTTTTCAGCACCATGCATTTTTGTCTCTCCCTGAAGGCCACCTTATCTCACAAGTGCTGATATTGAGAGATACGCTTGTGGCACAGAGGAAAGGATGCCTATACTGATTACAAAGCTGGAGTTTCAGCCGTTGCTCAGTCACCCTATTTTTTCAGCTTTTCTGGGCTGTAAAGCAAAAAGGGCTGGGTCAGGTGCTTTTCAAGTCTGCACCACTTGTTGGCAGAGAAGGGATTTGACATGCTGTCTCCTACCCTGAAACGGCAGTTTTTCTTCTCCCATCTCCTTTTCTCCTCTTTAAAGAGAGCCAGGTACTCCATTCTAGAGGTAAGGGTCTGGGACTAGGAAGCAGGAATCCTTTCTTTAGCACGGGCTCTAGGCATGCGGGCTTCAATAGCTGTGACACACGGGCTTAGTAGTTGTGGCTCGCAGGCTCTAGAGCGCAGGCTCAGTAGTTGTGGCACATGGGCTTTGTTGCTCCATGGTATGTGGGATCTTCCCGGGCCAGGGCGCGAACCCGTGTCCCCTGCATTGGCAGGCGGAGTCTTAACCACTGCGCCACCAGGGAAGCCCAGAAGCAGGAATCCTTCAATCCATTCTGCCTTCAGTTCCATGACCTGGGTGGGGGGGTGGTTGCTCTCCAGGTACTTAACAGGTGTTGTTTAGAGCTGGCATGGCTCAGCCCTGCCCTCTAGCCTTCTTCTGGCTGCCAAGGCCTGGCAGAGCTGGGGGTAGGTGGAGCCAAGGCACAAAGAGCCAATCAGTGGAAGAAGCTACTTGGACTTGGTGCTTTCCCTTGCTGTTATGCATTTGAACTGTTACCCATCTGAATAGCAATCCATAAAAGATAGGCGTAGACTTCATCTTTCATAAAGCCATTTTCTGGAAGAGGTGGCCTGGCAACTTAGACATGATTTGGTCCATTTGCTTTGGCTAGAAAGCCATGACTGATCAGGGTCAGGGACTCCAAGCACCCCTAGAATATTTTGTGAAATGACCTTGCCTTCACCATCATGCACTCTGGCACTCCAGCCAGAGACCAGTGGTGTGCCCATCTCATTTGATATGGACGATTCAGACTGAAGCAGGCTGACTTAATTTTAGTTCAAGGCAGTGTTTTCTCTGGAAACTGAGCTTTCCCTAGATAGTAGGGCTGCTTTATATGTGATGGATGGCACCACTAAATATCTCATGATGGGTCTGTGGAGGGGTGGGAGAAGTGGAGACCCCTCCCCCCCAGCCTGTTTTTGTTTGTTTTTGTTTTTGGCCATGCCGCAGGGCTTGTGGGATCTTAGTTCCCTGACCAGGTATTGAACCCGCACCCTCGGCAGTGAAAGCACAGAGTCCTAACCACTGGACCACCAGGGAATCCGCACCGCCCCCCCGCGCCCGTTTTAGGGAACTGCTCTTTGGCCCCATCTCTCTTCCTCTACCACTGACATCAAGTGCTTCTCTTCTCTTCTAATGATGGGAGAGGGTTAAGCTTATACTTCTTTGGAAAGTCATGCCCTGTTTCTAGAAACCTTTCAGTGAACTGAGGTGCCTTGTGCCGAAAGCTTGTGAACTCTATCTTGTTAATGTCCAGAGAAGTCACCTACCCAAGAAATCCAGTCTCTGCTGGGGTGCGTCGCGGCAGCTGTCCCAGAACACTTTGTACCACAGATGGTGGCGGAATTTTGGTCCCTTTGCTTATTCATTCTCCTAACATTCAGGTGGTGGCTTTGGCAAGAGCCTCTTTGACCAGGCAAGTTCCCAGCGTGGTCACTTGATTGGAGCCACACTGTCTGAAATAATCTTTAGTGATCCCATTTCCCATTCAGTCTTCATTTTGTGAGAGGTAGAAAGTTATATTTTTTCCCAGAGCTCAGCTCTCTCCTAAGGGAGGGAGATCAATCAATGGGAATTGCATCATGTTTACCATCAGTGTTCTCTTCCAATCCCTCCACCTTTAAGCAACCCCCTCTTTTGTTGCACTTGATCAAGTACACGTTTCATCTTCAAAATAAAAATTTATTCAATCTGTAACAAGAACATTGAATCTGCACATTTGCGCACAAGTTCACATTTAAAAACAGCGGAGCACATCAGTAATAAAAAACCTATGATACAAGTGGAACATCCCAACCACCAGGAAGATTAAGGAAGGAGATGAGACCACTCTTTATATTCTGCTTCAAATGCCTCAAAAAGGTCCCAGAGATTCCAGGGAGCACCTGCTTTATTTAATAAAATGTGAGCATAAAAGTTTGGGGTGGCCTGGGGCAAAGGTAACAGTCAGTGGGAGAGTCTTTTGGACTTGTTTTCTACATTTAGAACAAGTCCTACAAAATTAAAGTAGAAAGAAAGAAAGAAAAGGCACCTTAAGCTATGCCAAGCAAACCAAATTCCAATAAAACATAAAAACCAAACAGTTCCCTGTGGATTTACTGATTGGGAAACATTTCAGGGCCAGTTACCCAGCTTCCAGACTGGGTCATCAGCTTGAGTTAAGCCCTGGGCATTAGCTCTCCACGTGTGCACAGGATGCTGCCACCAGTGTTGCTGTGAGGACACAGATGGCAGCACTAGTCATACACCCCTTGGGACATCTTCAAGCTGATAAGGGATGATTCCAGTTTAGAAATCCTGTCCCAGATCTCTGGGGCACTGAGAAAGTGAGGCTGGTTCTCTTTTTTCATAGCAGGAGCCAGGCGCAGGCACCCTCCACTTCCAGGCCAGAAAAGTACAGAAGCACCTTGCAATAGCTCTCCATGGCATCAAGGGACCCCAAGCCCTGGAGAAGGGTTAGGAGTGTACAGCTTCCTGCTTTGGTAGCAGGAGGCTTTTTCCTGATACAGCCGTTGGATGAGTCGTGGCAGCAAATACACTTATGCCTAATACATGCCTTAATCTTTTAGTTTGCAAGGGAAAACAAATCCAAGATGTTTTTAAGTTGGATTGGTGCTGAAATAGCTAAAATTTCATCTCATCTACCATCAAAAAGCAAAACAAAATTAGACAAAAACGACACTAGCCATTCACCATTACAACCATCACTATAAGACACACCATCACTGAGGAAATGATGAATATTTCCATACAGAGTGTTGGATGGGAGTGCAAGACACAGATGGAAGTCAGCTCCAGGTTTTCCCCACTTACCCATAAGGCTGACCTTGCTCAGTGTGAGGACTCACAGGATGGCCAGGGCTGGGTGCCTGGAGGAGGAATCTGAGTGGCCATCAAGACGATGCACGTTTTAATATTCACAATGTAAACAAAATATCCACAAACAGTTCAAAAAAGCCAAAGGATGGCTTTATTTAAAAAATTTAAAATGCCCTTGAAAGAGACCCTTTTTGCATAATGCTTTCTTAAAAAAAAAAAAAAGAGAGAGAGAGAGAGAGAGAAACAGTTCCCACAAAAACATCTTTACCAAACATGGCTAGATCACTTCAGAACTGAAATCCTCAGATGGAACAAATGAAGATTTCTGTGAGCTGCTATGTCTCAGAAGCTTCAGGTCTATCCAAGAGCCATCTGTCTGGGGCCCTTTAGCAGGAGGGGACCTCAGAGCCTGGGCTGTCATCCTCAGGCTGTCCTTGGGGCTCTTGGTAGTTCCCAAGATGAGAAAGAGGAAATACCAGTTGGGATAAAGGTACAGAACCAGGAAAATGCTAGATAAAGAGCCTGAAGCGGCTGAGATGTTAGGAATGATCCTAAACATTCGGAATTTGAAAGGCAACCAAAATGAGGAGAGATGAGTATTACTACACTACGGTACTGTGTATCTGCTATAGTACAAACTACCCCTAAGTGTTTCTAAAATCAAAAAAGGGGTTTCTCTCCTTCCTACTGACCAGGTAACCATCCAGATTACAGCTCAAAATCCGTGTGCTCCTGGGGCTTTTACCCCATGCACCACAGTGTTACTTTTTACACACACACACACACACACACACACACACACACACACACCCCCCCAAAATAATTTTGAGTCAGACTATGGTGGTTTTCAAAATAAAGAGAGGCACTGAGCGAGAGGTCCAAACTCTTCCTACTCATCTCTGTCAATCCACCAGACCTGCTGTTTCGGGCCTGGCTTTTCCATGAACAGAAAAGGGAAACAGGCCACCTGAGATTATCCGTTTGAAGAGAATCAAGTTTAGAAAGTTCTTGATAGGCCGTCATGTACTTCCCCTGGACAGTGCTCAGCTACATAAATAGCACAAGAACAGTTTTGGGAGTCTGAGGGCTAGCAAAACCCCATGGCATGGCTGAATTACAGACCTTGTGTAGAGAATGTTTATTTAGGCAGGTAAATTAAATGATAAAAAGTCTAATTATTTTTTAAAAAAAGGCAGAGCAAGACCTCCTCTACTCTTAAAAAAAAAAAAAGGTTTTGTTTTTCTTCACAGCGTTTGAGGTTCCCCCACTCCCAATCTTTGTTGTTCTTTAATGCAGTGAGAGTGAGCATTAAACACAGTGGCCGGGAAAAGAAGACAGAACAGTGCAACACTGTCGACCCTGTGTGTACTTCTTAATGTCAGGGATGTCACCATCTCAAGGGATTAACTGAGTGGACGCTACCCTCTTAACCTCCATGCAAAGCCTCCTCTTCCCACCCCTGCCACAGTTTCCTCTCCTTTCGCCAACATATTGGTGACGGAACTGCCTCAACAAGAAAGGGCGGTTTTAGATGGATGAGCCCTGGAAATTCATAACCCTGTCCTGCAAGCCTCCTCACACTGGAACATGCCACCTAGTAAAACGTTTTACAACACATTAAATATCCTGGAGTCACAAAGCTGTGTGGATGACACATTTGAACATTTAAGGAAACTATTTAGGGACAGCACAGGTACATATCATTACTACACCATAAAAACACTTAGAGCAGGAGGTTTCTGTCCAATCTGCCTCCTGGCAGTGATGTCAGACCCAACTACGGCCTCCACCCGGCAACTGGATTCACAGCTCCTCTTGAACACGTACGAGTGGCCTCAGTCCACCTTTTCTCTCTCCTTTGGGTCACCATACCACCTGTCCTCAACGAACTCTGGCCTCTGACATCACTTTGACAGTCTGTGCATCTTTTTCCTCTAAGTGCTGTGATGAACCCCAAACCTAAATCTTAGGTCTGTGCTCGGTCAACCTCTCAGCAATGGGGACAACCACCAAAGCAAACAGGAAGCAAATTTGCAAACCTCTTCAGTTTTGATGAGCTGCAGTGGTGTTCCATTCCAAGCTAAATATGTTTTCTGTAAGAAGCTGAAATAGGCTTGTTTACGGCAGGTGCTCCTGTGTTAAGGACCTCCACAATAGCAGCAAAGCAACAGCATCCTAAACGCGGTCATTTAAGGGTGCCTGCCCTTGGCCGAGGCCTCCCTGCAGCCCTTCAGCCTAATCCATTAGGAGCTTCCACCCTGGGCAGCGGTAACACTCACATATACTCCCTGGCTCTGGTTCAGCTAGTGGTGAGCAACGTTCTGGGATTTCAGTCTCAAAGAGAAATCAGCCTTCAGTCAAACTGTGATCTAATGGGAGCCTTTAGGGGTTTCTCTGAGGAGGAAGTTACTAACACATAATTTGGCAGGAGCTGGTGATTAGAAGTCTCCATTTAAAAAAAAAACACCATCAATGTACACTCTGCAGATTCCTACCAACAGCCATCAACCTTATTTCTGTGGTGTCCGTATGTTTTCCAGTTGCAGCTTTACTATTTCTTAAAATGGGTAAGTCAAAAAGATCCTACAACATACAACATTAACAACAAAACAATGTAAGAAAGTGACATTATGTACATAAGTACTGTGTATAAACTAGAGAAATGACAAATCTTCCAGGAAAAGGAAAAAAAAAACTTATGTCAAGTGTTAACAGTGATAATATTAAAAAGAAAACTTTGCATTCAATGGAGGTTATACATATGTAATGTAACAATTCAAATACCTACAAAATTAAAAAAAATAGGCAGCACTGGGAGAAACAGCATGAGGGAGGAAAATAAATTGGAAAAAATATGGCCATTAAACTTAGAAGGCCCACAGAATTATTCAAGTAACGAAAGGGTTAAAACCCTACATATGTATTCATTTTACAAGAACACACTGACTTTTAATTGCTGTTTTTCAAACTTGTCCCTATTGTGTTTTAGTTGGGAGAATGCTGCAGGGCACATTTCCAGGGGATGGGGGTGGGGTGGGGTAGGATGACCACCTGTGTGGAGCCCATCCACCTGGAAGATACTGGGCAGTGGTGGCCTCTCCACCCCCAATTTCACCTCCTTCTCTTCTTCTGCTTTCCTCTAGAGAGGACCTCTCAGAAATCCTTTGGAGTTCATTTTAAATTTAATAAAATTATTTGCTTGGGGTAAAAAAGTATTTGCTTGATAAGTTTACAAAGCCAGCCATTATCATGCCTTTTTGTAATGATACACTCTGGAGACCAGGAGAAATGAATTCTGGAAAACCCTCTTTGAGAGCAAAGCAGAACCTGCCCATTTCGGCAACTCCAAGGGGCTGGGGCTGGGGACCAAGTCTGAGAGCACGCTGACGTTGGGCTGCCCCCTTCAGTGAATCCAATGCATCAGGTCTGGAGACCTAACCATCATCACACAGGCCTGGGGCAGCATTTCCAATTCCCAGCTTCAACCCCACCTTCCCCATCTGCTTCCTTCCTCAAGCAAGCAAGCATGCCTTCCCTCGGGGGCAAAATGAGGAGCAGGTGGCAGTAGACTGAAAAACAGCAATTTGCCTTTGATAAAGGTGTTCTTTGAAAATGAGTATTTTTTGAGGTTTGCATTTTCCAAAAATAAAAAATGATAAAATGGTCTTGCCGTCCAAATCAAACTCTCTCTCTCTCTCACATACACAGAGGAAAAAACCAAACCCTGCATGCGCCAGGAACAGTAAAATGACCAAAGTATTATAAAATTAACCAATAAAGTGCATGTTCCTTACATATTACACCTGCCCCTTTTACAAACATTTCTTTCAGAAAGTCACATGTAGAGGCTCAGAATCACATGGTATTATAGAAGGGGTTGGTTGTCCGTTTTTTATCATTTGCTTTTTTCAGTCTCCTTAGGGGGTGAGTTCTGCCGTGCTGCTGACGGGGCACTACAGCCAGCCCTGGAGCTGGGCCTGCACCCTGCAGTCCCTGGGTCTGTACCAAAGGAAGGCCTCCTTCAGAACTAGTCAATTCAGGTCCTGCCCTGGGGAGCAAACACTGCTGACTGGAACCAAATTCTTTGGCATACTGTACAAGGGGCCTCTCCACCGGCTTGCTCTGTGCGATACACTCTGTTGTTTTGAGTTGCTCTATGAAACACTTGGTGGGCTCTAGGTTCTGGGGAGCATCTGGGTTTTCTGGGGGCTCCTGGGCCTCCATTCCCGAGCCCATTCTGAGGAAGGGCTGAAGCAGTTTGAGATGAGGGGACTCAGAGCAGATAGGCCCCCTCTCCGGTAAACAGTCTTTACAGAGGTCCAGGTAACCTAACTTGGCGAGGGAAGCTGAACGCCTCATTTGCGATGGTTTGGGGAGCCCTACCTGGCAAATCTCTCGGGACTCGATTTCTTTAGCGCGTTCCTTCACCCCACTGGGGCTGTGACTGAGACCCTTTATACCGTCACTACTAGGGCTGTGTGGGAGCTGACAGGCTACAGGTGATGGGTCCAGTTTTTCTTGCTGCTCCCCAACACTGTTACCGAGTCTGCTAATTAAACACAGGTCTTCGCTACTTAACTGGGAGCCCTGATATGGCACTTCACTGCCCCTGGAGAGGGGGCCCTCCTGACTCTCCTCCCAGCTGCCCTTCTCCGCAGAGGGCTCATTGTCTGTGGTGCTGCTTTGCTCTGTGAAGCCTTCCAGGTGAACCACTGTCTGGGGATGCAGGTAAGCCAAGCTGTCACCAAGTACGTGGGTCGAGTGACTGACAAAAGGTGCTGCCGTTTCCAGGGCAGCTGCTGGGCTGTTGCCCCAGTCTCCAGGGCTGCTCAGGGTGGGGGCTGGGTGGGCGGGCCTGCCGTGCTCAGGCTCGGGAGAGGAAGAGTGAGGCAGAGGTAGCGCTCTGGGGTGCAGAGAAGCCTGGTCGGGGCTCAGTGTCCGGTTCAGATTTTCATCCAGCGCACAGAGGACAGTGATGGACTCCTCCACTTTCACTTTCCTCAGTCCCTGCTCCCCACTCTTTTCGCTGGTGGCTGTTTCCCCCTCTGGCCCGTGATCAGGTGTCGTGACTGTGTGGGTGTATTCAATGATTTCTATCTTCTTGGGAAGAGGCAGAGGGACTGCTGGTGTCTCAGGTCCCTGGCATGAGACCAAAGTCCTCTGCTCCTTCAGGACTCCTTCCTGCTGTGTTCTGGGACCTGACCCTGGGCACTTCTGAGGAGCTGGCAACGGGTGAGACTCCGGCAGCTCGGGTGCTGGAACGATGGCATGCTGCTCAGAATGGGGTAGGGAGCCAGCCTCAGACCCACTGCATTTCCCTTTGCCCTTGCTCATCTCTGGTTCCCTGGGGACAAATGCATGTTCTAGGGTGGCTTCATCACTCCTCCCTTTTGATGCCTGATCTGCCACAGAAGAAGAATCATTCTTGGAATTCTTCCGAGTGGACAACGAGGCACAAGCAGCGGCAGCACCGTGCTGCTCCTGCTCCTGCCGCAAGCGCTCCTCAAACTCCAAGGTGGCTCGCCTCACGGACCCGGGGCACCACTTGGCACCCGGGGGCATCCCTGGGCCCCAGAGCTCTAGTTCCCCCTCAGCTGGTTCCTCTTCTTCCAACTCTGTGGTGGACGAGTGTGCCACTGGGCACCCTTCTGGCTCCCACTTCCCTGAGTCTTTGGCTAGTTCAGGCTGGGCTGTGCAGGAACCTCCACTCTGCTCCAGATTTCCAGGTTTGTTCTCTGTGGCTTGGGCCCTCTCAAGGGGCAGCTCATGGACGATGTGCTTCTTTGGTGTATGGCATGGAATGGATAGGATGTCGCCTTTCACTTGAATCTGTCCAACTCCTTGACTGATGGATTCGATCTCAGTGACGATTTCTTTGACTGAAATTGCATTTTCTGAGTGAGACTGCATGAAGATGTCTGGGCTGACCAGTTCCGAGATTGCCTAAGAAGAGAAAACAGTGAGATGGTTATGGCAAACTGTAATCTAATTGAAAATGCCAGATTTTTTTGCTTACTAATCCTCTGATCCAGGAGAACCTTCTGGCTCTCTGAGGACACAAATCATGGAGTGCCTGGGACTGTCCTCTGCCTGGGGTTGTATTCTGTTTTGTTGTACAAGAAAAAACCGGATTCATCAAAGGCAGAGATACAAAATTAGTCATAGGTTGTGTCACTGTCTAGTAAACTTGTGTTCTGTTGACTCAAATAGGATTCTAATCCAGTATCTTGCTCCAAAAGTAAACAGCAAGTAGCCTTGGAGGCTCCTATAATCCTTATTTTCCTAAGACCATGAGCCTTCAGGATTTAGGCCATACTGGGGTAAATGAAACCTTTCCTCTCTAGCCTATCCCCTTCCAGTTTGATCCTAACTTGGTTCAAGGGGAAGAGTTCCACTGAAGGGCTCAGTGGCCACCTTAAATATGCCCAGTGTTAGAGGAAGCTGGATGTCTGATTTGGAGACTCACTGCTCTCTTCTGTCCTTTGTCTTGCCAGCTTTCGTCCACATCCTCCCACTGCTTCTCCCAGCAGCCGCATCCCAGCACATGGGGGCACTCTATATCTGACTGCACAGTTCCTAGGTTTCACATGGCTTCTTCCTTGGCTTATGCAGCCACGTGCCTGAGCAAACTTAGAAACTGCGAATCTGACATTTTAGTGTTCCACCAGTTACATATTCCCAGATGGGTTTAGAACAAGGCCAAAGAAAACTGGCCAATGCAAAATCAAGTCCTACTGTAAAAAAATAAGAATTTCAAAATTTAGAAATGGCCCTTGGACATCTCTTAAAGCAACATCATTATGACCATCAATCTACTTTGTTAACATTTTTATAAACCTTCAAGGTACAGTATTTCCCTAGGAATTGTTCTTGTCTTTCTCCTTCAAAAAGAGTCAGAGCTAGTACAAACTAACAAGATCAGTTATGCCTTTGGGAGAAATCTGCTGGGACATCAGGCAGAGGCAAACTTGCCAAGGCTGGGAGAGAAGCCACAGCGGGCCCAGTGTGTGCATGGGCTGCGGAGAGAGTGCTCATATGACCAGAACTTTGCAGAAAAGCTATTTCTGTCAGAGCCACTACATCCATTAGTCCAAAGGAGAGCTCAGGCATTCTGATTTTCCCGGTAGAAACGAAACAGAGGCATAGCTTTTGGGGAGAGGAGAAGACAGAAGCAGAGGCAACAACTGCCCTGGGGTAGTTAAGAAGAGAGAGAACAGATGAGGAGTGAACGAGGTGGTAAATATAAGCAGACAGCAATCAGGAGATGTCAAGAATCTAGTGAGCTCCACTGAAATCGTGAAATGACTTCATTTATGTTAGAGTAAATCTGTCCCCACTAGCTTCCCAATTACTGTATTATACTGACATAAGATACCATTGTTTTTTAAGATGCAACCCAATTTCAAAAGTCAAAATTCTCATAAGTGTGAGTCTTAGAGTTGATGATATATAGTAATTCTTTCCCTGGTCTGAGACGGCTCATAAGAACTCATGCCACTGAGACGAATCTTGGGATTCTGTCTGCTCCCAAATCATTTCCCCAAACCATCCCTCAATTCTTGAATACCACAGCGTCTGCAATGAGGAACAATTCAGAGATGTTATTAATAGCAAGAACTCAGCATGGGAATCAGTTGCTACTCCAACAACTATTAACACACGTCTAGTCTTCGAATTTTCTGAGGCAGAAAGAATTTCCCAAACAAATCCATCCTCTCAGAGAGACACACGTCTCACTCAGGCAACAGATCAGTCCCTGGCACCCCACTGTTGGTGAGATTTGATCTGAACTGCGGAGGTCCACAGGGGACCTTCTCCTTGGTCAGGCAGGACATTTGTTTTGGCTAATCCCTTCTTCCCTCATACCCTCTCAGAAGTGCTTCCAATGACACCAAAAGCCTGGAAAGATAAATTCCTTGAAAGGCAACTGATTTAGAAAAATATTTAAACCCTAAATTTTCACGCCAGACTGTCTCTCTCACATCGCCTTCCTAAATCTTTACCAACATCAAAAATAGAGAGAACATAGCAGAGTCCCAAATATTTTGTCATTAAAGAGAACTTCATTAGGCATAGAACCATAAAGACAGTTTTTACCTTTGACTGTTCCTCATCTATTGAAGATTCTTCAGATGCATGGGGAGTATTACTCAGAGAGCTGCTTCTCTGGTCATCAGCGGTCGCCTCGGAAGGGGCTACTTCGACCACTGACAGTCGACAGCTCTCGCTCCTTCCTCCACCCAGTTCCTCCATCCTTGAGTGAGAAAAAGATCGGGCCCGGGTTTCTTGGGAAAGCTCTACAAACTTCTCTAGCGCGCTAAAAAAGTCAATGCGATCTGTACTGAAATCTGAGACTTCAGCCTGGCAACTGGGTTGGGGGCTCGGTGAGTCAGGATCAGGGGACATGGGGAGATCTTTCAGGCGGGATGTCAATTCTTCCATGGGCAGTAAGTGGACGTTCATGTCTGCTTTCAGTGCGTCTGTCTCCAAATCTTCCACTGTTAAGTCTGGGAACTTGTTGGCCATTTCTGGGTCCTGTCCAGGTTGGATTAAGGCTTTGGATGCATGGCAGTTGTCAAGAGGGAATTTTGATTCATTGAGACAACACCCTGATGAGCATCCATTGATGTCATTTAGGTTTAATTCATCTTCAATCTGTCCGGCATGAAATTCCCTAGAAGTAAACTCCAAGCAGATCATTCTTTCTTTGGTACACAGGCCTTTCTGATTTTCATCCTGTGGGACGACATGTTCCACGAAGACGGGAGGTATGGGTGGGTGACTCTCCATGGTCTTGACCTCGGCAATCTGGTCTGCTGAGGTGGTGATCTCCTTCTTGTTGAGTTCTAGTCCTGCTTTGCAGATGGGTTCGTGGTGGTCTGAGAGGTCACTATCTGAATGAGATCGCCAGAGCTTGTTATGCCGCTGTTTGCTGTGGAGGACATACATAGGAAACGCCTTACTCTGGTTTGTGAAAACAATCAATACCCTCCCAGGAAAATGCTCCCAGATAAACTTAACCTGCAAGATGCTTTGTTAATGCCCAATGGAAGTAGGTAATCAACAGTTGAAAAGAGGCTCAATTTCACTAACAGCAAACAACAAAAACAAATGAATATGAGATCTGATTTTTTACTATCAGACTTATAAGAGCTAAGATAGCTGTTAACAGCCAGTGTTGATGATGGATTGGTCAAACTAGCCCTCTCATAATACACAGTTGATAGGAGTGTGAACCGTAGAATTTTAAAGAATGAAATCTGGCAATAGCTCTCAAAATCTAACCCTTTAAACAGCAACTCTCCCTTTAAAATTTTTACTTGGAGAAATACGACTACATAAGTGCACAAAGCTATACATATAAGGACGTTTACTGTAATACTGCAACACCAAAAAAAATTTATTTAAATGATAGTCCATACACTTATATGAGGCTATTAAAAACAGTCAAGGGGACTTCCCTGGTGATCCAGCGGGTAAGACTCCGCTCTCCCAATGCAGGCGGCCCGGGTTCGATCCCTGGTCAGGGAATTAGATCCCACATGCCGCAACTAAGAGTGTCCTCATGCCGCAACTAAAAGATCCCATGTGCCACAACTAAGAGCCAGTGCAGACTAAATAAATAAATATATTTTTTAAAGTTAAAAAAAAAAAACAGCCAAATATTTTAGTGGAATGATGTTCAAGGTACACTATTAAGTGAAAAGCATGTTGAACACACTTGGAATAGTCAGTTCCCATATTAGAATAAGTATAGTGAAATATCTACAGAACATCACCAAACTGGTAACAGTGTCTCTTTCAAGGAAGGCAGGGCTTTTACTTTTGGGGAGGGCTTTACAATTCTACACTCTGTAGTATGTCTACAATTTTTGAATTAAAAAAATGAGCCTGATTAATATTAATAGCTGGGGGGAAAAACACAAAACATTATCCAAGTACTACAAAGAGAAATAATCAATTGGAGCCCATTATAAGTTCTCATAATTGGGATAAAGAGCTGATATAGGATTAATCACTGATGTGGAAGTGTGAGGAGGGTGGTAATCTTTCTTGAATTAGAAAGCAAAGAATAGGGAGTTCCCTGGCGTTCCAGTGGTTAGGGCTTAGTGCTTTCACCGCCATGGCCCCGGGTTCAATCCCTGGTTTGGGAACTAAGATCCTGCAAGACACGCGGCGCAGCCAAAAAAAAAGAGAAAGCAAAGATGAGGCTAGTAAATCTGGAGAAAAAGGTTGGTAACAGAACGGAAGAGGATAAGCGTAAAGTACAGGCCCTTTCATAAGGATCTGTGGATAAAAACCATCAAGCTAAAGTGACCCCTGGAAAAGGAGGTGGGCCAAAAAGACTATAAGCACACATCCATCCTTTGGTTGATTTTATGGAGAGAAGGTCTGATGAGATCTCATTTCAAACCACACTCTTAACAAGGAAGCACAGTTCTCAAAGCTCCAGTGAAAAAGAGAAAGGTGGCCCTGTGGCTGGGCAGGGAACAGGTCGCTAAATGTGGCATTTGGCGGTATGGTTTCCATGACTTACAAGCTGATGAAGAGCTACCTCGCCGCAGGGTGGAATGGAAACAGCCCAGAACAACTAACCCTGGGCTCAGGGCCATACCTGCCTTGGCTGCCTGTGAATCTCTGCCGAGTCACACGCCTGCACTAATGTGAACCCCTGTTTGTGCTCAACTCTGCACCTGCTCTCAGCTCCCCCGCCTGCCTGCTGCTTGGGTGGGGCTCTCTCTGACTCAGGCCTGCCTAGCAGAAGGGTGCTTTTCTGGGTAGGGCGCAGGTCAATTTGTTTATGAAGACAAGCTATAATCAAGTAGCTGGGTGTAAGGTGGGGTTTTCCCCCTTTCCAAGCTGCACGAACTCCAGCCACCCCTAGGAGGAGACAACGTATCACACACCCCAAACGAGTGAGTGGCTGTGGGGAGGGGCAAGCTGACTGGTTGGATAGCTGGGCCCGAACTGTACTTTGTGACCAACGGGTGCCAATGTGCTCCCCTTAAAGCTTCTTCTTTTTCGTCTGACACCCTGTTCCCTGACCTAAATAGGACTGTGTTCTCCAGTTTCCATCCCTCACCTATCATGAGGATGCTCAAACCTGCACCAAGTCCTCTCAGCCACCCACCAAGGCAGGACAGTCCTGTGATGCAAATCACTGGGAAGGTATCTCAGGGAGTAGCTGTTCTCACCCTAATAGTAAAGAACAGCTTATCTCATCAGACAACAGGCAAACAAGAAATTTTCATGATCCCGAGAACCCTCCAAAGTATGTTTTTAAAAAACTGCCTGTAAATCACTAATAAATTGAGAGGGAACGAGAGACTGATGTTATGCTAATAGGCACCAACAGTGCAAGTCTCAGAGAAAGTAGCTGACATCATAGCTGCTTTACCCAGCAGGGATTTCCTTCTCTTCTTGGGGAAGATATTCATCAGAAAGTATTGGGTCAGGGCTCTGGAATTAAACTGACACCTCTTGTAAAGGAGAAAGAAAAATCCCAATCCAAAAATAAGTCTGATTCTGCTGCCTTTTTCATTTTTGCAGTAAAACCTGCAGGGAGAGTGGCAGGCGGCTCTCTCACATAGTCATGATACTCATTACCACAGCCTGTGAAGCACTGCTATTCCATGTGGCCCTTCCTGATTCCCCCTTCTCCTCCCAGTGCAGGGGTTAGAAACCGATCACCTGAATTTTGTGCTTATCATTCCCTCCCTTTTCCTTATTGTGTCATTGCATGTTTTGTTCTAACAATATATAGCTTAGTTTGTATGTTTTGAATTTTACATAAATGAAATCATACTGTATGTATTCTTCTACAACTTTTTATGCCTAACATGTTTTAAGACTCATCGATGTGTGTAGCTGTAATTTCATAGAGTGTAGTGAATATACCACAATTTATTATTCATCCACCCTGTTGATAAGCACTTTTAGCTATTACGAACAACACTGGACATTTGTGAATGCCCTTTGTGAAACCAAACACCTTTGTGAAACCAAAGTGTGCACCAGGCACAAGAATGGACATTCTTGTGCCTGGTGCACACTTTGGTTTCACAAAGGTGTTAAATATAGGAGGGGAAAAAAGGTGGGTCACAAGGCATATGTGCAGCATGAGTTTTACTTGGTATCACCAAACTGTCTCCCAATGAAGCCCCTTCTCAAGCCAGTTTATTCTAATGCTCCGTCACTGGTAGGAATAGGTATAAGACATTAGATCATATCTGTTATTTTAAACTGTTAATGTTTATATTTAGCTGACTCCCGCGACCTATTCCAGGCAGGCAGCAAGTGCCAAAAAGAACTTCAGAGTTGGTTTGTGGCCTGGATGATGCAAACAAGTCTCAGGTTCTTGTCCTCCTTGAGTGGCCTCTGACCTGAATGTGGATCCACATAAACACACTGACACACGTGAGATGACTGGGCCATTCTGGGTAAGAACTGGGCCTTTTACTTAGTAAATGAGCAAGAAGGAAAGCTAAATGACAGGATGCACATGATGTCCCATTCTCTTGCCTCCACTTTCTTTCTTATTGTTATATGTTTGGTAAAGAACCAACTCTGAGAAAATTATATAGAGGAAAATACTGCTAAAAATGGAGTATGAGTTGCAGTAAAATCAGACTATTTATGGTTACTTCTTAGGGCATTAGGCAGCCTGTAGAGAAGAGGAGAAGGAAGAGAAGCAGCATCCAATCGAGCATTTGCATGCACTGTGCATGGTCCTTAATACTTGAAGATTATTTCACTGAAAAGCTGTTAAGAAAATCCTTTAAACCTTACGTGTGATTGGCTGTCACCTGACCAGGAATCCATGTCCTCTCATTCTCGGGTTCCCTCCTGCTGGCTGACCATTATGTACCAGCTAACTAGACTTCAATGTCTTCACCAGCAAAGCCAGGGTGAAAGACAGGCTCTGTCTCCTCTGGCCCTGGTGACAGGGACATTCAAACAATCAAAACTAACATCTATGAGGACATGTGTCACGAACTCTCCCTGGCCACCACCCAGTTTTTCTTCCTTGCCCCTCATACACTGGAACCTAATATCTCAGACACGTGGTCTAGCTCGCAGATGCATGAAATCTGAACTTGTCTAATGGAACATAAATCTGCCAGATATCTAAACGATCCAACTCCAGAATAACAAACAGGGTTGCTGGTAGTTTAATGGAGGGTTTCAACACACACACATGCACACACACACACACACACACACACACACACACACACACACACACACACCCCTCCTCCTGCCCTCACTCCCATCCCCCGGCTATAAAAACAGAAAAAATAAAATTAGATATGAACAGTATCAGTGCCTTTATGATACCCTCACTTTTAGGTCTAAAGGAGACTATTAAATATTAGTCTCCCTGAGGCTTAAAGACATACTAAAAGATGCAAAAAGTCTCTTGTATTTCAGAGGGACTGTCACTGTTTGGTCCACCCTCTCACATTCTGATTAAGAGACTGTAACCA
Organism: Neophocaena asiaeorientalis asiaeorientalis; assembly: GCF_003031525.2. Classification (NCBI taxonomy): domain Eukaryota; kingdom Metazoa; phylum Chordata; class Mammalia; order Artiodactyla; family Phocoenidae; genus Neophocaena; species Neophocaena asiaeorientalis. Next base: position 4,549,407 of record NW_020172446.1, read on the forward strand.
ATTCATAAATCACTACAGGGGCCTAGAGTCACTTTGTTAAACTTTTCTTCTACCAAGAGGTCAAAGTACCAAGCTAATACCCTCAAACAGAGGGCTGCCACCTCACGTTAAGCACCCAGTGCCACTCTGGACAACCAATGGTGCTCGACAATGCTAGGATCAGAGCTCTATCTCTTTGGGAAAACCACCATGTGCCTTCTGGGAGAAGATGTGAAATACAAGATATCTAAGCACCTGGAGAGGGAATGGAATTTCTTTGCAAATACAATGAGTGGGATTTTCCCAAGGCCTTTCCTCTCTTGGTGACCTAAGCTGCAAGGCTTGACAGAGCTTCAGACCGTCACAGGAATCTGGGGCTTCTCCTTCTTTGCTCTTCTAAGCAGACAGACCCTGAAGCAGTACTCTAGGGCTGGGCAAGAGTCTGAGAGGCCCAATCTACTCGGCAGTCAGCCTGGCAGGTAGCCTACAAGTGCTGTTTCTTGACAACACATCATAGATTGCAGACCCTAACAGCTATATCCCCAAGAGGCATTCCTACTCTTTTTCCTTACTGGCAGAGGCCTGATTTGGTTTGACTGTTCACTGCCCCACAGTTTCAGGGAATGTGGCACTTCCCTAGCACCAGAGAGTGAATGTGAATTTGTTTTAACCAGTCCAGGAAATTCTATTTGCCTACCCAGTGCTTGGTTTTAAGAATATGACCCAGTCCTGGTCAGTGGTCCTGTGGGGGTGGGGCGGGTGGGTGGCAGTCTAGTGGGGAGCTTCTGGGAAAAGTCTTCTCCTCTAATTGAGATGCCCTTTCTTTCAGCCAGACGCGGTGGAATTTACATGTAGATGCCTAGACATGTGGCAGATAGCTGGCAATCGTGAGGCAAATTCAAGGACCAAGCTATTAACTAAGGAAGGGAGAACACAAAGTAGAGCAGGAAGATGAGAGCACCAAAGTCCCTGATTACATCCCCGAGCCCATTACAGTCTACTTCGGTGCTTCTTGCTACAAAAGACGGTAAATGGTCCAACTTTTTAACTACCTACAGCTGGGTGCTGGCTCCTGCCGATGCACTCTTCAGCCTTTCTACCCTGCTCTCTGCCCTGGAGACTGACGTATGAACCGCCTCCACTGGTCCCCTTGTCTTCGGACTTCCACAGGGTTTGGCTAATGGGGAGCCCCAGCAGGAGACTGGAGGGAGGAGAGTGAAGGCAGGCCTCTAGTCCTGTAGCTCCTTCCCCGCAGGGTCACTCTGGCTGGCTGGGTCCCCTGACTGAAGGCTACTGCTCCTCTCTGAAGGTGCCTTTTCTGCAGGAGTCTCCGCCCAGGTTCTAGTAACTGCGCCATCCCTCTCTGGGCCCAGGAGCTATTACCAAACAGCCCTGCTGATATAAGTTCCTTGATTCCACTACAGTCCTACACCTTTGTAAACAGTCCCTTTATAAAGTCTTCCCCATATAATCTGAGTGTGCTGTTTCTTGCTGAAATCCCAGTTGATGAAGATATTCCATTACTTGCAGCTGAAAGCAGCCTAAGTGACACCCCCAGCACTAGATTTTAGTTTTTAAAATTCAGGAAACATCACAATACAGAAAATTCCAGGACACTTCCATTCCAGTTTCTAACACAGTTAGTGTGTCTGTTGGTGGCGGAAGGCAGTGGCTAGAGGAACTGAATGGCACATGCATGTGTGTTCTCTGGGTAGCCTTGCAGGAGGGGCTTGATGAGAACCATATCTGAATAACCCTTAAGGGCGCATAATATACATTATATACACTTTTATTTACAATAACCCTGTGAGCTAGGTCTCTTGATTTTCATTTTATAGATGGGGTCAGGTGAGGATCAGAACTGTGCAAACTTCTCAAAGTTGCAGCAAGGGGGTGAACCAGGAACGGAAACCACATCTACTGACTCAAATTCTGTGGTTTTCTCACTCCCCAGGGCTTGCCCCTCCCTCCGTGAATCAAGCCCAGGAAGGCAGGATGGAACCAAAAGGGAAAGGGAAGAGGCAGGGTGACTTGTGGGTTTATGTTGCCCTTCTTATCCTCATCTAAGATTTTTCTGAAATACCTTTAACATCTAAGAAAAACTACATACGCTAAAAAAAAACCACAAAAAAACCCACACCCCAACCCAACAGCTTGCCTGGGATTCCAGAATAAATACTGAAATTGGCAGGACACACAGTATCCTTCCTCTCAACGGGTCACGTGAGGACACTGCCTAATATCCGTCATGTGTGCGTCTGGGAATATACACTATTTGTGTCTCATCCAACCCTCAGATGCCTCTTTCTTGTGCCAAAAAGAACTTCTCTGTCCTACGTTCTGATGTAATCTAAAAATGTCATCAAAATCTGGCCCCAAAGACCTATAAAATTCTTTGTAAGTGGAGGAGACTTCAGTATCCTCCCAGCCTCCTAAGAGAATGGCTCAGATGAAATCATGCCAAGTACTGAGTAAATGGGAGGGGTTTTTTAGTGGAAACCGTAATGCTATGCTGTGGCCACATTTTCACAATACTTCGGCGGTGGGAGGGTGGTCACTCTGCCTGGTTAGGCTGGAAGGCTATTTACCATTTTGTTCAGGGGAAACACAGCCCAGATTCAAGAGTCGAGACCAAGTCATGAGACTCACTGGAGTCAAACTCTGGCATCAGCCCCGACTGCTTCTAGGCAGCAGTGCCTTCACCCTAACAAAACCACCTAGAATGTGCCTACATGGAAAAACAAAGCAAAATATGGTACTCCACGGAACTACAGCATGTGGTATCTCAGGAAGTTGATCCTTGAATTCAGTTTACTAAGAGAGTAAACTGAATCTTTTTCCTGAGATCAGCTGAAGGTGGCTTTCACCACCAAAGGGGTAATAAAAATAATGTAGTGAAATTACTCATTTTACAACCAATTACCAAATTATTGTTGAAACAGCCAGTTCTTATTGATACAGGAAGATGTTCAAGACCTAGTACTCTGTACTTCAGTACAGAGAAAGACAAATACTGTACGGTGGTATCTCTTATACATGGAATCTAAAAATGCCAAACTCGGAGAAACAGAGTAGAGTGGTGGTTACCAGGGCATGGGTGGGGTTGTTGAGGGAAATGGGGAGATGTTGGTCAAAGGGTACAAATTTCCAGTTATGAGATTATAAAGTTCTGGGGATGTAATGTACAGCATGGCAATTATAGCTAATAATACTGAATCACATACTTGAATGTTGCTAAGAGAGATCTTAGATAGTCTTACCACAAAAAAGAAACAGCAGTTATGCCAGGGGTTGGAGGTGTTAGCTAATGCTACAGTGTTAATCAGTTTGCAGTATGTAAATGTGTGAAATCAATACACTGGACACCTTAAACTTACGCAATGTTGTGCATCAACTGTATCTCAATAGAGCTAGGGGGAAAAAAGGAACAGTGGCAGTTAAGTGCAGTGTTAAGTGCTCAATAAATGCTGCCACAGTTAAAAAAAAAAAAAAAAAAGACCTAATACTGGGTGAAGAAGTAAGGCTGAAGAACAGGTTTTGTGGAAAAAAAAAAAAAAATCCATCAATATATATGTGATAAGAGGTAAGATAATGTCAACTGCTGTCTGTGGTTATTGAGTTTCTAAATGATTTCTCCCTTTGTAATTTTCTGCATTTGTGCAAAACATATATATATAAAATCAGATTAAAAGATCTTAAAAAAGAAAACAAGAGAGCTATTTCTGGGAAGCCCCTTCATACCTCTAATGGGTTATATATATCCCAATTCTACAGATTTGTCACATGACCAGAATTACTGTTGAAGGTTCAGTGAAACCAAGCCTTGGAAAAAAAAAAAAGCCCAAAGCAGCAGCAGGTACTTGTTTTAAGAGAATGGGCCAGGGACTTCCCTGGCAGTCCAGTGGTTAAGACTCTGCACCCCCACTGCAGGGGGTGCGGGTTTGATCCCTGGTTGGGGAACTAAGATCCCACATGCCACGTGGTCCCCCCCCAAAAAAAAGGGCCAAAAATTTTCTAAGAATTTCAGCTAGCACTACCCTGGGAGCAATCAGTATCCATTTTGATAAGGCAGCTGCATCTGGCCTTAGAAGCTGTTGAGAAGTATTTATTAAAATCTGCACCTAGGGCTTCCCTGGTGGCGCAGTGTTTGAGAGTCCGCCTGCCGATGCAGGGGACACGGGTTCGTGCCCCGGTCCGGGAAGATCCCACATGCTGCGGAGCGGCTGGGCCCGTGAGCCACGGCCGCTGAGCCTGCGCGTCCGGAGCCTGTGCTCCGCAACGGGAGAGGCCACAACAGTGAGAGGCCCGCGTACCGCAAAAAAAGAAAAAAAACCTGCACCTAATTGAGATCTGAAATAAGGGAACAGTATTGCCACCCTTTAGTTTAATGTCTTTAGTTTAGATTAAATGCCTAATCTTCCATGCTGATCTTAAATACTGGTACTTAATTTTTAAAAACTAGATGGATAGAGGTTTCAATTTTCAAATCCTATCACACACTTAAATTAGGTGAGAACTAGCTGCAGAGAAGGACATTTCACTGTGCCCTGGGGAGCATAAAGGAGGGAAAATCTGAGAAAGTCAATTAAGGACTCACCTTGCCAGCAAGATCCCCTGGTACTCTTCCAGCTGTCTCATGAAGCTGGGGTTGGGCTTGGTCACTGTTCGTCTTTCCTTCACGTAGTCATAGGCTCGGTCCAGATTCCAGCCATACTCCTTCATCGCATAGGCAATCACAGTGGAGGCTGAGCGACTTACCCCCATTTTGCAGTGCACAAGGCATTTAGATCCGTGTTTCCTAGTTTGGGGGATTGAGGTAAGGAGGAAAACACAATAGGGAGTACACTTTAAGAGCTAGGCTCTAAATGTGTCCACGTCTCCTGTCTGGCCTTTCCATTTTCTTGCTTTGTAATTCACCCCACCTTAGTGCACTTGCGTGCACCTCTAATCAAATGTGTGGGGCAATTCTGGTGCACTCAAACGATATTCAGTGTTAATATTAAGCCTCTCTAGTTCATTCAGCAAACATTTATCAGGCATTTACCATGTTTAAGACAATGTGCAAGGTCTGGGATGCAAAAATAAGTAACAGTTTTTCCCTAAAGGGTAGGACTCATTGGGAGAAGTAGACAATTAAAATTCAAAAAGGTAATTGCAATGACAGTTGGTCACAGAGCACAGAAGGAAAATTTTCTATTTAGAGACTGGACCCCATTTTGTGTGTGGCTGGAGGCCAGTCCTCTCAGCCCCAGGGGCACGTTGACGGCTGGCATGCTATTGAATTACAGGTGTGGCAGTGATTCATCTAATTTACCCAAATGTTGTGAGTTGCTTCCAGTTCCAGTTCCAGTTAAGAGTTCTGTCCCGGGAGGAAAGCACAAACCAAATGAAACTCACTCTCCTCTTTACTCAGATGTAGCCCTGGATATTACTTTCCACAACACTTTTCACAACCCGTGTTCTGTCTAGGGACTGGCTATATAACCCGTGGAGCTGGATGGGACCACGTGATGTACCACATGGCTTTCTCAGCAAGGAGGGTGGAGTGAATAATTAGCTGTTTTTGTGTTTTTTTTTATGGGGTGGAAGAAAGAGAAAACAAAGTCACCATAAAGTGACACTAACGAACAAAACTCCTCAGTCTTATGCCAGAGCTCATTACCTTGGATCTGAGCATTACTCAGCTATGCTAATTCTGCTAATAACACAGTGTCTGGCCCAGAGTAAGCCTTCAAATATTTGCTAAATGTATGAACAAACTTATGGATCTCCTGATTACATCTGTCAGTTGTAAGTAGGAACAACATTTTAAAATCTGGAAAAAAGAACATTTACTCTTATCACTAGTGTACGTGGGCTGGAATCCTTCCCAAGTGGTTATTCCAATAAATTAAAAAATGCACACGTCAGCCTAACAGGGGAAATCTATTCATCCACTCACTCACTCTATTACAGGAGACAAGCTTCCTTCCAGAAGCTTATAATCCTTCTGCTGGAGACAGACACACATGAATGAGTTAAGCACCAATGCAAAGAGGCATAAGGTTAAGTGCCAAAATGAGAGGGCCAGCCAGATAAGCTACGGGAATGAAGAGAAAGGTCTGGAATAACCGAAACAGTCTCCAAAGAAAGGTAAAATTTTAGTGTCCTATGGTTGGTGCGCATGTGCGTCTCTGTATGCTTAGGTGATTCCAAATGACTAGGACATGTTTGTTTTGCTTATGGCACCACAGAGTTTTCACTTAGACTCCAGGTGGCAAGCCAAGTCACAGTGACACAGATGGAAGTTCAGACATGTGCTCTATATTTTCCCATCAAGCTCTGACAACTTTAGTACATCGAATTTCAGGTCTATGCCTGCAGGCACGGAAGGTGCTCAAACTTGGACAATCTTAAGAAAAATACAATTATGAAATCCACTCCTATGAAAACATTTCTTCATTTTGAACTGGGCTTTTTCAGTGGATGGCTTCTAACTCAGGTAATGAAGGATCTGCAGTTAGTTCTCACCTAGCCCAATTTCACCTTTCAGGTTCATTGCCCACCCCACCCCCTCACTTCAAGTGCTAGATTGTCCAAATTAAGCCCAGCATCACATTAGGAATGCTAAACTAGAGTGGCCCTGCAAGTGTGGAGTCCTAACCACTGGACCGCCAGGGCCCTGATTAGGGTGAAACACATGAGGTGCCCAGGGTGCCACTTAAGGGGAGGCACTCACTCTGAGACGCTGACCTATACTTGCAGGACACGGAGAGTGCATGCCTCTCAGTAAATGTAATGTGGGCGCCTCACGTTATCTCTCTCTAACCCCAGCCCTTCTGAAATCAAGTCTTTCTCTTCACTAGGACTGGGGCCTTGCCTTGATCTCTAGCCTCTTTGGCTGTAACCCTGACAACTTGCCTAGTCTTTTCCAGTCCCCTTTCCTTAAGGAACTAGACTATTCCCATATACTTGATGGACTGAAATGAGACATGATCTTAGGTTCAAGTCCTGTCTCAACCACTAGTTAATATCTCTGAAACTCATCTCTGCAGTCTGTCCTCTTCTGTACAGAAGGAAGACAGCATATGCCTCTCTGGGTTTTGGAACGTACAGGAGAGAATATGTGTAAAGTACATGGCACATAGGAAGCATGCCATGAGTGGCAGAAGCTTCAACAGTATAAAACAGTCTCTCAGGTACTGGTTAGAGACTGAGAAAATGGGCTCAGAGCTGGAGTATGGGGATTCAGGACAACTAAGAGGAAGCATTTCCTGACCATGTAGGTCCTTAAGTGAGGTGTGGTATCATTCTTGAAGGAGGACTTTAAAAACAGAAGTGGGAATTCCCTGGCGGTCCAGTGGTTAGGACTCCACGCTTTCACTGCTGAGGGCCTGGGTCTTCTGAGTGTCACCCCACCTGCAGAGGGAATGTGGCCAACATGCTTACTGATGGTTTTTTCTACTGAAGGGATAAATAGGACTGGCACAAAAATCCCCAGGGACTTAAAAAATCAGCTTTGATATATTAATACTAATACTAAACACTAAATTAATACTATGGAATTGTTTCACTAAAAGGACCAACTAATTTAAGGAAGATAACAACAGAAGGGCCAGAGGAAAAATTTCACTATTTAGAGTAGCATAAAAGTAAAGTAAAAGAATGGGAAAAAATTTCCAAAGTGTACTGTTTCTCTCCTTGTCTTCAGAGAGCAGGATCAAGTGTTCCACCTGTCTGGAATAATTTCTATTCTATAACTTTCAAGTGTCCCTATTGGTAACTTAAGAATTCTTCCTTCTCTCATTCAGAATTTCTCCTCTATTTCAGAATTTCTTCCTTCTCTCATTTCTATTTCTTTCACTGCAGCTTGAGTTTATTTTCTCTAATTTTGTGCTCAACGGAAATAGCCAACATGAGATCATCTTCCAGGGGCTTCATCTACTTAAAGCAAAAGTACTAACTCACTAGTCATCTTTTTCCTAGTATTAAGAGATCTCAGTCTCCTTCTTTCTCTACTTCCTTTCCTCTGAGTATCATCAGTAAGTTATCTACAGCTTTCAGACCCCAACCATGTGTGGTGCACAAGGAAGAGGGGTCAGAACGTGTGTGTGGGACCATTACTCACTTTGCTTTAGAGATGAATTTGTAAGTGTCATTCCAGTAAGCCAGGAGATCCGTTGCCTCTTCATCATATACCCGAATGTTGTGATACTCAAAGACTCCTGGGAAGAAGTTATCTATCTCTCGAGTGACATTCAAGATATATCGCACCCTGTGAGGAAACCAAGGGAGATTATGAGCCCTACTACTCAGGCGAAATCCAATTCCCAGCACTGGAATTTTTCTTATTTAAACCTTGCTTACTCCTGGGCTTCCCTGGTGGTGCAGTGGTTAAGAACCTGCCTGCCAATGCAGGGGACACGGGTTTGAGCCCTGGTCTGAGCCCGCATGCCGCAGAGCAACTAAGCCCACGCGCCACAACTACTGAGCCTGTGCTCTAAAGCCCACGCGCCACAACTACTGAGCCCGAGTGCTGCAACTACTGAAGCCCACGTGCCTAGAGCCCGTGCTCCACAACAAGAGAAGCCACCGCAATGAGAAGCCCACGCACCGCAACCAAGAGTAGCCCCCGCTCACCACAACTAGAGAAAGCCCGTGCACAGCAACGAAGACCCAACGCAGCCAAAAATAAAAATAAATAAATAAAAAACAAACTTGTTTATTCCTGAGGCTGAAATTAAATACTAAAATATTGAAGAAAGCTAAAAAAAAAAAACCCTAAGAGGCTATCCTTATTTAATACAGAAATTGTATAACAGGGTCCTGCACATACCTGGGTATCAGGGAGTTACTGAGAGAAAAGCTGTCTACCAAGTTCAACATCTATATTCCATTTTCAGTTTGTGTTTAGTTATACAAACTCATCTTTCAGAGTCTTTTGAAAATATGCCTTGCATTTTACTCCAAAGAATCAACTTGAGGCCCATGATCTGACGATTTCTCTGCAGTCACCAAAATTACCAGCAACAAAATTTTTTGGAAGTCATCTGTATTAAATCAGACTATTAATATGTAGCTTAAGAAAAAAAAAATAGAAGGAAACATTCCCTCCTATCTTTCTAAATGCCAGGTTGTCAGTTTTTGCTCCATTACTCTCCTTAAACTACATGAAGGCAAGTGAGGCCAGGCTGGTAGGGTCAGAGGAAAGTTGGACTTAAAGCTCTCTTAACTCTCTAGGCTGCAGTCCTGGCTGCTATGGCAGCAGATGTGTCTGAGAGTTCTCCCAGGCTTGCAGAAAATGGTTTCTGTATCAAAAATTTCTTTTGCTCTCTCTCTCACTGTGCAATCTCAATAAATGCTTCGGTTTAATCTGCCAAAGGATTACCTTTTCTCAGTGCCGTATGGACTTAGACACCACTGTTGTCAACTCCAACAGCACAGCACAGACTCACTCATTTCTCTCTGCAGAAGCTGCTTCCTGGCTTCCCTGGTGGCGCAGTGGTTGAGGGTCTGCCTGCCGATGCAGGGGACGCGGGTTCGTGCCCCGGTCCGGGAGGATCCCGCGTGCCGCGGAGCGGCTGGGCCCGTGGGCTGTGGCCGCTGGGCCTGCACGTCCGGAGCCTGTGCTCCGGGACGGGAGAGGCCACAGCAGGGGGAGGCCTGCGGGCCGGGAAAAAAAAAAAAAAAAAAAAAAAAAAGAAGCTGCTTCCTTCTCAGAACCACACGTGGGGTTCTACAAACCCAATCACTGAAGTCAGAGAAATGACTACAAAAAGGGAGAGCCAAGCTAACCAATTCTGTGGTTAAGGTCAAGCAACCAAAATTTTTCTGGGACATGGTTTGAATCTGTTTTAACTTAGCATCAAAGTCCATTACTAGAAAGGATTTTTAATTTAAAAAGCAAGCTGGGCTTCCCTGTCGGTCCAGTGGTTAAGACGCGGCGCTTCCACTGCAGGGGGTGAGGGTTCGATTCCCTGGTCAGGGAACTAGGATCCCACATGCCGTGTGGTGCGGCCAAAAAAAAAAAAAAAAAAAAAAAAAAAAATAAGAAAAAGCAAGCAAGCAACATGCACCTGTAGAAAACACTCCAGCTGTTCCCCAAAAGGTTACCACCATATGACCCCGTAAGTCCTCTCCTAGGCATAAACTGAAGAGAAATGACAACATATGTCTACCCAAAGATTCATACATGAATGGTCGTAAGAGTATTCATAATAGCCAAAAAGTGGAAACAACCCAAAGGCCCATCAAATGATGAATGGGCAAATAAAATGTGGTGAGTATATATATCTCCATATAATGGAATACTATTTGGCAATAAAAAAGGAATGAAGTACTAATACATGGTACAACATTGATAAACCTTGAAAATACAACGTTAAGTGAAATAAACCATGCTTAAAAGACTACATATTGTATAATTTCATATAAATGAGATGTCCAGAATAGGCAAATCTATAGAGACAGAAAGTAGGCTAGTAGTTTCTAGGAGCTGAAGGGAGGAAGGGAAATTGGGGTGACTGCTAAAGGGTACAGGCTTTCCTTTTGGGTTGGAAAAAAATGTTCTGAATTGATTGTTGCACAGCTCTGTGAATATACTAAAAACCACTGAAGTACACATTTTAAAAGGGTGAACGATATATGTGAATTATATCTCAAAACTGTCAGAAAAAAAAGGCAAGCACACTTCCTCTTATTTCATTTAAAATAAAAATGAACAACCTTCCCATCCCCAATCCCATACTTCAGTAATGGATTATAGCAGGACAGGGTTTCCCAATCTTTTTCATTACAGAAGTCTAGTCAGCCACTACCAATTGGAAATGGCACTCCTCGAAACTTCTCTGTCATTCTTACACTTCATTGTAAGCTATTCCTTACAATGCTTTGTAAGGAATAGCATTTTACTTGGAGTTCTAAAGTAAGTGGATTGGGAGAAAATGGCCTTATTGTCAAAATTACACTTGAAAAATCCCTTATATCATCCACAGGGGGCAATATACATGTTTTGTGTACAGATCCCTGAACTATAATTCTTGATCCACTGAAGTTTTTTTTTTTTAAATAAATTTATTTAATTTTTATTTATTTATTTTTTGGCTGTATTGGGTCTTCGTTGCTGCGCACAGGCTTTCTCTAGTTGCGGCAAGCGGGGGATACTCTTCGTTGCGGTGCAAGGGCTTCTCATTGCAGTGGCTTCTCGTTGCGGAGCATGGGCTCTAGGCGCACGGGTTTCAGTAGTTGTGGCATGCAG